>NC_140349.1:1298234-1863234 GCF_963514085.1 Chelon labrosus
TTCCACAAATCACTTCCACAAGGGAAAGTTAAACTGGTCCTCCTAAAGATAGCAGGCCACACACCAGCACGCTTTAATGCTGATGAAATTCAATTTCATTAAATTCCTGAGAGATTTTTTATGACCCTCTGAACTCAAGCCGCTGCCGTTCTCGTCTCATTTCATTTTCCACATTAAGACGTTTAGATTCACTCGCAGCTGGCTTGACGTCTCTGTCGGAAGGAAACCTCACATCTCCTGAAAAGATTTAGTGAGTTTATGTATGAGGATCTTTCAGAAATCCCTCCGGTGAAGTTGAGGCTGTTTCTAAAGCTCTGGAGGAAAGAGGAACCGGCTTTTCACTCAAACACTACAGCAGCTAATTCCTCTGATTTGCTCCGACTCTCTGCTTGATTCTTACCAATCAGTGGAATCAGCTGCTGCTGCAGTTATGTTTGCGTTTCATTTGCAGAGGGTTTGCTTGGAGTTAAACGTCTTTTCTGGGACAGCTGGAACATGTTCGAGTCATGTTCTGGCACGCTTTCATCCTCCAGTTTCCAGCTTTCCCCCCCGTGCAGCTACTTTTTTGGACCTCACTTTCTTTCTTTAAGCGTTTTGAAACTTTTGACGCTCCCTAATTAACATTTTACGAAGTCCGCTTTAAGGTCTGAGGCTTGTGGCTTTAAGTCAGGGCATGTTTATGTCTTTATGGCGTGTGGAAGGCTTTGACTGCAGGTCAGTTCAGGACGGAGACTGAGGATTGAGGTCTCTCTTAAATTACTCTGCAGCTAAGTTTTGCTCGTGCACTTCATTCCTCCGTCCGACCTCTCAGCCACACATACACCGACTGTCAGATCTGTTTGTCTTTCTGCTGATTGGTTTCTGTCGTGCAGCGATGACGCCTGCAGTGAATTATCATGTTCAGATCAGTGTGGAAGATGGTTTAATGTGTTTCACGTGCTCTCAGTCATTCAGACTCTGTCTCTTCAGAAGCCCCTCGTTGTTTTCCATCTTTTAACTTTTTTTATTGTTGAGATAAAATATGCAGCAGTGAAAAGAGGATAACAAAAATCCAGCATGGTACAGATTAAAGATCAAGAAGCTGTTGGGAAAGTCAGCCTTCATGTTGTCTGTGGTTTCACCATCAAAGGCAGATTGTTGACTTGGTGTTGATCATGTAAGACAAAAGAAAATAAGTGTTTTTTTATACATACAGTCAGTTTTAACAGCGTCAGTTTGACAGTCTGGTAGGATGTTTAATCAGAGACTGTTCAGTCCCTGCTGTGATAGACTGGAGACCTGTCCAGGGTGGACCCCGCCTCTCGTCCAATGACAGCTGGGATAGGCTGCAGCCGCCCCGCAACCCTTCACAGGACAAGAGGCTACATAAGATGAATGAATGAATGTTCAGTCCCTGAAGGCAGTGAAGCAACGAACCAGAACATTTCCACCTCCACGCTTCACAGCCATGTTGAACTTCTTCTTCTGGAAAGCTCCGTCCAGAGCTCTTCCTTCCAGGCGTCATGACATTCATTGATAAAGTCTAGTTTTGCTCAAATGTCCATTTTGGACAGCAGACACTCTTTTATTATTATTTGTTAAATCTTGAAGGTCATGGTACATCTAAAAATATCCAAGCAGTCTCCCGTGCTGCAGCTTTGTGGCTATCTCTTTCTGGTTGTAGACGCTGCAGGGTTACAGATCTGATCTCTGATGATATTCTGGGACTCAGACGTTCTTCTTTTGGCCTGAATTTGCTCGAGCAGTCGGTCTTGAACAAACTGGCACTTGTTAAATCTCTGTCACTTGTCACAGTGGAGTCATCGTTCTTTTAAATCCATTTCCAGACTCCTAGACGTCCACACAGGAGCCTGAGAGGAGCTCTTTAGATCTTTTTATCTAATTATTGGCACCTAAGCTGGAACCTGATTCTAATGTGATTTGGTTTCAAACTGGATTTGAAGACGTGAGTTGAATTTATGAAAATGATTTGACTATATTAATAACAGGCAAGCTGTTCATCATCGTTTTTTTGTCTCGTTAGTTGTGAATGAAGAGAACACCAGAGGTCTGGGACGCTGCATCCAGCCATGATTTTATTAAATATTAAAGAGTCTTAAAACGTTTGGGGGAACCGCTGCCAGTTTCTGTGACAGTCGGCGCTCTCCTGCTGAGCTGCAGCGTCTAGAAATCGTCTAAATGGGTCATTTAATGTTGTGGATATTTCTGTGTGACACATGGAAACTTTGGAGACTTATCTGTCTCTAAACTTTTTAATTTCCCATCCTCCTCGCTCCTGTTCTGACCCCGGCTCAGCCTACAGTAACAGCGGAGCAGCACCCTTCGTCACTCCTCCTCTCCCTCGCTGCTGCTGCTTTGTCTTTACTCTGACCCCCGGTATAATTGAGGTGAAGCGGTGGCGGGGACAATCAGGATTTTTTTCTTTTTTTCGAGAGAAAACAGATTAGTAATTCCAAGCAGGAAAGTTTCCAAGCTAAATCAGATTCTCCGGCTGAATTTTAAAAGGAGCGAGGCCAAGAGGTTTTTTCAGGCCTCTGCAGCTCCTCTGAGACGGAGAGGAGGAAAAAAGTGAAAGACAAGGAGGCTGAGGGAGAGTGATTGATGTAATGAGGCTCTGTCCACATTTTAATTAGTAGAGTTGGGTTTAAAAGCTCATGAGTGAGTTGAAATCTGGACCTCCGATCAGCAAAGAGATCTTGTTTGGCTCAGTTGTGTTTTTGCGTTACCACTGATGCTTGTATATCTGATGAATGAACAAATTAAGACCTGCAGAATGAGGTACATAAAATACATTGGCCTAAATAACCGTTGTTGTTCCTGTTTTATGAGCGGGTAAAGAAGAGCTCCAGATCTATCGCTGCAGTAAAATGATGACGTCTCATCTTCTATCCGTCCCTCAGTGCCGCTGACTCCAGCGAAGAACCTGCGCTTCTTAGACGTGGACCACAGCTCCGCCCGGGTCACATGGGACTCCGCCTCCAGGAAGGTCAATGGCTACCGGGTCATGTACGTCAAGACCAACGGGATCCAGATCAATGAGGTGAGAGGAAGAACAGGAAGTACAGACTGACCCACTCTGGGCTGTAAGTTTTTTTTTTTTTTTTGTGCACCATCCGAGCTCACTAGTCTGGTCCTGTGCCTTGCAGGTGGATGTGGGCGCCGTGACAACCTGGCTGCTAAGAAACCTCACCTCCCTGACGGAGTACACAGTCGGCGTCTTTGCTCTGTACGATGAGGGACAAGCTGAGGCCGTGACGGACAGTTTCACCACAAGTGGGAACTAGAATCAATGTTATTAGTATACAGACGTCCCTCTACCAGTAAATACCAGGCCCCCGGACTCATGAAACATGTATCACCTCAACCCTGTGTGTGTGTGTGTGTGTGTGCAGAGACCGTCCCAGACCCGATGGACCTGACGAGCAGCGACATCTCCTCGGACAGCTTCAGGGTGTCGTGGCGTCACCCGGCCTCTGACGTGGTGGTGTATCGACTCATCTGGACGGCCACTGAAGGAGGAGAAGACAGCGAAGAGGTGTGTCTGTGTTTTCATTATCGTAACAAGGAAAGAGGGCAAAGTAAAAACATGTCTGCAGTGGAAACCTTTTAAAAACCTGAAAAACTTACTGAAAACTGTTGAGGAGGTGAAACAAATAGAATAAAATTAGGATCGTTAGTACGTCTGTGAAGGTTCTCAGACATCTAGGTATGATATATCCAAAATATTCATAATATATCAGTTGCATGATTTCCATAGTTAACATGCATTAATGTTAATTAACCTACCTTTTTTAAAAATATATGTTTTAAATGTACCTGGAAGATATATTTTATCAGTTTGTTTTACTCTTCTCGACATCTCAGCTGCTCAGGAAGCTTCCTGCTCAGTTCATAACATCGACTGTAAATGCAAATAAATGTGTTCTTGTTGAGATAAGCACCTGTCAGGACTTTAAAGATGAACTTGTCGACTTCTTCTTTTGCTTCTTTTGGGACCATTGGCAATTTCAACGCCACAAGCCATATTACTGCCCCCTGCAGGGTGAAATTATTTACTACGACTGCACTTCAGACTCTGCTTGCTTTCCACAGCGTTGCTGCTGTTTTGATCACTTCCTGATTTTCCAAACTACAGTTTGAGCCGAGGTCATAGTAACAGAACATGTGTTTAAAAAAAGAAAATAAACAACGTTCTATAGATTTTCTTGTTAACAAATAATAAATAATAATTTTCTTTTATGAATTGTTAAATATATTTTATATCTGATATTATAGTCATTTAATTGTGTTAGACAAGAATTACAAAGTGAACCTCTGCCTCAGTAGGTTGACTAGAAAAATCACATGAATATTCCCCATATGGATTAAGTGAATGCATATTATATTCTTTTAAATAACCAGTTTAATTAAATTCGAAAAAAAATAGCGATTTGGCAGACATAATGCGCATTGCATCGTGAAATACAATTCCATAACTGATCCACCACTTTTTATCGTGATTTTACGATAACATAATGTCTAAAATATTGAGTAATTACAGGTTGATTTAATAAAGTAAATATTCATATTAAAATATCGGTAGCAATAATAATTATATCTTTGACATTTTCAAAATTAGCAAACAGAAAGTCCTTGAAGGCGCCCATTTTGGAAATTGCTTTCAAAAGCTACTGACTTCAGATCATCGATAAATCCACCAGGGGGCAGATGACAAGTAATAAATTGTAAAAAACAAGTTTTTCAAGGAAGTACTGATTATGTGTCTGGTGCTCAGAGAGCAAGCAGTTAGTTTAGCTAGCTGTGTAGTTAGCATGTTGGTTGTAAGGAAAATTGGCTTGTGGGATAAAACATGGATGAAACAAGAACATGCACCAACCAGCGTCCTGTGTTTTATCCCACAAGATAAAATAATCCCTTAGATTATTTCAAATACTATAACGTCTCCACAAGAATCTGTTTATTTAAATATATTAAATAAATGTTTTTATGAGAGTATAGATATGAGGAAGTACACAGATTAATTTACTCTGATTTATTTTTGCTGGCGTTTTATTATAAAACCTGAGTGAACATTTCTGCTACTGATACCAGTCCAAGTCACTGTGGGACAGTTTCATTATCTGACCACCAAACAGTTTATGATCTGAAGAATGTTTCCTCTACAGCAGAGCACCATCACCTTCAGTGAAATGACTGAGTCTTTAGTTTCTTGTATCACTGTGTCTTAGTCTGATTAAACACACAGCTGTAGTTCTGTCACAGATCTGATAAACGTGATTCAGACGATTTCATTACGATAGAAAATGAAGCCGAGGTGAGAAACAGATCAAAGTCGACATGTGACTCACCGGAGACGATCTGAAGCGTGATAATCCTCAAAAACACGACGTGTTATCAGGGTCCTCACGGCTGGCCCTTTGTTCTCTGCTGTTGGTTGGTTTTCTTGAACTTTCTGTGTCTTCATAACTTTCATGCAGTTAAACTAAACTAAATCAGATGAAGCTGAACAGGAACATTAAGACGTACTTTATAAAAGGAGGCCGACAGGCAGACAGAACCTAGGCTCATATTATGCCGGATGGCTAAGGCTGTATGGAGCTTTAACAGTAATTAGTAAAACATAATGGACAGCCAGTGTAATGGTCTTGTCTCTCTGTATTGGTTAAGTCTTGCAGCCGAGTTCTGAATGAGCTGCAGGGATACAGGGATGATCATCTTTTAAAAACATTGTTAGCTTTGGTTTCTGAGTTGGAGAAAGCAGGATGGTTTTCAGACAGAATGCTTTGACGCTGGAGGACAGCTTCTATGAGACTTTCAAAATAGTAAGGAACCATGAAAAGGCCAGAGTGTGACTTTCTATTGAACTTTCTCAAATGCTGTACATGCGTTTGCATCCAGTGGATCAGGTAGCTTGTTACTCGGAACTGTTTGAGATGTTGTTCTTGGAAAATGTTTGGAAAGCAGCTTCAAGAAAAATACTTCCCACGTGACTGGATGAACCGTTTCTGAAGCTCTGAGGAACTTATAAATCTTTATTTGAAACTGAAGTGCTGAATCCAAAAAGAAAACGTCTAGCATTTATGTTAATTACTGTTATTATTTTACACCTCTGTTTCAGGTTCTGTTGGACGGGAACATTAACACGTACCTGATAAAAGGACTCAGCCCCGCCACGGAGTACGAAATCCTCCTGGCCGCCGTCTACCAGAACGAGGTGGAGAGCGACGAGGTGATCCTTGTAGAGACCACCGGTAAATTAAACACTCCTACGACTTAGTACGTTCCTGCTCTTCCTTTAAAAAAGTGCTTCTGTTTTCAAACCGTTCTCTGCACCACATCTGACCCTTTAAAACAATACTTCATCAGTTCACCCTGTTCTGTCGTTTCAGCTAAAAGAACCACCACCATCGCTACAACCACCACAACCACAGCAGGTAACTAGTTCAGATGAGCTCATGTCTCCTTCATCTCCTTCACCTGTCCTGTATTATTTACCTTTAAACCATTTCATCCTCCTTGTCTTCCTCCTCGTCTCTAAGCTCTTCAACTCTCTGTTAAAGGACTCTCTGTTTATTACATTTGATGTAGTTTAATTTTCTTGTCAGATTCAAACAAAAAATCAATATTTGGTGGATTTACATTCAGTACAGTCCAGTCGGTCTCCATGATTATTGGCCGTGATTAAAAATATTAGAGTTTTATTAAAGTCCCCATGAAAGTTTTTTAATTTCTCAGAAAATGATTTAAAAAAAATGTCAATAAGTCATCCTGCACTAGGGGGCGTGGTCTAACTTACCATCCACACATTTATTAAAGTGGATTAACTCCCTCTTTCTGCCATCATTCAGATTTTAAGTTTGTATTGTACAGAGTCCAAGTCTGAGAGCAATTCATTTATTTATTTTTTTTGTTTTACTAAATGGAAATTTTCAGCCTTACCTTGTTACCTAACATTTTTTTAATAAAACGTCTTTTCAATGTTTCATTGGCCTAAACAGAAAATATGACGTTGTTGCGTCGAGCTGAGGGCTGCTGTGGAGAATAATTATCACCATTTCATTTTAATTAAAGGTGAATTGATAAGTAGGACGTGATGAAAATGGTACTTTCCAAGAGTTTACAGGTTTACTGAGTTGAAAGGAATAGTATCATAGGTTGTTAGAAACAACTTCTAAATCATCAAAATGACAAGTCTGCTCCCACATCTTCCATCAGGAAAGTTGATGATATGAATTTAACGACCAGTAAATGAAAAGCCGATGACAGTTTTTAGTCTGCTCTCCATCCTGATCCTTCCTCTCTCTCTCTGGTCCTCCAGCTCCTCGTCCCGGCGTAAAGAACATGAGGATTGATGAACCAACCACCTTCAGCTTGAGAGTGTCCTGGCAGCCCGCCGACTCCAGGAACATCCGCCATTATCGACTGAACTACGTCAGCGCTAAGGGAGACCGAGCAGAGGAGACGGTAAGACGGACAGAGATAGGATTTTAATCTGCATCAAGGTCACTGTGGAATAAACCTGTCCTCTCTGAGCATGTCTGCTCCACGTGGACGAAACATCAGGTGAGGGACAGAAACATGGAGGTAGAGAAACTAGATGAACTAAGATGGAATCCATGTGGACAGAGATGATGGAGACAATGTGGAGACATCTTGGTCGTCTTCTGAGACTCTACACATTCAGGACTGGAGGAGGACATGGAGGAAGACATGGAGGAGGACATGGAGGAGGACATGGAGGAAGACATGGCCCTCCTTCTCTTTGTTTTTCTTCTCCTCCCCTTCCATCTTCTCCTTCTCCACCTTCTCATATTTTTTTTCTCCTTCTCATCATCCTCTCCCTTTTGTTGTTTTTATCCTTTTCCATGCTTTTCTCTTTTTTCTTCCTCTTCCTCCTGCTCCTTCTTCTTCTTCTTCTTCTTCCTCACCTTCTTCTCTTTCTTCATCACCTGTTCTTCCTCATGCTTGTTCTCCTCCTCTTAGTCCTTCTTTTCATCCTGTTTCCTCCTCCTTTTTTGTTTTCCATCTATTTACTCCTTCATCTTCTTCTTCTTCACCTGTTCCTTCTCCTGCTTCTTTTCCTATGTCCTCCTTTGCCTCCTTCTTCTAATTCTTCCTTTTCTTCTCCTCCTCCATCTTCCATGTGGACGTATTATTACTTATTTCATTTCCACGTCTTCACCTCCTAACTGAATCACCTCCTCCTGTCGGTCTCCAATGAAAGGAGCTAGCCCGATGATTTAGTTTACTACTGAACATTTTTAGTAGAAAGCTGAATGAGTTGAGTCTTATGGAGCGTGTAACGATGACTGCAGTCATTAGGAGCACATCAGCTGAGCAGCAAATGAGAAATAAAAGGTGTTTGGGGAACGAGGGAAGGAAGAGAGAGAGTCAGTGTTGATGAAGAGGAAGAGGGTTATTGATGAAGATGATTAAACGTCCTCCCTGGTGAGACGAGGAGAAGGAGAGCGTCACCGAAGTAGCGGACCTTCAGAGACGAGAAGACGATGATGATGATGATGATGATGATGATGATGATGATGATGATGAAACCAGTGGCAGGTCTTCAAAGAGTGGGTTTCATGAGAGGAAGAGAGAGAGGAAGAAGAGAGAGAGGAAGGCAGCTCTTCACTGTAATGAGCGTCAACAGAGAGAGGAGGAAACAAACAACAGACTGAAATCATCTGGAAACCTGCAGGAAATAAAAATACCTTCTCAACATTTATGATGTTTACGTTCAGGCCTGGAGACGAAGATGGAGGAAACACTTCATGTTCTCCACATCCTCATCCTCCGTCTTATTTTCTCCTCTTCCTCCTCTTTCTTCTTTATCAGTCTTCTCCTCTTTCCTCTTCTTCATCTCCTTCTTCAAGTTCTCTCCATTATTATTCTCCTTCTCTTTCTTCCTGGCCTGCTTCTTCAGCGATGAAGAAGAAGAAGTTGTTTACAGCAGTCGATTATTTTGTCTAAAAAAACACCAGAGTCTCTCTGATCCAGGAAGTAGTCTCCATGGTGACCACTGGTCCAGGTCTCTTTGGTCACCTGTTTAAACCAAAGAAGAAAATAAACTCATCTTCATGTAAAACTCATTCAGTAGTTTCTGATTTTAAAGATGCTTCATTTGTGCTCCTTAGCTTTTAAAGGAGGCATCATATTATTTCAGTTTGACAGGTGTGTGTTTGTGTTAGTTTGTGGCCGGCGTGCCCCCCTACCTCCCCCCTCAGACCCTGGACACCGGTCCCACATGAGCCTTTTCATCCTGACAATAAAGAGCCGCCAGCTGTTTGCACCGGCGGCTTGTTAAATGAGATCTCTTATCAAAGTGTGAACAGCTGCGTGCTCTGTTTGGCAATCCGGTCAGGTTATGAATCAACCACTAGCTACCGTTTAGATGTCTATCTGCTGACTGCAGAGAAATTTTAAAATTATAAAAACCAAAACTGGCTGACAGGATTCCTCTGCTGCTCTGTTCAAAGCAGATTTCAGTCTGTGGTTGTTGGCGGCATGACGACGATCAGATCCTCCAAAACCTCCAAACAGGAAGATGAGCTCATTTACATGTTAGTGGTTAACCCATCACTTCCTCCTCACTGATGGAATCTGCTCTTAAACTGCCACTGACCTGGATGGAGCCAGATCATAACAAACTTCATGAAGATGCAGATTAAATGCTTTAAAAACACAGAAGCTGTTCAACGTATTAAAGCAGAACTGCAACACGATATAACACACACAGTGTCTTTGTAACCTTTGACCCCTGCAGAGCAAATATCACCAGATATGTTCACATGGGTCAATATGTCTCCATCCTGATCAGTCATTCTGGTCGGAGACGGTTTCCATGGAGACTGAAGCAAATACATGTGTTCACGTCGAAACATTAATCACTGGAGAGGTTTAGTGATGAAGAGGAGCATCATTGAACAGAAGAATTACAAGTAGGAGGAGATGGAGATAGGAGAAGAAGAATGAGGACATATAAGGACAGGTAGAACTAGGAGGAGCAGATAAAAGGAGGAGAAGTGTAAGGAAAATATGATGGAGGAGGAGGAGGAGGAGGATGAGACGTTTTTCTCCATCTTCCTCTCCAACCCTGAATTGAAAAAGGAAGAGGAGAAGAAGAGGAGGAGGACATGAAGAAGGAAGAGGAGAAGGAGGCAAAGTAGAAATAAGATGAAGAGAAGAGGTAGAAGGATGAGGAAAGAGGGGAGGAGGTGGAGGAGCAGAAATAGGAGGAAGAAAAAGATGAAAAAAAACAGGAGGAGGAAATTGAAAGAGAGCAAGAGAAAGGAGGAGGAGTAGTAGTTGTAGTAGTAGTATCTCCTCCTCCATGTCCTCCTCCTCCATGTCCTCCTCCATGTCCTCCTCCATGTCCTGAATGTCTAGAGTCTTATAAGATGACCAAAATGTCTCCATGTCTTCATGGTCTCTGTCCACATTGGTTCCATCTTGGTTCATCTTGTGTTTCTACCTCCATGTTTCTGTCCCTCCTGGAAACTCCTTACCTGATACTGATTAGTAAAGGTTACCATGGTTACCACCACCAGAACCTCTGCTCCTCATGTACCAGGAGGACCTGATTAGTGGTGGAACAGTGGAAGTTTTATTCTGGCTCCAAGTTCTCAAATGTCCAACAACTCTTTATTTCCTTTGTTTCTGTCTCTATCTGGCTTCGTTTCTCTTTTCCCTCTGAGTCTCAGGATTTACATTATTTATAAGTTCACAACAATAGTTTGTGCTTTGTTCTCTCTCTGCTGAGACGTCCTGATTTGTGTCGACCAGCTGTTCCTTCTGTGTTTCTATTTAAATTCCATTCACTGCCAAACTTCTCTTTAAAGGCCTGAAGTGAAAACGTCTCCTGTCGATGCACCTGTCGCCAAACATTTGGACTTGTTTCGTGCAAAATAATTGGTGTGAATTTAGTCACATGAAGCGTTGATTTATTGTGAAGTGTCCTCAGATGATAGAAATCCAGCACGATGGAAAGAAAGGATATGAAGTCTCTCAGAGGCACATCACATTGACTGGGATGTAACGTTCATGTTGATCATCAGCACCTTCACAGAGCCACGTTCAGACACAATAGTAAACAGACTTTTAGTAGAAAAGTGGAACATTTGAGAGCAGATATTTAATTTCAAACCTAATCAGAACAACTTTACTAAGTTGTGAAATGTCCTGAATGACAACAGCTGTGTAGCTTTAAGAGAAACCACTAATCAGTGAGACTAACCAGAAAAAAAGGCTTCAGTTTGCTAGGGAGCATAAAGATTGGACTCTGGAGCAATGGAAGAAGGTCATGTGGTCTGATGAGTCCAGATTTACCCTGTTCCAGAGTGATGGGGGCATCAGGGTAAGAAGAGAGGCAGATGAAGTGATGCACCCATCATGACTAGTGTCTACTGTACAAGCCTGTGGGGACAGTGCTATGATCTGGGGTTGCTGCAGTTGCTCAGGTCTAGGTTCAGCAACATTATGTGTCCAAATGGAAATAGCACTGGATGGAGATAGCACTGCAGAAGCTTATCCAAACAATGCCACAGAATGTGTGCTGTAATCAAAGGTAAAGGCGGTCCAATGAAATATTAGAGTGTGAGACCTTTTTTTTGGTGGCGACATTGTTTTTGGCCAGACAGTGTAGTTTATTGAATACAGCACCAGAGAAAAACTGATTTTAGCTTGAAAGTCCCTCTCCAGAAAGTCTTGAGCTTTCACAAGAACTCCTTTTTGGTCAAAATCTACAGGTGTCAGGCACAAGCAGCCACCTAGCCAATGAGCCTAAGCTCACCCTGTACACCGCTATGTTTGGACCGTTGCTCAGCTGCTTTTTTAAAAAATGCAAGGCTCTTGTTAAATTCCATCGAGCCTTGGTAATCACACTTATCTTTAGCTTTTAGTCCAAAAGTCAAAATCTACTGGTGTCTATATATTTTTTCCCAGGGTGAACTTATAAATTCCTCTAGCCCTTCTTATCTTTAGATACCTTTTTTCCAAACGTCTTTATTACTTACTAACGTTTATTTACTACTTGGGTTCATGTCTTTGTTCAGTACAAGTAGTCTGTGTTACTTGAGCAAGAAACAAACTTCCAAAAGTCATATAGTGGTATAAATAAAAGAAAATTAAAATGACAGTAAAAAAATGCTCCAAGCTTATAAATATGGAGGTTAATGGTTGCGTCGGTTCAGTCTCTGTGGGACCAGATGTCGTCGTCGTCTCTGTAGCCGCCGGGCGACTGACTCTGCAGCCATCTGTCCATCTGTCCACACACAGCTGTGTTGTTGCTGCTGGTGTCCAATAAAACCAAAGCTGCCGGGCATCAAGAGCAACTCCACGGCGTGTAAACAGAGTTTGGGCGATTATTACTTCTCTGCAGCGCGACGTTGTTCCAGGAGGTGAAAGCTGAGTAAAGGGAGGATTAAAAAGTTTCCTTCTGTCACAGACTCTCTGTAGCTCGTGAAATCTTCTGTCTTCAAGGGTTTAGTTCAACATTAAGAACATCAGAAACAGGCTTTTAAAGATTATTTTTTTTTAATTCATTCTGTTTAAACTATTTTATAGGAAAGTGTGTATTTTACAATAATAACATATAAGAACGCATATTATATGTTTTAATTAGATTTGTTTTTAACCTTTTTGAAGCTCAAACATCCAGGCCTGTTGTGGTCAGACTCAGTTCTTATAAGAATATGAGTTGCTGAACGTGTTGCAGAAGGAGAGTGAGGACGAACTGAACAGTGTTTTTCTTTGCTCCTCTCTCTTATAAAGCTTTAGTCTTGCAGAGCTCAGTTCTTCTGGTCACATCTGGATGTTATTATGAGGCGTGCTTCAACTGATACAGAGAAAAAAATACCTCTGCATCATCTGGATAGTCCTCCAACCAATCAGAGACATTTAATTTTAAACAAATTAAACTCCTCTGTCCATCACCACATTAAGCCCCGCCCAAAGAATCTGATTGGCCCTGCAGATCTTTCAGTTTGGTGAGACTCCACACCAACTTGACGATACATACATTTATAGGAAGTTGTTCTGGCTTCTGTTTTCCTCAAATTGTGCTAATTTTCAAATAAGTTCATCAGTTTATCTCTACAAATTCGTGGTTCTTAACCTGGACACAAAAAATAATGAATACATTTTAACACTACATGTCTTGACCAGAGTGCAGCCCAGTTCCCTTCATTTGTACCAAAGAGCTGCTTAAAGGAATCAGATTATCTGTAAACGTAACGCCTCCACTAAGAGACATTGGCTTAGCAGCACTCTACTCCTATTATAAGTCCAACTAATCAGACATTTTGTTGTAACCTAATTGAACTCCATGTCTCTCAGATTACTTATATATTTTCTGTCCATCACACATAAAGCTCCGCCCACACAATCTGATTGGCAGATAGTTGCCTGCACATATTCAGTTCCCAACAGAGAGACTCCAGACCAACGTTCCACCTCTTCCAGACTAGAAATCTCAACTTTCTACCCAGTCAGACCTTTCTACTGTGTCTGTTTAAAGGAGAGACCAAGACTCAGTTCTTCTTACCTGTGGAACATGTCCTCCTCCATCTTTCTCCAACTGTCCACTACCTCCGGTTAATTTTGTTTCAGTCTCTTCTGATCTAATATTCCTTACTGTCTCTAAGTCTAAAGTCTGAAGGTGAACCCTTAAGCGTCTCTGCTCTGTCATGGATCAACTGAATCATCTCTTTTACTCTCCGTCCTGCAGCGACTCTCGGTCAGCAGGTGTATCGTCATGTCGTCGCTGCAGTCACAGCAGCCGTGGATCAAACTTAATATTCCGGCCCCCCGGAGCCTCTGTCAGAACTAGATTGGTTTTCTGAATCATATAAATACTTCATGAAACCGTGTTTGCATTTACAAAGAGGTGGCAGCAGAAAGGAGGTGTAGCTGGAGGAGGTTTACTCTGACTGTGTGGCTCAGTGACAGTTTAGAGGCTGGCTGGCTTTTTCATCAGGCCGGGCCGAAATTGATTTGTCAGGGCTCGGGGTGTTTGTCTGACTGACACATCTGAGAGAGGGAGGTTTCTCCGTTTCTTTTTTTCTTTTTTTTAGAAAGTGAGGGAGACAGGCTAGACTGTACATGTTCAGAATGCCATGTAGACAGATGGTTGAAGACGGATAGACAGATGGACAGCTGGTGGAAGACAGTTTGGAGTCTGAGGTTGTCTACATTCACACGCAGACTCCAACGTGTTAAAAGATTTTCCCACGCAGGAAGAAAAACCACAGCAATGTTCACCTGGAGGGAAAATAATAAGGCAGCCAAATAAGCCGAACTTTATAGACCTGCATGTAAAGTTAAGTGTGTTATAAGGGTTGGATCCAGGTTTTGGTGAGATTTAAGGTCCTCTAAGGTCTTCGGTTGTTGTGCGATGTGATCCTCGTGCCGTACAGAAGTTCAGCTCAGATTATCTGGTAATGTGAGGTGTTTACAGATCTGCTCTTAAACTTTCTGAACCACTCACAGACCTCATCAGGGCCATCCTCATTCATTAGTTTAGGATTAAGGCTGCAACTGTCATCTATAATGGACAATGTCCCCCTTCTTCTTCATCTTCTTCCTCCTCCTTCTCCCTCTTCTATTTCCTCTTCTTCCTCCTCCTTCTCCCTCTTCTTTTTCCTCTCCTCGTCCTCCTTCTCCTCCTTCTTCCTCCTCTTTTTTTTTCTTCTTCTCCCCTTGATCTGTTATTTTCTGAAGTACATACTCTGGAGGGTCATCCTGTTCACTCATTGAAACAGCAACATACCTGATGACGTCTATGAAATGCATTCTGGGATACCTGCTCTGCATCACTGGTTCCTACATTTAAACTGTACTTGATCAGATGGTACTTTGACCTGGAACAGAACTGGACCAGCAACCGATAACATTGCAGGAGAACAGATAAGAGCTCAGATCAATAATCACCTCATGTTGTTCTTCTAGACTGTTGGTAGACCAGCTTACAGGTTCATTACTGCCACCTGCTGGACTGGAGGACGGATCAGTAGATTGTTGCACCATAGTCTCCCTGAGAGCTTGACGTTGGTGTTGCATTTAATACTCTCTGACTTGGCACGATGATATAAATTGAATCCTTTAGTTTTTTTGTAATATTACTTTCAAATCAAGTGAGATTTCTACTTAATTGTGATGTGTGATGCAGCAGTGTTTAAAAGTGTGAAAATTAAGAGAACAAAGATAAAGAAAGAGAGAGAAAGGACAAACTAATAATCTAAATAAATTATAATTAATGAACAGCAGATGTAGAGAAGCAGAGACACAAAGCTAAAGACCAGAGGGACAGAAGGAGAAAGAGCTGGAAGCAGCAGATTAGCTCGTCTTCTCCTGGATGGACAACTCGTTGAGACATCGGTTTTAAACAAATGGCCGAGTTCACCGACATGTGAGGAGGAAACCTGGACTCAATTAACCTCTGCAGCACCTGAAACCTCCTCACAGCCTCACCTCTATTTAAAGTTACACAGTTTCTTTTTTATTATTTGCTTCTTTTTTTTTTCAATTTGATTCTCAAGTCAGCCCCAGGAGACGTTGAATAAAGAAGACATTAAAGAGCAGTCACACAGTAATCAGATGATGTTGGATTGTGTGGCTGCAGGTTTGTAGAGCTGGAAGATAAAACCCTAAACCTTTTTCTTCTGAATCCAGTGGAATTACTAATTAAAGTTCTCAGCATGTGTTTGTGCTGCAGAGAGAAGCTCAGCAGTTAGACTGTCCTGCTGTTTCATCAACACGTCTCCAGACATCGTTCTCACAGTACGACTGTAGTGAAACATTAATTAAAGTGATGAGAACCAGAGACGGACTGATCACTAAGTAACTGATATTGGAGCTGTGTCAGTGAGTGAACACCAGGTAGAAGAGGACGTTAGCAGGTGTTGTTTTAACCTGACGCTGCTTCCTTCTGTTCACAGAGGACGGTGCCCACGGGTCAGAGCAGCCTGGTCCTGCAGCCTCTGCTGTCCGACACCGAGTATAAAGTCAGAGTCACCCCCGTCTACCCTGAAGGAGACGGACCGACGGCCAATCAGATGGGACGAACACGTGAGTCCTGTTGATTTTGTATTGTTTTTAAGTTTTCTCTAACATCACAGACAGCTCTTCTGGTCAGGATTCAGCTGTCCACCTACTCCTGGAGGACAAAGGACGCTCTTTAGAGGTTTGAGAGAGGAGTAAAGAAAGACATCTATGTCAAATCAGAAAAACAAATTCTTATTCTATCGGAAAAGAAAATGTTTAAAGTTGCACCATTTCCCCTCTCATGTCTCATTTAATTTTGACTGCCACATCGTGCCAGTGGCGCAATGGATAACGCGTCTGACTACGGATCAGGCTCGCCACTTTGTTGTTGTTTTTCACTGGACACTGACAAAAAAACTTCTTCATTCTTATTCTTATCCTTTCATAAAATTCTCTTTGTAAATACATTTTCTGATCAAAACGTTTATTGCAAATATCCCAGTAGTACCTCTTCATTATGAGAAAAGACAATGTTTAGAATTGCACCTTCTCCCCTTTCATTTCTTTTTTCATTTTATCAGCAGCTTCATTAACAATTAAAACTGTTTTAAAGCAAAAGCACAAAAATAAAATGCTCATATCTTTGGAGACAGATTCAGGGGAGGATAAAGAGAACTTTTATCTTCTTTAGAAAGTCTGTGTTGTATAATTGTTATGAGATCTGGAGTGAGGACTGAGTGCTTGGTTTTCTTTACCCAGTCTTTTCTATTTTAAAGTTTTAGCCTTGGTAAAAACGGTCTATTCTTTATTTATCTGTTCAGAATATCGTCTCTATAAATACGTTTTCTGATAAAAACCTTTATTATAAATGATATGAGTCCTTTCAGTTGAAAAAAACCATGTCAGTAGTATCATTTATTAGGAAAGAAAAAGGTTAGAATTGCATCTTTCTCTTTAATTTCTCATTTACTTTTAGCAGCAGCTTCATTAGCTAAGAAAACAAAAGGAGAAGATGAAGAGCTCATAACTGTGGAGGATAAAGAGCCGTCTCCCTGCCGTCTTAACTCAGCATTTATTTTCTTTACTGTGCAGCTAAAGACAGATATATATGTGGGAATCATTTCAGCACGATACAGAACAAACATTCGAATTGCAGCGAGGAGGAAACGTTGAATCCAAGTCATAAATCTCTCGGCTGCATCCCGTCCTGTCTCCCCGTGCAGTACATTAACAGACACTAACGACGTTCTCTGCTCCTAAACCGACGCCCGGCGATGATGAATGGTTCCTGTTAGCTGGCGAGGGATGAGACGATCGCCCAGGGAAGAGTGAAGGAGGAGATGATTGGGTTCTTCAGAGGGAAGATAGATGGTGTGACAGACAGAGCCGGTGTAATCTGGGGATTTGAACCTATGAGGGATGAGGTGAACGCTGGGGGGAGGCACGGCGGGTAATTCAGAGGACGATTGGGTTTTGAGCCTCGAGCTGAAGATAGATAATGTGACAGATGAGCTGGACTAATCTGAGGGTTTGGGTGGGGGAGAGGATGAAATAAAGAGCTGGACATCTGATTGGTTGATGGATAAAGAAAGTATAGCAGAGAATCAGAAGACTGTTGATTTTCATTTCCTCTGGGTGGCAAATATTGTCTGGAGGTTTGAAGCCGTGAGGGAGGTATGGATGTCTGAAGAGTTTAATTTAGAAGATTTGGATCGAGGAGATGTAGGTTTCAGTCTGAGAGAGTTCAGCTGGTCAATAAATGAAGAGTGGTTTTAGTGTTTTAAAACAGAAATACTGTAGTTTATCAGCAGCTTTAACATTGAACATAGTTTCTTAAGTCCCTGTTGTCTTCTGTTCTTAAAGGAGCAAAAGATTTTAGAGGAGAAAACGGACAAAAAAAAAAAAAGCACGAAGGCTTTAGAGACTTAAAGTGGCATAAACGCAGGAAGAGCCGAGCAGTGATGAGTTCATCATGGATGTTGTTGTGATGACAGGAGGAAAAACCTTTGGAGACGTGAGGTGGACAAGTTAAAATAATCTTCGTTTCCCTAACGGAAACACCGTTCAGCACTTTGGTTCCTACCACCGTGAAAACGTCTTGGAGCGCCGGGCTTGCTAACAGAGTGTGGAACATCCGCCAGTGACCAGTTCTTAACCTTTGTAGCAGACAGGTGGTCTCTAGTGGACGTTCAGGGCACTGGTTGCCATGGTAACCCTCTGGCGAAGCAAAGCAGGACATGTGAATATGTCCAGAGTATGGACGGAGCTAGCTCTTCTTCAGTCTGATGAGAAAATACACCCATCGATGATGACGACACCAAAGCTCCGTCTGGGTTCACCTGACGCTCCAAGATGTTGTCTTTGAGGTAAAGGTTCCTCAAAACAAGGAAGAAGAAAGAAGAGGAAGAAGAAGAAGAAGGGGGAGGAAGAAGAAGAGGAAGAAGAAGAGGAAGAAGAAGAAGATGTTCTTCCTTCCAGGTTCATTGAGAACATGTAGAATCGTGATTAATCCTGATTAAATATTTTAATCTATTGACAGTCCTAATAGGTTTATATAAAAATATAAAACATGTAGAAATGCTTTTGGTTTATTTTTTTAAACTCCCACTTCACGTCATTGTTGAGAACCAAACAGCCAGCGTTGGTTCCTCAGCTCATACTCTGGTCCTGGAGAAGCTTCCCTGCTCAGAAAGTTTCATTAAATCTGCAGAGAGCTCAGAGGGTGAGGATGAGGAAGATGACGAGGATGAGGCTGGTGTTGAACATGTGAGCCTGATGTTCAGACTATGATTGGCTTTTTAATGGCCGACCAGCGCAGACAGCGAAGAGGGAACATGAGGCAGGAGAGCCGGGATAATGTGGAGGTTTCATCTGGTGTAACGGTGAAAGACGAACACGGAGAGAATGATGGGAGCGTTTTAGCGTTTTAGATGTGCCACAGAGCAGCAGCAGAAAGGTTTCCATTAACCGAGGGGATCTTCAGAGGATTTGACTCCATGATGGATCAGGAGCAGCAGAAACACATCCTCTACAGTCGACTCTTTTATTTTAAAATGTGCTATTAGTGCAGCGCTGCTATCAGCTCTCAGGGATTATTTCTCTCTGTAGCTGCAGACTCTATTTATGTCTTATCCAACTTCATTATGTCTCCGTTTCCAGTTTCTCTCATTTTCTTGTATTAAATAACTCTGTTCTCATTCTGGCGTGTGGGAAGTATTTCACTAATAGATTTAGTTTTCATTAAATTTGACTTGCTTTAACATGTGTGTGAATGTACTCTGCTGCTTCCTGTAGGGCTCAGTGTCGCTGCTGATTCCCTGAATGAATTCCTATTAACGTTTCAGTTTCAAAGCTATTGCTTCCAGAGGTTTGTGGCGTTTTCATAATCTTCTCCTTCTAGTTTCTCATATTTCTTCACTTTTGTCCAGCTCTTCTCCAAATAGCTTCTCAGGTCTGATGATGCTCCCAGAGTTGGAGCATCTGTTGGGGTTTATGTGGAGCATCTGTGGGAGGTGTCCATCTGAAACTCACCTGACTAGAGTGTGTTAACGACCACTAACTCACCTGTAGCTGGAGGAATCTGTTTTCCAATGAATGGTGGATGAAACATTTTGAGGACAGATGTTCAGACTGTGTTGATGTTGGATTCTATCTCAGTCCACCTCCTCCTTCCAGTCTGATATAGATGACTTCCTTTACTCCTCTTTCAAACCATCTGTCTTCTAAAACATGGGCATTATTGTCCTCAAAGGAGTGTCCCTTGTCCTTCAGGTGGAGGTGGACAGGTGGATCCTGACCTCTCCTGTGTGTTTTTAAATGGATGCGTCACTAATCTACATTGGCTTGAATTTTCCTATGAACTGTTTTAATAGAAAACCTGATTTTTATTTCGTCCCCCTCAGTTCCTCTGTCAGCTCCCAGGAACCTGCGAGTCGCAGAGGAATGGTACAACCGCTTCAGGATCAGCTGGGACGTTCCACCGTCGCCCACCATGGGCTACAGGGTCGTCTACCAGCCTATATCTGGTAATATACACTTCCACAAACTTGTGTTTATTGATTTATTTAAACTAAACCAGGAACTAAACCACACCCATGAAACAATCACATAGTCACAAATAGTTTTATGATTTTCGTCTCCAATTTTGTGGTTTGTAATAATTTGTGTTAAAATGTTCACGTCCTTCATGTGCTGTAGAAATTAAATTAAAGTTATTTTTTCTGAAGTGTTTGGAAACACGTAGCCTCATCCTCTATTTATTGCTCGAACTGATGCTAATGACGCTCTCTGACCTCTGACCTCTGACCTCTGACCTCCTTCCTCCCTCCTGCCCTCTGCAGCTCCTGGACCAGCTCTGGAGACCTTTGTGGGGGAGGATGTGAACACCATGCTGATCGTCAACCTGCTGAGCGGGACGGAGTACAGCGTCAAGGTCATCGCCTCCTACACCACCGGCTCCAGCGACGCCCTCTCAGGGAAGGCCAAGACCTGTGAGTTCATCTCTAATCTGAGGTCCAGTTAGTGTTTGAGAATGGGCGCTAAGACATTTTAGAAATGACCAGTTCTAATGTTTGATGCAACAAGGAGAGAGGGACTCAGTGGTTGGAGATAAGGCAGAAAGAGATTTGTTCTTAGAACTTTCATTAAGTTCAAACAGGAAGTTCTTCTTTCTTACCAGGGCGAGTGAAAGTTCATCTTATATCATTCTTTCTTAAGTTTGATCACTCATCCAGGATGCTCTCCCTCATCTTAGTAAACTCATCAGTCCCGTGTTCTTTGGACAATTCCCTCTGTAATTCTTTCGTTGGCATTTTCTACTTCGGACCGTCGATACTTTTTATCGGTCTACTCCGTCTCCTCCATCGCTCTGAATTAAACAATCTAATCAAATGAGACGAGCAGTCGATGTCTGGATCTCCATCTTCACAGAGTTCCAGAGCTTGTGTTAGTGTATTAGTTGATTTTTACATGAACAACTCTTCCTGCAATTACAGACACAAGAAGTAAAATATCGGTGATCCTGTAGTCTGTGAGGGGGAGAGAGATTCTCCTCAATCATTCTCCAAGTGCCAGACACCCTTGGACCTATCCCGCTCTCCTAAGTTTTAAACGAGGCCTCTTTGGTCTCCATACAAACTTAGAAACCAGTAACCACGTGTCCTTCTGAAGTGTCCTTGAGCGGGACACCGAGCCTCTGTCCTCATTTCTCAGAGAGCTCTCCAGCTCCTAAACGGAGCCTCGGATTCCGTCGGCTGCATCACAATGAAGCTCTTCTTGGTTGAACCGAAGGTCGAGTTTAGGAAGAAAAAGAGGAGAGAGCTCAATCTGCAGACGATGGAGGGGAGGTGGGTTGAAAGGAGAGCGAGATGATGAGGCCGCTGGGATTCCAGGAGGTGAATGGAGCGTCTGTCATGTCGCTCAGCAGCATTTTAATGAAGCAGAGGATGGAAGCAGAGGAGCTGAGGAGGATGAGGCTTCACTGTCACTATCACAGCTCTCCTGCTTCTCCACTGACACCATACCACTGTACGGCGTTTTACTCTTCAGCTGTTGCACAGAGAGAGACAACTTACTTTTACTAAAGTTTGAGATTTCTTCTTTGATTTCACACAGTCATGTTTAAAGTGTTAAACATTTAAAAAGAAGAAACAGTAGCTGTATCTATGGACTGATTTTTAAGTCTGACCTCATCTTAGCAGTTATTAACTAAGAGAACGTAATCAAAGGTTTCCTGCCAACAGAAACTGACTTTTGTGATCATCTCTCAACAATGTCATTTCCAGGAGACTACATTAAATATAAAGTTGCTATTAAGGAGTTTATTTTCAGACGTACTCACTAAAATGATGAGTCCAGACACCGTGGAGGCATCTGATACCCCGCACATGCATCCTGGACGTGGATGCATTTTATTCCATGTAACCTGGAAAACCTGCAGAATCATCCATGAAGAGTTGGAGGACGTGGTGTGGTGCACAAAATCCACAGGAGCAGCAGAAAGACGTCAGACTGCAGAATAACGTCTGATCTCAGTTGTTAAAAGACACAACGAAGCTGACTTTAAATCATTTCTTTACTTAGACTGCCGGTTTCTGTGACACACTAGATGGTTAAAATACTAAACTAAATATAAATATATATAAATATATATATATATATATATTTAACAGCTTTAAGGCTGGAAACCATCAGCTGTGTCTAACAACACTGATGGGTTAAAATGTCTTGGGTGCTCGGTGGGACAGTCTGAGGCTGGTCTGCTGGTTAAATAATGGGACGGAGTCATGGCCCAAACGAAGCAGCTTCTTGTTTTTTCTGTTAACGACTGAGGGTGAGATGGAGCGTGAGTTTGACCGAGCCACGTCAGCAGAAACGTCAGAGCTGTGCTGCGTTCTTGTGGTGAAGAGCGAGGAGACGTGAAGCAACAGGATCTTGGCTCCTCTGCTCCTCTTTGGATCCAGTAGATCAGCTGATGAGCGCTCCCATAGTTTCTCCAGAACCCGTCATGCCTCCTCATTAAAACCACATTCTTACCAGGACATTATGCAGACATACATAATGTATTTATACTCAGCGAGACAATGTTGTGTTTTGTCAGATGAATGTAAAATATCCCGAGGCCATTACCGACTCCCAGAAACACGCATGCTAATGTCTGTCAGCTCAGAACAAGAGATGCTTTCAAACGTCGGACGGTGAAAGCGCTCGCGTCCTATTTGCATAAGCAGAGAGTGTGTGGGTTTGTTCAGGAGTGTGTGTGTGTGTGTGTGTGTGAAACATAAAGACAGCGGCTGCTATATTTCTCTCTGTGTCTGTAAATAACTTTGTGAAAATGCTCTTTGGTGTCCCTGAAACCGAGCGGCCGCTCTGTCATCTGGAAACACGTCGTGGTCTCTCAGATCTGTTAAATATAGATTTGTCGTTATAGCAGCGCGTGGAGAAGAATGCTTACGGCTCTATAACGCGTATATTTAGTGTTCCACAAAAACCAGAGTTGCGTTAAAGCGTTAAAGAGATATCAGAACGAGTCCAGTGTGAGAGGAGGAAGTCTGGAGAAGATATGTAGGAGGAGGTCAGACCAGAACCAGGAACAGGATCTGATTTGTTGGACTAGTTTGTTTTAGAATCAATTTAAATATCATGTTTTTAAGATTCTTGGCCCCTGGACCTTTTAGCACCACATATGCCAACATGAACCTTGAGACGCTCAGGCATCTGCTGCTAGGGCCCCACGACTGTGGAATGAATCAGGTCCTCTGACTCTGTGATCTTCTTTAAATTGAGTTTTTAATTGTGTTTTAATATCTTTGTTGTATGTACCTGTTTCTGAAACTGCAATGTTGACTTGGAAACTACGACAGAAATAAAGATTCTTCTTCTTCTTCTTACTGTTATTCTCCTCCACAACACCCGGCTGTCATGTAACGTGCAGATGAACCTGACCGCTGTCTCCTCTGTCGTCCTGCA
Organism: Chelon labrosus; assembly: GCF_963514085.1. Classification (NCBI taxonomy): domain Eukaryota; kingdom Metazoa; phylum Chordata; class Actinopteri; order Mugiliformes; family Mugilidae; genus Chelon; species Chelon labrosus. Next base: position 1,321,680 of record NC_140349.1, read on the forward strand.
GTGTATCTCGGCGTGACCAACCTGAGCACGTACCAGGTGAAGACGAACAGTTTGTGCGTTGTGTGGCAGCCGCATCGACACGCCAGCTCCTACAGAGCGACCGCTGAGTCTGTGCTCGGTGAGTTTCATGATCGGGAAAACATTGTTTTCTTAAAGCTATTTCCTGTGTGCCCCAGACAGAGGGGAAGACAAACCCTCCACGGAGTCCAGACGAAATGAAAGAGACGCAGAAAGAACTTTGAATAAATAGAAAACAAAACTAACGACAGTAACTTTCCTGCTGAAATCTTGAGGTTCGGGGAAAAAAGCTGCAACAACCAACATTAGAGCTACATGCTAATTAGCTGCTCAGCTGCAAAACTTCACCCACCAACAATTTTTTTGTGAAGCAAAGTTTGGTCTGGAGTCTCTCCAAATGTAATTATACATTATATATGAAATCAACCTGGTACAACAGTGTTGGTAGTGAAGGGTCATTATTTAAAAGCACAGCTGCTGTTTATTCTTCATCCAATCATAATAAAGTCTTTTCACTTCCATTCATATTTTATTCCTCAGCCGTAATTAAGACACAGACACATTTCCTCACAGAAGACACTTCCTCATAGTTTCTGCTCTGACAGATGTCGTTGCATGGCCTGTTTTGTTTTGCCCCTCCTCCCTCTGAGATAATAAATGTCACCCTGACCTTTTATTAGAGGAAGATGTACGCAGACGTAACTAACGTGCATGCACGAAAATATTCTGTCACCGCCGCGGCCGGCTCTTTGGATCATCTGGTGGATTTGTAGGCGAGCCGGTTCCGTTTGTTAAACTGTGAATCACTGCTGCTACATCAGCTGTTTTATGCTGCATGTGCTGCTAGAACGGAGCTCCTACGCTGCATGTCTCCAGCAGTGGGATGAGGGGGGGGGGGGGGGCTCATTCATCATCGCATGCCTTCATTAGTAGGAGTTAGAGTATGCAGCGCAGAGAGAGAAGCCAGATGACAAAGATATTGTTGTGTCCCGTCAGAGTCGTGCTGACAGCCTTAAAGGTTTAGACTGGGAGCCGCCGTGTAGAAGAAGGAAGGCAGCGCTGTGACATTTAGATTTGCTGTGTGAGGTGAAATACAGAAAGAAAAAAAAGGACTAAAGGTCGGTATCAGAGCTGCCAAGTGACAAGGTGTTTCTGCTGCAGGGATGACAGTAATTACTGGTGAAGGTTTCTCTGATAAAGAGTTGGTTGCAGCTGCAGCCTCTGATTGTCTCTGTGGAACAATTTAACTCTGTTTGAAGCTCTGAGTCATGGACAGTCTGAAAGTTACCTGGATATCAACGTTAAATATACAGAGCCAGTTTGAAGTCCAGCTTCATGTCAGGGTCAGCTGCAGACATCTGTTTACAAGACCAGGAGATTAAAAAAAAGAAAACTTGTTAGTTAATACCAGCAGCAGTTAGAGATATTTGAGAAATAAAAAAAGCTTTAAACTGTGTCTGTAGGTGAATTTATCAGGAATGGTCATCAGTTAATTAGACGTTTATGCAAATGAGTCTGGTAACATTATATAATGTCAACTGATACAGAGACTGAAAACACCCCAGCATCACCTGGATAGTCCTCCAACCAATCAGAGACATTTAAACTAATTCAGATGATGTCTATGACTACTGTTACTCATCTGTCAATCACCATATTAAGCCCCTCCCCCAAACGTTTTGATTGGCCGTGCAGATCTTTGCAGGAGCAGAATCAGTTCCCAACGTAGAGACTCCAGACCACAAAACAAAAGAGAACAGTGAGTCAATCTTGTCAGATATGTTAATTGTGCATCTGCGCTCTAAATGTGCATCAGATAAATGTGATGTGACATGATGGAGGAAATAGAACAAAAGAAGAAGAAGAAGTGTCTCCTCCTCCATGTCCTCCTCCAGTCCTGAATGTGTAGAGTCTTAGAAGACGACCAAGATGTCTCCATGTCTCCAACGTTGCTGTCCACAACTGGTTGTTTTTTTACCTCCATGTGTCATTTTTCTTCAAACAGGAAAAATACTTTGAAGCAAGAGTGAATATTTTCAGTTCGGCCATTAAATTCACAAAGATGATTGCTTTAGAACCTCCCCGCTAATCCAGCCTAGTATATTTGTCCTTTGGTAAACTGTGGAACAAACCTTTAATCTCTTGATTTCCATTTTAGAGTCTCCATCAAACCAGGTTCCTTCAGATTTAGATTCAGATTCTCTGCTTCAGAAACAATCCTGTATTTTCCCGTTTGTTAGAAATTCAAAGAAAGATGGTGATTCCAGCGCTCTGTGAACACCTCAAAGACAACACTGACGTCTAATCCAGCCGTCATCCACCACATGGGAAAGCAATGGCTGCCGCTGGTCACCTTTAGTCCTCAATAGCAATAACCGCGGCATCAACGTCACATGAAAGCCACGTATTCCCCCTGCAGGGAGCTCCGGTGGATCGGTTCCGTCAACACACAATAGGAGCTAAATGAGGATTTATGTCGACGCCGCTGGTGAATAATTACAAGGAGGATGTGACGGCTGCAGGAGGAAGAGATGTGAGGCTGAAAAATGAAGAAGCACGAACGGAGGTCGGTTTGAGGGAGACTAACTTCATCTTCTCCTGCTCAAGATAATTTACTTCCACTTACAATGAAATAAGTTCTGGAGAAAGTCATCATGTAAAAATAAATAAATAGATAAATAGATATTTGATTTGAAGCTGGAGAGAAACAGGCTAAAGGCTGATTGGACCAATCATTGAAATTTAAAGACATCAACATGTTATTCATGTTCTCAGTGATCAGATAAAACATCAACCGCTGGAGAAGTTTATTAATGAGGAGGAGCATCACAGCTACTGGAAATAGAAGAGGAGAAGAAGAAGAGGAAGAAGAAGAAGAACCAAGAGAAGAAGGAATAGAATAGAATAGAATTAGGTGCCTTAGAAGTACTGGAACAAAAATAAAAACACTACCATGACATAACGACCCCATTCACACATAATAGGAAGTCACTGTTATGGCACATCACATGAAACGATTGCACGTTTGTACAAATGAAATTATTGAACAGATGTATTGCACATTATGAGAATTATTGCACATTTGCATTCCTTTTTCTTTAATGTTCAAGTTGTTCAGTGTGATTATGGCTCTTGCATAGAAGCCATTCCTCAGTCTGTCTCTGAACCGTCTACCAGATGGTAGCAGTTCAGAAAGTGAGTGTCCAGTGTCCCTTAAGTATCGCCTGGGCCTGAGGAAGGCAACAAAGCAAGAAGAATGAGGAAGAGAAGAAGAACAATGAAGATAAGTTAAGAAAGGATGAAGTGTGTTCCTTCGTCTCTGTCTCCAGTCCTGAATTGATAGAGTAGAAGAAGACGACCACATGTTGTGAAACGACGATGTTAACCCCTGAACCATGAAGCTCTCCTGCTGGGACTGGTTTTGAGAACAGCTTGCATTGATCCACCTGTTAACATGCAGAGAACAGACAGAACTGTGCAGAGATTGCAGCAGAAACTGATTTCCAGGAAGGTTAACACTGAGACGTTGTGTGTTTGTGCTGCAGGGAGCCAGAAGCAGGAGACCAAGCTGGGAGGAGGAACCAGCCGACACTGCTTCAACAACCTGAAGCCCAACATGCAGTACAGGATGAGCATCTACGCTCAGCTGCTGGACGGGACCGAGGGGCCGGCCGTCACCATCACCGACAAGACACGTAAGGACACACCCCTTAAGACCTCTGACTCATTTATTCACAAAGAAGCTTCTTATTAGCATGTCCCATTAAACAGCCCACATACATGTGTCATACTAACAGTATGTCACGCCTCACACACGTCATCTTCATCCTGAATCCTCTTCCCTCTGTTCAGAAGGAGCCTTTTGTTCTGCAGCAAACACTGATCTGTTAATAGAAAATTATTCCAGGTGACGACGTCGTCAAGAAGCTTAATGAGAGAAAAACCAAGCTGTCATCAAAGCAAAAGGATCTAAAACATACTCTGGGTTCTTTTATTAAATAATAAAAATAAAGAAAAAACACTGAATGAGACGCAGACCTCGTACACTCCTCTGATTCCTGACCCTACATCACAGATTTATCACCTGCTTCATTATAACCTGTAAAGAGTTGTTGTGGTTCTGCATGCTGTTATATTTAAGAGTTTTAAATGAATTAGTAAAAGTCTGCAGTGGCTGATATCATAGCAGGGAGAATGTTTCCTGGGACTGGTCACCTGTTTAAGTCTTTATTATTCTAAAACACATTAAGTTGGAGGGAGGGGAGGGGGCGATGGAAGTAACGAAGTGAATCAAGAGCAAGGGAAGGATGAATGAAGAGAGAACGTATTTATTCCCTAAAGCAGCTGTTTGTTTGCTGGAAGCTCTGCAGAGGCTCCGCTCTGATTTATTGCTTTGTTTTGATGCAAATGAAAGACGGAGCCTTTTTCTTTCCAAATGACTATCCCCATCGCTGCAGGCAGACGCTCCTCAACGCTCCTTAACGCTCATGAACGCTCCCTACCTGCCAGCGCAAGTAACTGAGCTCAGGGAAGCTGATTTACTGCCAGAGAACATATAAACTGTGTGTGCATGTGCAGGTAAGAGGTTGAAAGAAAGCGGAGGGAGAGTTTAATTTAGACTGCAGCTGAGACTGTGATCAATCCACCAAATTATAGAGGAGCAGAAATGACAGAGCTGCAGCGAGTTATTCAACACATTCTGATGCAGAAATGCTTCTTCTTCTCCTCCGTCCTCTTCTTCTTCTTCTTCTTCTTCTCTGTACTTTATAATATTTCTTTTACAGAGAGGTTTTCATCTCTGTGCTGATGCTTTCATGGTCATGATGGTGGTCTTCATGTATCTGTCTTGTTTTATTCTCTCCATGCAGTTCCTGTCCCGACCCAGGCGCCACCCAAGCCCCCGACCCCCGCCCCGCTACCCACAATCCCCGCTGCCAAAGAAGGTTAGAGCAGATTTTATATTTGATATCGCTTCATTGGTTTTATCAGATCTATCTGCGTATTCTTGTGTGTTCTCATGTTCCTGTTCTTCCCTCACACATACAAACACACAGATGAGATAAAGTTTATATGTAGAGTTTATAGACGAGCAATAACTCTCAGCTCCAGACGAAAAAGTAACGCATAATTACAGAGAAATCTTCAACGCAGGATTTAAAATAAGTCATTTAAAGTCAAAGCTTTGAACGTAAACGTTGGATCTGTTGCAGCAGCAGACATGTAATTCACATTCTTCACACAGAGTCAAACGCTTCTCTCTAAGCACAAACATGTCAGTCGTCAGACAACACGTCTCTGTCTCATCCTGCTGCTAAATTTGGTTTTAAAAAGACAAACTGGATATTAAGGGACATTTTTGTCCATTTGGGTAAATTATTCCTTCACGTTGGCCGTGTTAGTGCATGTGGCACAATTTTATGTAGCAAAGTCTCTCTCTACACAAAGTTTGAAACCTTTAATGGACACCATGTGGGATTCCCCAAAACCAAGCAGACATATGAAAACCTTTGGTGTCTGCTGTGTTGATGTTGCAGAAGAAACAGAGTGGATGTCACTTCTTTGCACCAAAAAACAGAAACATGCATCAGTCAAGCTGCAACTTCAGAAACTTAATTAAAAATTTAAATGAAATGAATAAAGTTCAGTCCAACACATGAAAGATTTTTCCAGACACAAAACATCACCTGGGATGACGTTCATCCAACAGAAAATATCAAAGGTAAAGCTTCATCTCTCACATCTGAATGTCTCTGATTCACTGGTTTTATTAACGCAAGGGAAAGAATACTTTAATCATTTCACATTTGAAATATTGATTGTAGTGTCAGTTTCAAAGCTTTACCAGCATCCGTCTGAAGTAAATCTATATGTGCACTTCCTCACTGCGGGTGAGTTGATTAATGCCACTCTCAGGGCGGGCTTTTATTTTGAAAGGAAATGAAAATCTGCTGTAAACAAACAGCAGATCAATCCAACACCAGCAGACTCTTAGAATAGATTTTATTAGAGGAGAAGTCCTCAGACTAATGGAAAGTTGTTTTTTTCTTTCCCTCTCAGTCTGTAAAGCAGCCAAAGCAGACCTGGTCTTCCTGGTTGACGGTTCCTGGAGTATCGGTGACGACAACTTCCTGAAGATCATCCGCTTCCTGTACAGCACCACGGGAGCTCTGGACCGGATCGGCCCAGACGGCACACAGGTACCACAGAACTTGGCATTTTTCTTTTTTCTCTTTGCCCGAGGTACAGCAGGCTTCTCATCTTGGTTCTATGCATTGTGGCCAGAGAAATGATCCATCAACAACACACCTGTATTCCCTCTCTGGTTCAAAACCAGCCACAAAGAACCTCATTTATTAAGGTCTTGCACCAGTGTTTAGCTTCATTGACGCTCTTGAAGGAGTACCACTTGTTTTCTTTAGTGTATGATCTGCAGCCCATCTCAGACCGTCTCGGTTGCGTCTAGGTTTGTGATTGTGGAGGCTCTATAGTCTGATGCATCGCTCCATCAGCGCTTACAAAGCCTGGAGGAGTGTTACGGCTCATTGACCAGCTGAAAAACAACAATGCTCTCACTGAGTTTAAACACAATGGGATGGTGTCTCTGTGGGATACAATAGCAATGCTGGGTCAGTGTTGCACTGATTTCTGAATAAATGTATGGATACCTTCCGTTCACCTTCTCTGCATCGCACAAAGACAAAAATCTGGAATCAACAGATTTCCAGTCCTCTCAGAAGTTCTTCTTCTTCTTCTTCTTCTTTGTTTCTTTGCATCAGTTTGATTCCTACAGTCTCCTCCAACAGTTGATGTTGAGATGAAGTGAGGAAGCCAGAAATACTTTACTACCTACAAAAGCAGAAAGTTCTTCTGGAGTCTGTCCGTTGGAAACTGATTCTGCTCCAGCAAAGATCTACTGAGCCAATGAGATTGTCTGGGGGCGGGGCTTAATGTGGTGACAGGCTGGTTGGTTTCTAATGAACAGAGGAAACTCTTGGTCTTCCTTTCCTCAGAAACTAGAAATATTCTGGAGTGACTGACCTTCACGTCTGAAAGTCTGTTGTTTCTCTTCTTGCCATGGATGAGTACACTAGTTGAATAGTTTGCTGTAGACCAACACTGCCTCCATGCAACACAACTGATGATCTCATTTAGATGAAAGAAAATCCACCACTTCTCGTCTGTTAAACTGGAAACCATTCTAGTTGACAACGTTGTGAAGCTGGTTTGCAAACTTAGAGAAAGTTTAAATATGTACAAATAAGTTCAACCATTTTCATTTCACCTAATCTAAATGTGTTGACTAAAATGTGTTTTCATCAAGGGATTAAAATTTCAAACACATTAGATATTTGTATCTTTTACATGTTCCGGTTTCCACATTATCACATCGTTTAGTTTTTATGTATTTTTGATTTTTCCTGAAAACTTTTCTGTGTTCTCTTTAACGGGACTGAAATACAGCAGGAAAAAGAAATATCTTTCTAGGCCAAACTAGTACAACGGGACAAACTATGTTATGCAAACAGCTCTCCGTCTTCTTTCTCAGTCATTTACATACCATCAGGATTCTGCTGGTGTTCCCAGGTGATCGAAACCTTTCCTCAGCTCTGAGTCTCTTGTTCTACCGCTGCAACATTCTTATAATGCTGTGCCAAGCTCCATTAAGCTGCTCTCGCTTTGTTTTGCCGTTGTGTACAAACATAGAATATCTACCAGGTGACCACAGACCAGTTCACTGATGAAACAACTATACAACTACTTGAGTCTCTGTATGCTGTCAGGTTTCCTCTTATCTCCTCAGTGATCAGGCTCAGTTCAGTTGTGACTCCAAGCTCAGGTCTTTTAATATTATAAAATAAATGCTTTAGAGTAAATACCTGGTATTGACATGTGTCCTGAGTGATCTGATCTTAAGGCTCATTAAAGACCATTTCACTCATTCTTTCAGGAATTAATTGATCAATCTAAACAAGAATTAAAGTCATGGATAAACTGAATATACACTGTCATACACTGTGTGTAATTCTGTCATTAATGCATCAGCATGTTGTTAATTAATGGTCGAGTTGATGTATGCAAACAGCTCAGCAGTGACCTGGTTCCTCTGAGGATGAAGCTTCCAGGGTTCAATTCTAATCTGAGTTTTGTCTCTAAAATAAATTGAAATTTAACATGTGAGAGTCTTTCCATCTTGTACCAAAATCTGGATCATGTCTCCAAGTCGGGCGGAGTTTGCATGTTCTCCCTGTGTCTGCGTGGGTTCTCTCCAGGTTCTCCAGCTTCCTCCCACCGTCCAAAGACATGCTGGTTAGGTTCATTGGTGATTCTAGATTGGCCGTAGGTGTGAGTGTGAGTGTGAATGGTTGTCTGTCTCTGTGTGTGGCCCTGCGATGGACTGGCAACCTGTCCAGGGTGTACCCCACCTCTCGCCCGATGACTGCTGGGATAGGCTCCAGCAGACCCCCGCGACCCTTAACAGGAATAACCGGGTATAGAAGATGAATGAATGAATGAATGTCTCCAAGTCAACAACCAGCTGTTGATGGTTCTGATCCAGCGGTAGGTAGAGATCCATTAGAGACAGCAGCTGCTACAATATTCTACTGACCACATGATGGCGCTGCTGATTTACAGACACACAAACTGAGATCAGATCTCAAGTGCTGGCTGGGGACGCATGTGGAGACACATTTAGATTAAGACCAGGTGGATGGACGGGGACTTAGAGATGGACAGATGAGACCAGGTGTCAGTGTGAGGTCTGAATAAGGCGACAGACTAGAGGACTGCAGCAGGAAAGTTTGAAGCTTCAGCTGATACCAGGACAGATTCCATCAATGAAGATTGTGGTCCATTGTTGACAACAGCTGTTCCACTGTTCTGCTGTTCCCCTAACGATGTCAGTGTTAGGGAAACAGGGAAAGAGTCTGTACTCTGCTGAAGTCCCCTGCAGATGGTAAAAGTAGTAAAAATGCCCAACATGCTTGTCTTCTTCAGAAAAAGACATAAAAACGAGGCTCATGGGATATGTAGTGTTGTTCTGAACTGAGCCAGCTCCTGCTCCACTATCTCAGTCTTGTTCAGTATTTCTTTCCTCTGTCTTTGTGAGAAATCCTCTTGAGGTTTGCTTTCGTTACTCCTGGATGAGCTGACATCCACTGCAGCGCTTACTCAGAGAAACAAACAATAATTAATTCCCCATACACAAAACAACAGCTTCCGTTTGAATATTTAAAAATTGGAGAGATGTGATTAGTTTAAATATATTTTCCCTATGAAGTTTGTTCATATCTATGAGAGGCACCTTTTTAGATGTGTGTTCTGTAACGTTTTCCCTCCTGTCTTGCATCTATAGAATAAAACTCAGTCAAATGTTAATTAACTACAGTTTTGTTCATCAGTGATGTGTCTGTGTTTCCAGGTGGCTATAGCCCAGTTCAGTGACGATGCCCGGACGGAGTTCAGACTGAACTCATACAGCAACAAGGAGCGTCTGCTGGACGCCATCAACAAGATCTCCTACAAAGGAGGAAACACAAAGACAGGTGAGGACACACAGCTCTGTCAGATCTGTTCTGTGACTGGACTGTTGCACCAGGTATCAAATGTAAAAGATTTTCAGGTGAAGTATGACGGATGTTGGGACTTGAAACCACTGCGATGCGAAAGCAACCTGTCTGCAGCAGATGAAATACTGTATATAGTTCCTCTTTTTCTTCTTCTTTTGGGGGATTGTTGTCAGTCTGGACTCTACAGGTCGTTTAAATGCCTTCTTCAGGCCAGAATTATGAACAACGGCCGCACTTCAGGGTCTGCTTGCTTTCCACAGCGTTACAGCTGCTTTTATCACTTCCTGATTTCCCAGACTATGGTGGTTTGGAGTGAGGTCATAATATTTATTTATTTATTTATTTGACAGGGACAGAGCACATTAATGAACTTCTGTTCAGACAGCAATAGAAATATGCTGGATTATAGCAACAATTCTAATTTGCGTCCGCAGTCCCTAGGCAGGTAACACAAGAACATGATAAGACATAGGACAGGACAATAGATGACAATAAGAGCACATCACAAGATGGTACATTAGTAAGAAGATGAAAGTCAAAGGTTACACGACTGGTTTGCTTTCAGCCACTGCTTCAGGTAAGGTTTGAATATCTGTAATGTAGGACACTCCTTTACGGATTAACGTGTTGTTAGTTCAAACCTAATATTCTGACTCTTTATCCTAAAATAAATTATCTCTAGATGAAAGACAGAGAGCTGGAAAAATCACAGCTCCCTAACGACGTTATCAGAACTAACTGAGCAAACTGAAAATTAAATTAAACTTCATGAAATGCTACTGTTTGCATTTGTAAGTGTAGTGTTGTGTTTGTATCAGAGCACAGAAGCCTATATTTGTAGAGCGTGCATGTGATGAGAGGAAGTCTGTGGGGAAGCTGTGAGAGGTGTAGTCATTAATCAGTGTTCACAAAGCAGCGCCGGCGGACTCTCCTGCAGAGAACGGATCTGTAACAGCATCACTGCTGTGGGGGGGGGGGGGGGGGGACTAATCCTCCACTCTCTATGAGGAAGCAACAGGTTGGGAACTTAAAGAGCACTCAATCAGCACACTCTGCAATTAACATCCAGTTTCCCTGCGTTCCCTCCGGTCTGCAGAGAATTTCATTACCAGGTCTGTTAGAATACCTGGTGATACATCCATCCTTTACTGAGATATAACAGCAGCCGCACATCTAGAGGGAAGCATTGAGAATGAAGCCTGATATCAAACTATAGTAAGAAAATGCCCCCCACAGAAAAAATCCAAAAGCCCTGCGAACCGTCCTAAAAACTGCAGAGAAACTCTGCAAAAGGACTCTTACCCCCATCAGAGAAGAGTTACAGCTCCATCAGACCATGGACTGTCTAACAGTTTTTACCCTCGAGCTATAACAACATTAATACTTCATAGACTGGGCTTTATATCATTACCTCTAGTTATTTATTATTTAAGCAATGAAATATTGATCATTCACATGTGCACATGTAAGATTATTATTGATGCTTATATTGTGTATGCATGCTTGATGTACTGTCTAGTACTGTTTCAGGTTGTGCACCTGAATTTCCTTACATCACTGCGATACAAACAATAAAATCTTAAACTTAGCAGATTTTTCAGAATGAATGTGTTTGTCCACTCAGGCCGAGCCATCCAGCACGTGAAGCAGAACATCTTCACAACGGAGGGAGGAGTCAGGAGGGGCGTCCCGAACGTCCTCGTGGTTCTGACCGACGGTCGATCGCAGGACGACGTCAACAAAGTTTCCAAGGAGATGCAGATGGAAGGTCAGAGCTGAGCCTTAACAGATAAATAACAGCAACACAATAATTTAATTTACATGAAAAATAATTATATTGAATGATGCAGTTCTTTGGCTTCTAATGTCAAAATGTTAAAAAAAAAAACAAAAAAAACAGCTAAATACACTAATTTTTGTTGCTTAAATAAAGTATTAAATGTGAATTCTTTTGTTCAAAAAAAGGACTTAACTACAGGACGAGTTTTATAAGTGGTCTTCTTTTTGGTATTTCAAGTTTGGTTTTCGACTCTGAAATAAAAACAGTTATTCTATTTTTAATTTGAAAAGCAAAAACAAAAACATTTGGTCCTTTAATATATGAAACCAGAATCAAGTAAAAGAAGTAAAGGAGAAACCAGTGGTTATTAGATTCATAGAAAAGCAGACGTTTTTGTAGAAGAAGAAGAAGTGGTTTCCATCAGTCAGTGATTTCAAATCTTTTCTGTTGGCCTGAACGGAGCACGGACTCAATATTCAGATGTAATTTCAGACTTTCTGACTCAAGGTATCTGGTCATCTGAATTAATCTCTGAATCTGGAGAAGAACCAGGTTTATTTAGAGCTGAACACAATGATCCATGGACCAGAGAGACCTGGACCAGAGAGACCTGGACCAGTGGTCACCATGAAGACCACTTCCTGGACCAGAGAGACCTGGACCAGTGGTCACCATGAAGACCACTTCCTGGACCAGAGAGACCTTGACCAATGGTCACAATGGAGACTACTTCCTGCTTCAGTCAAGGACAAGAAATCACTTCAAGAGAAACAACATGAAGACTGAGATTAACCTACAGAATTAAAGAAATGTTTCTTTTGTTTGGGGATTTAAAAATCTAAATCAAATAACAGTTGTTTTTCCAGTTTCTGGTTTTAAAACCAAACTTGAAATAAATACACAGACCACAAATACCGCTAGTATAATAAGAGTCGCCATCTTTGCTGTGGTTATTCTCACGTTAAATGTTTCTTCCTGTTCAAGGCTACATTGTCTTCGCTATTGGCTTCGCCGACGCCGACTACGGGGAGCTGGTGAGCATCGCCAGCAAACCCAGTGACAGACATGTGTTCTTCGTGGACGACCTGGATGCCTTCAAGAAGATCGAGGAGAAGCTGGTGACGTTCGTGTGCGAAGCCGCCACTGCCAGTGAGTGACAGATGTTATTTGTATTTCTCTCTCAGTGGAAACGCTTCAAACTCCTGCTAGAAAATATTCTTTCTTCACATCTTTTTGTCTTTTCAGCGTGTCCATCTGTACCGATGAGTGGAAGCACAACACCAGGTAGGAGATTAAAAGAACTCTAAAATGCAAACGTGAATGTTTAAATCACCACACCTCCCTTAGATAAGTCATTGTAAACACAGCACTTCATGGAAAAGGTTATGTTGCATTCAGTTTCATTAGTCATTTCTGACATTTTATTAAATCATCAGTTGGTGTAAATGAACTCTCTCCATCTCGTCCTGAGGTTTCCGTATGATGGAGCTCTTTGGGCTCGTGGAGAATCGGTACAGCAGTGTCTCTGGTGTTTCCATGGTACCAGGCACCTTCAACGCTTTCCCCTGTTTCCACCTGCACAGTGATGCTCTGCTAGCACAGCCGACCAGGTACACCACACCTTCATTGCCTCCCTGCTAATAGTAGCTCTTCCTAGCCTTCCAACTTATAGTAGCTCCTTCTAGCTTCCTAGCCCCCTAGCTAATAGTAGTTCTTCCTAGCTTCCTAGCCTAAAGTTAGATGAAAAAGCAAAGTATTGACTTCATTCATTCACAGTTTGGCCTAAAATCATGAGGCTCTGATGTTTCCAATGTGGCTCTCAGGTTCCTCCACCCTGAGGGGCTGCCCTCAGACTACACCATCACCCTGCTGTTCAGGCTGCTGCCCAACACTCCTGAGGAGCCCTTCGCCATCTGGGAGATCCTCAACAAGAACAACGAGCCGCTGGTGGGAGTCATCCTGGACAGTGAGTCGACAAACACAGCAAACATGTTTCTGGAATTCAAGCTAAATACCAGAAAGGTCTGCTGCTGTCGTGTTGGAGAAACTAAAGTGAAGCTTTCTGTGTCTTCCTGCAGATGGCGGAAAAACTCTGACGTTCTTCAACAACGACTACAAAAGAGATTTTCAGACGGTCACGTTTGAAGGGCCGGAAATCAAGAAGCTTTTCTACGGAAGCTTCCATAAGGTCAGACTGATTCCCAACATACTGATACTGATTCTTTTCCACTGTAAAATGTTTACTGGGATCTCAGGGTACACAAGCAAAGTTATGATTAGAGAGTTATTTAAATGACACTACATTTAAATGGGATATTTCTTCTCCATCAGTGCATTAATTTGTTCAGCTGAGTTCATCTTCTCTCCCTATTTTTTTTCCTGAGCCTAGTCGAGCATAGAGACGGTAGTAGTCTTAGTCCTGACAGGCTGACGGTAGTCAAGTCGTGCCCTGAGCCTGAACCCGCTCACAGTCGTGTTGTTGTCGGAGCCGAGGGACTCGCTGACTGATCTGCAGTCACTTCTGTCTGCTCGCTGTCAGCAGAGCTTACCCTGCTTTACCTTTTCACCTTTTGTTCTGTCACTGCACACACAGTGGAGGTTATAATCCCACAGGACCAGCACCTGCAGCCCACAACTCTATGTGACGTTTGTACAGGTGTGACTTTATGCATCTGAGAACTTGATAGTCAGCTCAGTGTGGAGGGTCTTTGACGATTAAATTATCCTCATATAAGTCACACAGGTTTAGTTTTTCAGATTTTCACTTCTTATTTTATGCAAAGCTGGTATTTGGTAATATGACAAGAGAGCAGAAATGTCCTTTAGCTTTACAGCTTTATACTCACACTTTCAACAAGATTTATTTTGTATATTTAGGTCAGAGGGGCTTGTGTCCTGTCTGTGAATGTGAATAGAAATATGGATTTACTGAAGAGCAGTTTATCAGAACAGATTTACAGACAGACATTGAAGAAGCCACCAAAGTTTAGATATTTTTAAAGCTGTAGTTTTGTCGCCATGTTTATGAACATATGCTCTTGAAACCAGAATATGTTCTGACTTAAGGTCATGACACACCAAGCTGATGGTTGGTGGTTTTCTGGAGCATCTTTGACCCTGATTGTGGCGGCGTGTCCTGCACCACTGCTATTAGATGGACCTCTAAATGAGTTGGTTTCGAGGGATGATTAGCTCATTTGTTGCCTCTGATCTAAACTAATCCAAACTGAGCAAAATGGAAACTTTTCTTTTCTTTTCTTTACTTTTCTGCTGTCAAGGAAAATAGAAATCTTTCTATGCCAGCTGTCCTAAATGCATTTAAGGATTTCAATTCCAAATTACAGAGCAGAGATTTTAGGTTTGTGCGTTTTTCATTTTTAGATTCTCGTTGCCAAATATAGAAGATTTAATCTATTTATGTGCAGAAAACACAAGATATTCCAAGTATTTTTACTTTTTTATTTTTACCCTTTTTCTGTTAATATAGTAACTGTTCAGCTACTCTTTTGCTTTTAAAACCTCATGGTTGTCCTGTTACATAAAAGTCTAGACTTATAGAGGACGGTTGACAGGGTTCCATGAAACCAGTCAAGCAGCGTCAGTGACAGTCACATTTACTGGAGAGGGTGAGTTAATGGTGTTGAGGAGCCACTCGACAGTTCAGCACTTCAGTGTTGGTGATGGTAACAGTAATGCCCGTATGTGTAATTATAAATAGCAGTGTCACTCATGGAGATCATTTTAGCTTCAGTACTAAGGGCGCTCCTGATTGTTGTCCCAGTTCCAGTGGAGGTTGAGTGGAGCTACAGTACAGATGTGCTCTGCTGTAAATCTGTAAATCTGTAAATCTGTAGCATTGGTCTGAAACATTTAAAGGGACCTTTTGTCTTCAAAAAAGCTTCAGCAAAACTTTGACCTTAAAATATTACAAGAGCATTTTGCATCGTTTTCTGTGGAAACAAAATGCTGTACCTGTTTGTTAAATTCATTTTAAAATAACTTTTAATGCATTAGTTTCATCTTTTGTTCAGCAGTTTTCATAAGGTTTTTTGTACACCATATTAAAATATACATGTCGATCTTCTTTGACAAACCACAGCAATCAAAAAGCAAGTGTGCATTGTATTTCTATGTGTGCTTTAATGTTTGTGTGGTTTAATCTGCATTATAACATGAACTTGCCACTTTGATAAAATCTGTTTCTTTAACGTGACAGTTGTCCCTAATTAATGCATGTACTAATGTGTATTATTATTGTCCAAACCTGAAGGGAAAGCTGCTTGATTACTTTGCAGCATCACACAGGCAGAGGGAGCTGTTCTCCTATAACACACAGAGCTGACACTGCAGGGTTTGGATTGAAAGACTAACTCCTCTCACTAGAGCTACTTTTATCAAGAGGTCACAATGTCAAAAGGGTTTATTTAATTGTCATCACAACCCTTAAGATCAAGTACAATACAAAGTGAAATGAACACTCCACCAGGACTATGGTGCTACTGAAAATTATACACAACCAAGACAGAACAACACAGAACCAAGACATTTCTACATAAAGTGCAAGTGTGCAACGCATTCAGACAATGCAAAACACACAGGACAGTGCAAGACAGTACAACAGAATGAGACTAATATTGCATGTGTGACAATGTTTAAAAAATATATCTTTGTATGAGAATAAGTATAGTTCTAGCACGTTTAAATCAGTTCATGGGGAATTTAAAATGTTAAAAATAGTTCCTGATAAGGAGATGGCTTGTAAATAATGTAAGCTTTGATTAAAATAGGTCGTTTTCTGTACAAATACTGATAACAGGTGACATCTTCAACCTAAAGAATGTCCAGCTGTCGTTAAATGTAAATGCTAATCCTGATTAGCCTGCTAGCAATGTTTGCACCAGTTGCAGTGATTTAGCTGTAAATGTTTCTCATCTCTTCAGGCAATGTCTAATACTTTATATAATATACTTTATAATACAGTTTCTGTTGCTGTCCCGTGTAAAAATACATCTGCAAACAACGATAAATAATAATATAAACAACAATAATTTGTTATTGGAGTAATTTGCATTGTTTAAATGAGTAAAACTTTGTTTAATAGTTAATTAAAAGCTTTAGCTGATAAAGAGGTAGCTTATTCAAATAGGTTGTTTGCTGTACACATAATAGTTGCAGTTTACTACCTAACTTCACAGACATAGCGGAGACCCCATAGCATAAACCCAGGGGCCCAGAGAGACGTTAGTGGCTTCATATTAGATCATGCTAAAGCTGGCAGACAAATATCCCCATGTTGGTGTAGTTTTGAGCTGTTTATTTAAAATGAAGCGTGGTAGAATTTAGATGCTAATCAGGATTAGCTTGCTAGCAAGGGTTAGCACGTGTAGCATTTTTTATTTTTATTTTTTTAGCTCTGAATGTTACTCATTTATTTTGGTTAAATCTGATGCTTAAACATAATAAAGTCACTAAAATGCCCCCAGTAAATGTATAAATAAAATAATTATAATTATGTTGTATTTTTATCATTTTAGTGCATTAACTAGAATATTAATCCTCTTCACATAGACAAGAATAAATAATAATCACAGCAATAAATATATTGTTTAAAACATTTACTTAGAGTTACTAGCACATTTGCATTGTTTAGATAAGAAGATTATAAAATTATATTACTAAACTCAAATAAAAATAGTTAAAAACAGGACTGAGATAGAGAGAGAGATAATACTGTTTAATACTACTGTTTATTTAAAAAAGGGACAGTGCAATTTCATAGAACACATGATTACACATGGTTAAAAAAGCCAGAATTAGCCAGAAGGCTAGTTTTCATTTGTAGTCCCCTGGCCATGATGTAAAAAAGGCAATAAGAAGCACACAATACGTACAATATAATACAAAATACATATGCAAACACTTATTGTACAATTAAGAAAAAATACAACATCACAACATGACATTTTATCATAACATCAAAACATCACAGCATCACAACAGGCTAATCCTTTTATTTTCTCTGGCTTGTGTTACTGTGTCTATTAATATGTATTTATATGTGTATGTAGATGAGAATTCATTATTGTAACAGCAATTAATAGTTTTAAAAATATTAAAATATAGTTAGCAATGCAGTAACATTGTTTAAATAAGTGATTAGTGATTTAAAAGTGTAATTTTAAGCCTTTCAGAAGGCAGAAGCTTAGTTATGTAAAAGCTAACACACTAATTGTGATTATCGCATCAGGTGTTCAACACCTGAAGCACTAAACCAGGGTGTATAAGAAGTAACATGGTGAAAATGTTGTGTGTTTTCTTTCGTGCAGCTTCACATCGCAATCAGCAAGACCAGCGCCAGAGTGTTGATCGACTGCAAAATGGTGGCAGAGAAAGCCATCAACGCAGCAGGAAACATCACCACCGATGGGTTGGAGGTCCTGGGCAGGATGGTTCGGTCCAGAGGGAACAAGGACAACTCTGCACCGGTAAAGAGATCATGCACACAGTGTACCGCATACTACACAGAATGTAAACCTGAATATCAGTGTTTACTGTTAGATCTCTTCTGCCTCTATCATCCATCCCTCCTTCTGACTGGCCTGGCTTTATGCTCTCAAAGAAGTCTTTCTATGCTAAAGGTGTTGGATCATATGCCGCTGCAACGCTCTCATCAAAGCTGAAATTCTTCCTTGAGCAAATTTATAAATGCAAACAAATACATTTCTGGCTATCCTCCCCTAGAAATAGAGAGGCAGACCCTGTGTGCGATTGGTTTGATCTCCCTTTGAAGAGAAAACCCTTGACACTGACTCTGCTCTGAGGCTGAAAATTTCCACCTATGTGGCAAATAGCCAGTGTAATTTATAGAAATTTCTACAAACTCAAACCTGAGCAGCTAAAACACTGCCAATCTGAGGCGAGGTGCCTCGAGAGGTCATTAACCCAGCTGCTAATCTCTTTATTCTTTGACTGTGGGTTGTACAGTTTGTGCGCACATTTCCAAGGCAACCGTGCAGTTCAACAAGATTCCTGAGCCGGAAAATGAGGAGAAATTTTGCCTCTCTTGAAGGACAAGCAGTTTTGCACATTGGCCTCCAGGACCATCTGAATACTTTCTCTTTCTTCTTTGGCATTTTGTATATTTTCACAATCCAAGATGAGGCTTAGAGCCTCCTACTGCGATTTAAACCCCATGACTCACAGGGCTGCCCTGACTAATACTCTAATTTTACACCACGCCTAATTAGACGAACTGAAAACACAGACAAATGATTTAAAGGAAAGCTGTAAACCCAGCTAATCTCTTTTTTCTGTTTGGCATAATACAGGATTATGATTAAAAGCCTCATTTGCACAAGACAGTTCAGTGATGTGTAGCAGCTGATCATCAGTAGTCTTAATCCTGGCATGGGAAACAAAAATACCTCTTTAAATCCTCTTAAAATGCCCCCTGTTGAATCCCATCACATCTTTGATTTCACAGCTGGATGCCGTCATGCTCGTTTCTTACTGCATTTTATGGTTCACTTTAATTGGTTCCCGTATGTTTACATTGTGACATGAGTATTTGTTGTCAGTTTTCAGTGATTTTGTTTCTTAAAAAAAAAAAAGCTAAAAGTGTAAACGTGAGTTAAGATGTTAAATGAACTGAATTGTGTCACCCTTCTGAGGTTTTCCATATGGACTATTTATTCTTAACCTTAACAGTTTAGGTGTGTGTTGGTACAGACATGGATCATTTGTGTTATTGAAATGTCTTTCCTCTGCAGTTCCAGCTACAGATCTTTGATATCGTCTGCAGCACTTCATGGGCCAACAGAGACAAGTGCTGTGAACTTCCTGGTCTGGTGAGTTCAAATTTTGTCTCTGTCTAAACAGCATAACAGCAGCAACAGCGAAAGACTTGTTTAAAGCAGCAGCGCTTTTAGACTTCATATAGCGTGTGCATAAAATAATAAAGTGCTTTTAGAGGATTTTTTGTAAACTCGACTGTTTCAGAAGTTCACAAAATTGCACATATGATCCCTGATAATAAGATAAATCAAATCATTTTATTTTTCCTCATAGCAAGCATTCGATATGTTTTTTTTTTTCATAATGGGAGATGAACAAATTTGTACAAAGTAGAAAATCTCTTCCCATTCGACAGGGACTGATTCTGTCACATTTTAAACTATTTCATTGTCATTATCTTGGTTGTATTTTCTTCTTTGCATCATCCCTGCTCACGCTCTGGTCATTCAGAGGAAGGAGGTGGACTGTCCGGCATTGCCCAAAGCCTGCACCTGCACCCAGGACAGCAAAGGTCCCCCCGGCCCTGCTGGATTACCAGTAAGCCACACACTAATACACACATTCACATGAAGAAGTCCAGCTTCACACTCTTGATCTTACAGCAAAACTGCATCAAGATAATTCTGAATAAAATGATTCATAATTTTTTCCATGTGACCATATCACTGTCCACACACCAGACTGTACCGTATATTAATGACTGAGACACACACAGCCACCAGCATCTCTCATGTTTCATGCACAGTTCAGTCCAGTGCAGTTGTTTTTCCCACTTTTCAGTCTAACTGAAACTTATTCTTGTATCTCAGCTCGGTTGACACACTGTGACTGTGTGCTTTGAATCACCTCCTGCTGTTTGTGTTTCTGACAGGGAGGCCCAGGAATCAGAGGAGCCAGAGGTGATCGTGGAGAGCCTGGCCCGGTGGTAAGTTCTTTTGGTTTACACTCTGAAAAAGCCTCTGCTGTGCTACTATCCCTGTCAAACCACTCTGAACTTGCGGCGTCGTCTTCGGCAAGTCGCTGTGTCTTGGTGTTTGTGGTCACTTTTGCTGTGTCAGCATCACTCTGAGAGGCCACTGTTTCATGCTTTGTTTATTCATTTGCTTACATTAAGATATACATGCACAAATATACACAAATAACAGCACAGTACCACAGAAAAACTCCATAATTTCATAAAACACAGCAAAACAGAGAAACCATTCAAAGCAAACATTGAGGTAACAAAATAAAACTGACAAGGGGAAAAAACACAGAAAACATCAGCGTTTCAGAAAACATAATACAACTGTGAAAAAGTGACAAATCTAAAATACAACAGAACAATGAAAGAAACCCCACAAACACAGCATTTCACAAAACAACAACAAAAAAAAAATTTTAGACGATAAGACTTTCTGAAAATGCAGGATATAATAACATAAGCTTACAATGACAAGATAAAATCACATAACAATCAATGCAACACGCAATAAAGTCTTAATCTAATATTTACCATTAAGAACGTCCTCAGTAACACAATATAAGCTTAAACCCATGGCACATGGCTTGTTTGAACAGGTATAACTAAAAGAAAGACATTTTTAGACAGCACAACTTTCACTGACAAAATAAAATCACATAAACTTTGACTGACTGCAAAGGTAAGTGTCTACTGTCTTTCTCTTTGTGTTGGTTTTTCCCCAGGTAAGTACATTTCATGCAAACATTGTCTGCATACAGAGAAAGACAAATGGAAAAACAAAATACAGTACGTAACTCAGAGAACAAATGTATGCAATACAACACAATACAACACAAAGCCTTTTCTAACATTAATCATCACAGTCATGCTCACTAACACAATATAAACTTATAGTTAGACAAACTGCTCATTTGAACAGTTACAGTACATACAGATATACACTATATTACCAAAAGTATTCGCTCACCCATTCAAATGATCAGAATCAGGTGTTCTAATCACTTGGCCTGGCCCCAGGTGTATAAATTCAAGCACTCAGGCATGCAGACTGTGAAACAAGACATTTGTGAAAGAATGGGCCGCTCTCAGGAGCTCAGTGAATTCCAGCGTGGAACTGTCATAGGATGCCACTTGTGCAACAAATCCAGTCGTGAAATTTCCTCGCTCCTAAATATTCCACAGTCAACTGTCAGCTCTATTATAACAAAATGGAAGCGTTTGGGAAAAACAGCAACTCAGCCACGAAGTGGTAGGCCACGTAAAGTGACGGAGAGGGGTCAGCGGATGCTGAAGCGCATAGTGCAAAGAGGTCGCCGACTTTCTGCACAGTCAATTGCTACAGAGCTACAAACTTCATGTGACCTTCAGATTAGCCCAAGTACAGTACGCAGAGAGCTTCATGGAATGGGTTTCCATGGCCGAGCAGCTGCAGCCAAGCCACACATCACCAAGTGCAATGCAAGGCGTCGGATGCAATGGTGTAAAGCACGCCGCCACTGGCCTCTAGAGCAGTGGAGACGCGTTCTCTGGAGTGATGAATCACGCTTTTCCATCTGGCAATCTGATGGACGAGTCTGGGTTTGGAGGTTGCCAGGAGAACGGTACATTTCAGATTGCATTGTGCCAACTGTGAAATTTGGTGGAGGAGGAATTATGGTATGGGGTTGTTTTTCAGGAGCTGGGCTTGGCCCCTTAGTTCCAGTGAAAGGAACATTGAATGCTTCAGGATACCAAAACATTTTGGACAATTCCATGCTCCCAACCTTGTGGGAACAGTTTGGAGCGGGCCCCTTCCTCTTCCAACATGACTGTGCACCAGTGCACAAAGCAAGGTCCATAAAGACGTGGATGACAGAGTCTGGTGTGGATGAACTTGACTGGCCTGCACAGAGTCCTGACCTGAACCCGATAGAACACCTTTGGGATGAATTAGAGCGGAGACTGAGAGCCAGGCCTTCTCGACCAACATCAGTGTGTGACCTCACCAATGCGCTTTTGGAAGAATGGTCAAAAATTCCTATAAACACTCTCCTCAACCTTGTGGACAGTCTTCCCAGAAGAGTTGAAGCTGTAATAGCTGCAAAAGGTGGACCGACATCATATTGAATTCTATGAGTTAGGAATGGGATGGCACTTCAGTTCATAGAATGAGTAAAGGCAGGTGAGCGAATACTTTTGGTAATATAGTGTAAGTTGTACACAAATTCCAGCACAACAATATAGAAACGCAAAATAATTTCATAAAACATGGTAAAACCGAGAAACCATTTCAAGCAAACATTCTGACAAATAAATAAAACTGACGAGGGAAAAAACAGGGTTTTAGATAACATGAAACTGCAAAAAAATGTGAAAAATCAAAAACACGACAAAACAAGGAAAGAAACACCACAAACAAAACATTTCACAAAACTAAAACTAGAAATACATGATATAATTTATCAAGTTTATCTAAGTTGAGAACATTTCACTACTAATAAACACAAAACAGAAAAAAAGCTTCCTCATATTGTCTCATCTGGAATGTAGTTCAGTTTAGCTTTGGAAAGGTAAGTGTCTACTGTCTTCCTCTTCTTGTTGGTTTTTCCCAGGTAAGTGCATTTTATATCTGGTGCTACCTAAGCTAATCAGGCTCATTTTCTGCCTGGTGTTTACATGGAAGTGTACCTCAGCCACAAAAAAACAAAATTTTTTGTCTTATCCTAATATTTACCATCAAGGACAGGCTCAGTAACACAATATAAACTCAAAGCTATACAAACTGCCTGTTTTAAGAGTTATAATACATAATGGCTATTAAGCGTCATTTTTTCACTTTATCCTATTAAATATTTGTATGAAATCTTGCAAACATCAAGGTACCAGCAAGAAAAAGGACGAAGAAGGGCTACAGATATGCATGTAAAAATGTGCTGCAGCATCCCATGTTGTGGTGCCAAAGATTTGCTCATAATAATTTTTATCACACAATTAAAAAACTCAACAGGTAATAATGAAATATTAATAATTTAACCCTTAATTTATCCCCAACTGCTATTTAACCCATCCATTTGTTCGCACAGGGGCGGCTGTGGCTCAGTAGGTAGAGCGGGTTGTCCACAAAGCGGTTAGCGGTTCGATCCCCAGAATGTGCCACATGCCACATGCCGAAGTGTCCTTGAGCAAGACACTGAACCCCCAGTTGCTCCTAGTGCATGGAACTGGTGTGTGAATGTGTGTGTGCTTGTGTGAACGAATGGGTAGATGTGTCTGTGACTGTAAAGCGCTTTGAGTACCAATAGGTAGAAAAGCTCTATATAAAAGCAAGGCCATTTACCATTTACCATTTACAGTAGTGTGTACAGTTGACTTTAAGTCAAAATATCAAATAGGACAAAGTGATAAAGTGAGACTTTCTATCCAAAAAGTCAAAAGTAAGCTTCCCAGTGGCATAATAATGTTCTGTAGTTCTTCAACATTTATGCATCTGGACAGAAAGACTACTGCCGCCATGCAACAGTATAGTCTAAAAATGAGTTTGATGGTGTGACTGTTCTACTTCAACTGTCTCTTTTGTATTCTACTGGCAGATACATGTGAAGCTCATAGTGTAACGACATCAGTTGGATTGATCTGCTGTTCAGTTTTCTGTCAAACAGCAGATCATTCCTCTCAGCAGTCAGATCTGGATTGGTGTTCTTTTAGTGTGTAGAGGTGTCAGGTGCATTGATCCCAGTGAATCAGGAGGCAGATGTAGTCTAGTCCAGAGCTTTTCACGTCTTTACCTGTTGTTTTTCCCTGGAGCTGCTTTACTTCATCCTGTCGCTGGCTGTGGTTGTAGAGCAGGTTGTCAAATTTTCTTTGTAGTTGCTCATTTTCCAAATTGGTTAAAATATCTGAACACAACAGAACAGAAAGTCATAAAAATAATTTCCTCTTTATTTACATGCTTTATTGTCATTTACTTGGTAAACTGGTATTTTGGTTCTTTTAAGCTAAGTTTATTTGTGTGTGTTGTCCAAGTTTTTCTTTTCATGTTAAGAAGGATCTTCTTGTAAAACGTGATTGTCCTACATGTTTGGAAAGGAACATGAGAGAGTTGGGTGCAATCTGTAACCTCGCCACTAGATGCTACTAAATCTTAAACTTAGAGTAGACCACACATGAAATCTTCTGTTTGCTGAAACACAGGAGTCTGAATATAAAGAAATAAAGAGTGCTAGCGTCTAACTACAAAGCACTGAAAGACACAGTGTGTAAAAACTACTTTATAGATGTTGGAGCTGTTTGTTTCAGTAAAGTGAGTTAAACTGCAACAATTGAGGATTCAGGTGTAATATTCCTTAAAATATCTTGGCACCTCTGGGGCATTGCTCACCTCACTGTATATGAATCATGCTTCCCCTAAAGTCCCAGATAAGTATTATAATGACACAAATGGATATTTGACTACTGTATGAGTAAGAGAGTATGATTTAAACATGATTTGAAAAACAGAGGTGTCCAGTTGGTTAAAAGATTAAATTCTTTACAGCATATATAGATTCCAGTCAATATCAGAAGATGCATCACTCCCAGAGTCACTGCAACAACCTTGAAACACCTTCGTTTGACAGTTGCTTGCTCCTTTTGATGGTTTGGTCCTACGTGGGCGAAACATATCATTTAGTATGCAAATTTGACCTTGCCTCTCTTGTTTCTTTGTCTCAACACAAATAATGACTTTTCATTTTGCATGGATATAGATTACAGTAACCCATACTGACCCATTTTGAGTAACCCATCGTGGATTGTGAGTACATAAATCCTCATTATCAAACAGACTTCCCTTTTACAAAATTTATCATTTTATACTTACTAGTTTTTTGTGACCCAGTTTCAGCATGACACTCTTCATTTTTTAAGATCTCCACCTGCTTGTCTTCTTCCTCGCCTCTTTTTTCTTTCATTATATATTTCACATTCAAGCTCATATTGTTGGCACAAGTGAACACGAAGTGAAGCTGTTCTTGACGAGCTTTCTCTGCATTGTTGTTGTCAGGCCTTCAACACAGGAAGTGGTTGCAGGACTGACAACAACTGCAGATGCACACCTATGCAAACTTGGGTAGAGTGTGTTTAGCGACTTGAACATCCGGTCTCCACTTTTCCATTGGTCAAAGGAAATATAAGTAATTGCTTCAAAATCAAGTTGTTGATTTTTATTTATTTATTTGGGTTGTTTCCCAGTTGTTCCACGCAAGGGCAAAGCCGTATGCTCAGAAGCATGCATTTGTGCATGGCTGCACACATTACTGCCCACACAGTAAACACACACAGACCCACTTATATCTCTGAAGAAGGAAATGTGAGGTGTGAAGTGAACAGTTTTATTTTTGTTTGTTTGTTTCTATGTGTTATTTTTGAACTTACATTACTCAAGTTTCGCTTTTAATTCAAAGTTTCATCATTAGCTTATACTGTAGTGTGATGTTATTATTATAAAGGGTGACAAAAAGAGATGTTTCTGACTGACATGACTGAAAATGGAGGATTAGCTCCACCTCCATTATCTGGTTTGGTTTTAACCCCTTAACGCCTGAATTGATTTTTCAATTTTATAAAGAAATTAAATATTAAGTATTTTTGCTTACCACTCTGGCCGGTCCTACGAGAAACTAGTGCTTGCAAAAGGTTCCTAGGAATTTTTTGAATGTGCAAAAACCGACATTAGAGTATTACGTGCGTTATTTCGGCTGCAGTCTGAACGGAAACAGTGCGTCGCGAATTCGCGACACCAGGCATGAAGGGGTTAAAAAGTCTGACGTGGAGCAGCAAATTACAACATGCAAGGTTTGCAAACAAATAGTGCATAAAAAGGACGGTAACACCACTAATTTGTTCCACCACCTCAAACACAAGCACAAACCAGAAATGAAGAAAGACAGAAAATGTGCGAGGATGCAGAAGCAGCGTCGACTTCATCCAAAGAGTCCCGTAAAAAGACAACAACTCAGATAAAACTTGCCGATGCATTATAGTCAAAAAGATTAGGCTGAATTGGTGTTTATTTATCGTCATTTTTATCATTACTGTGATAAATACCAGAAATTATCGGGATAAATTTTTTAGTCCATATCGCCCATCCCTACTCATCACCCTAGCCAGACTTTCTAAAATCATTGTAATCCTACTGTATCTAATAACATCCTCCCTCTCCTTCAACTCTGCTCCACCTTCCTGCACCTTCCTGCTGTGATAAATCTGGTTTGGTGTAAATATATGAGGACATCTTAGGAGGACTGAGGCAGTTGACCAGTTGCTAGGCTTACACTTACTGTAGTTTCTTGGAAATAAAGTATGTAGCATTAACTTCTTTGTAAAGGTGATATTCTGCACTAATGCTGCTGTCAGTGTTTCTTGTTATTGTCTTTTGTCTAGTTTGAGTAGACAATATTGATGAAGTAATGTCACACACAGAAATGCACGCCCTTTAATTAATTTTAATCCACTGAATCATTCAAAACCAACTATCAGTGTTGATATCTCAGGGTTGTCATTTTCAGTGACAGTTCTTTGAAAAACAACACCTAAAGCACTGTTAAGGAGCTGATTTTATTTCTGGATATACATTATGTAATGCACATGTGACACAAAATGAAGAAGTGAAGAAATGTTCATTCTGTACATTGCATAGTCTTTGGTCAAATTATATCATCCCAAAATCGCCTATCCCTCATCAGTGATAGCAGGAAATCTATTTCTCACAGATCCAGCTCTTATAATTGTTATATTTTTGCATCCATTGTCCTTGGCGATTGCAACAAAGTGCATAGGGCTGGTACCTGGAAACTTCAGAGTGCCCTGCTGCCCAGAACCTGTGAGACATATATAATATTGTTAAACTGAGCCAAACTCATGATTCTCAAGTTCAAATAAAGTCTGTCTGTTTTGAATATTTTCAGGATATATTTTCCAGTTTGTTTATGGAATTAGCAGACATCTAAAAACAAAAGTGATTATAGGTTTAAGTCTCTATCATGAAGAATGGACACTGTGGTGTACTGTCCAGTCTTTCATTCTAATTAAAGTTTGAGTCTTCAGAAATGTTTTCTCCCTCTGCTTCGATTCCTGGGTTTTAAGCCCTCCGCACATGCTCAGTAGTATCTATCCCAGTACAGTTCGATCCTCCTTTTGACTTTTCACTCAGAATCACTCTACACTGATTAGCCTAACCCTGATAATCTGGTTATCGTGGCACCTGTCGGTGGGTGGGCTATATTAGGCAACAAGTGAACATTTAATTGTCGAAGTTTATATGTTGGAAGCAATGGGCAAGTGGAAGGATTTGGGCGACTTTGACAAGGACATATTGTGATTGCTAAACAACTGGGTCAGATCATCTCCAAAACTGCAGCTCTGTGCACTATGGCAAGCCAACAGAGGCAGTGTGATGCTTTGAGCAATGTTCTGCCGTGAGACCTTGGGTCACACCATTTATGTGTATGTTACTTTGACTCGTACCTAACCACCTAAGCATTTCTGCAGCCCATGTACACATTTTCATGAAAATGGTATTCCTTGAAAGCATCTATCAGCAGCATAATGCTCCCTGACAAAAAGCAAAAATGGTTTAGAAATGGTTTGAGGAAGATAACAACACGTCCAGGGTGTTGATTTGGCCTCCAGATCCCCCAGATCAGAATCCAAATGAGCATCTGTGGAAGCTTTTAAACAAACAAGTTTGATCCATGAAGGGGCCACCTCACAACTTGCATGACTTAAAGGATCTGCTACTAATGTCTTGGCTGTAGATATCACAGCACACCTTCAGAGGGCTAGTGGAGTCCATGCCTCAACTGTGGTCTTAAAGTTATGGCTTATCAGTGTACCTTTGTTAGTTTCAATAACTGATTTTATTCACACTGTAATAGAAACCAAAAAACGTCCTCACGTTTCTGTAAGTGGGGATCCATCCACCCATTCCCACTCCCATTTTGTTGATGGCCATTTTCTATTGGCTTGTAGACCAATCCAGGACTCTCCATTAGTATTTAGTTTCCTGATAAATTTCTGATTGACAAGAGACAAAAACAATTTCACTCATAATTCCATATCCCTTGTTAAACTAACACTGGGAAATCTGAGATCAGGTGACTGGTAGTTACAACAAAGATCACACACATTAACAAAGTCACCCACCTGTTCCTCTCTGCTGTTTATAATCACCAGATCAGCTCCCCTACTCTGGCAGTCTATCCTGCTTTCCTGCCAGTGTTTCCTCCCAGTCAGTTTAAAGTAACAACTGCATCCAAATCTCTTCCATCCTTCAGGACACCACTTCCCTGAACATCAGACATGTTTTAGAGACAGATCTCATTCTCATTTCAGGTTTGTTTACTCAGGTTTTCCATCTTTCATAAGTAACTGTCCTTGTCCTGGATAAACTGAAACAACATAATAAAGTAATAATACTGCTTATTAAATTATTTTATAATAGTTTCTCACCTAGAATCTTGTCCTTCAGACGCTTTACTTCATCTTGTAACTGGCTGTGGTTTTTATTCAGTGTTTCGTATCTGCTTTGTAGCTGTCTGTTGCTGGCTTCCAGGTCTAGTCGTAAGAAGAAGTGTAAAAACCAGTAAATAAAGATATTTAGTTGCATCATTAAGTTTGAAGTTGAAACATCACACTTAGGTTTTAAGTGTATAATAGTGATGTTTTGATTTGGTTTTTAAAAATGGGCTCACCTTTTCTGTTGTCCTTCAGTCGCTCTACTTCATCCTGCAACTGGCTGTGATTTTTATTCAGTGTTTTGTACCAGCTCTGTAGCTGAGTGTTGTGGGCTTCCATGTCTTGAGAACAAAAACAGTTGATTACAAAGTTAACCAATATGAAAGTTGTAAGATGAAGTGTAAAGTGAATTCAGTGTGTTTCTATATGTCTTTGTTTAAAAAAAAAAAAAAAAAAAAACATTTCTTACCGAGAAGTTCGGTCTGCAGCTGGCTTGTTTCTAAAGACACTATATTTGAATGAATCACAACAAAATGAGAAAATGACCAACAGAATCATATATTTGTAGTCTTCACTGTAACTTAGGACTCAAATGTCACTGTTTAGCATTTCAAACTGTGATAACTTTTTGCTCTACCCACTGTTTCACACGCATTTGTGTGGGGGTGTGAAAGTGTGTGAACTTATGTGTGAACAAGACGCAAAAGCAGATCAACAAATAAAAGCAACAGCGTGTCTGTGAAGGTTCTCAGTCATCCAGGTCATGGTATAAAAAAAGAGTTTAAAAAAGGCAACTGGACTTAAAGCTACTCGGATGA
This sequence comes from Chelon labrosus, assembly GCF_963514085.1. NCBI lineage: Eukaryota > Metazoa > Chordata > Actinopteri > Mugiliformes > Mugilidae > Chelon > Chelon labrosus. The sequence goes on from NC_140349.1 coordinate 1,351,095, forward strand.
GTGGCGAAACGTCTTCTCAAAGAAACTCTACAAGTCCAGTTGCCTTTTTTAAACGCTTTTTTGGATAAGCATCAGTGTGGTGAAAAGTTGCTAAATTAGTTTAAGATTAAGATTTTAAGATTAGAATATTGATTCAGACCTAACATAAAACATGACTTATCCAGATCAGTATGTGTCTCATAATATCCCAGTGTTTTAATACAATACTCTCTCCTTCTGTCTCCATGGACAGTCTGTTTTTTAAAGTGTCCTATACATGGTCCTACATCCTAGATACCCATCTTTGTAACTCAAACTGCTTAAGAGCTATATTGACAATGACCAACTCTTTCAGTGAACATGATAGACTGACATGTGCTACCAGCCAATAACTGTCCTATCTTTAATCATGCTATAGAAAGCAAGTCTTTGGATGTCGTGCAGTGTGAAGAACATTCTGGTGCAAATTTAGGTATTGTATTTTATCTTACAGTATTTGATCAGGAGGATGATCCCAGCTAACATCAGGAAGCAGAGCACACTTAGAACCAATGTAGCTTCTCTAAAACACTCTTTCTGGACTGGAGGATGTGTCTTTGCCTGTGTTCCTGCTAAATCAAATAACACAAAGTGGATGTTATGTACGTAGTTACTATTCATTTTCTCACTAGAATCACTGTTTACATCTGTGGTTTTGGTGACATCAACACAATTTCACTTAAGATAAGATAAGATAAGATAAGACATGTTTATTAATCCCACGTGTGGGAAATTTCCTTGTCACAGTAGCACGGAATTTTGCAAATATATATACAGAAGACAATGACGACTTCGACATGGTTAAAAAAAGAGTTACCAAAACGACACAATACAAATTTGAAAAATATATACAAAATAACAATGCTCTGAAAAATATATATAGAAAAAAAAATAGAAATATAAAGACATCCTGTATATACATTTTGCCAATGGTGGAATAAACTCTACAAATAAATAATTGCTTAAACTATGAGATGGTGAGGTAGTGGTTTTGGGCAAAAAGGCAGTGCACTTAGTGCTTTGGTAGTTGGATAACCCGAAACAAAAAAGGATTATCATGATTATCATTGTTAGAAATGAGTTTCCTACTCAGGACAGCCCAGGTACGTTCTGTTAACAGTTGAGGGAACATAGATGTGTGACAGTATTGGAAATCTTATTGTAATAAACTGAACTGTGAGCATTCTTGGGGTTCCTATAATGATTTAAATACACATACGCACAGATAAGTATTATTTTTTATAACACTGAAAATTGACTTACCTCCTTCCTGTGACTGAAAACGATCAAGTCTGATATCATCTGCATTCTCGTATATATCCACCTCCCTCTCCTCCCACTCTTCTTCATTTTCCAGCACCTTCCCGCTGTATCTCACCTTCTTTGATAAATCTGGTTTGGTGTAAATATCTGAGGACATCTGTGTAGTTTACACTAGTACATTACTCAAGAAGATATACTGTAAATTCAAGAAGGTCATATTTTATACTGATTCTGCTGTTAGTGTTACTTGTCCAGCATCCTGTTTGCTTTTACCACAGAACTTAGAGGAAGTAGCAGCATGCAAAAAAAAAATAAAAAAAAAAATCACAGCTTCAGTTTGTGGTTTTCCTACCTTCAGAAAGAAGACTTCATTGCCCATCTGAGACAAGCTATAAATGTGTTGACCATACAAAGTTAACAGCTGGAGATGCAGGTTTTTCCGACAAAACAACTACAGACGTGTGAAGAAACACCCCACGTAAAATGACACATGTAAGACAGGAAATGATTCTCTTGTCAGGTAGAAAAACAAACCATTTTAATTAAGCTCTCATCTTTAGTAAGGTTAAGATTAGACCACTGATAAATTAAGCATGTCTTGTTGTAGAACAGTCTTAAGACTGTCAGTTTATGGTTTGTCAACAATATACTTTAATTTGGCTTTAGACTGACTTTGATTATGGTGACAATGATGTTTCCTTTACTGCCACCATCAGGCCAAATCCTGAAGTGGCCCAAATTCAAATTTAACAGTTGTTGTGGAACAATTTCCTTATCACTGGGATTGTTTGTCAAATAAACAGACTTTGTTAGAGGAAAATGTCTTTGCAAGTTTTATTTACCGGCCGGTCGGGAGAGGAACCGTCACCATGCACAGAAGCTTCAGGGTGAGTTAGTTCTTTCTACCCATGATACAGAAAATACAGCTTTTAAACACTTTTACATTAAGGAAGGTACAAAGGTTACATGAGGATACTTGAAAATTCCATTACGACCTGACACGAGAGGTGCAACATAAAGTGAAGACACATGACGGAGTTGGAAAAATAAGGGTTTATTTAATTAAAAAAAAGACAAAAAGAACACAGGTCAGATCTAGTGAGCCTCTGCAGCTGAAAAGAGGCTTCTTCAACAAGGCCCTTTATTCGGTCTTCTCAGGTGTGGCTGGTTAAGGTGATTAAGCACAAGCCAAAGACACTTGCACAGCCAGTGGAGGAGCAGAGGGGCGTAACACATAGTTGCCCGGAAATTGGCGAAGTATCATTACTGACCACAGGAAATTGAATCCTTCTCATTTTGGAGATTCTGTGAACCCTTTTTAACAAGTTACCTCCACACATACAATATTTATTAATGTCTGAGAAAAAAATGAAACAAAACAAAGGTCATCATACATTTGGTTATTTTGGCCTGTTGGAGTCCTCTTTGTACATTGATTTACATTGATGAAGTTAATGCGGTCCTGTTTTTTTCTCTGTTTTTTTTCATTTTTAAGGCAAGACAGGAAAATGTGAAATGAAAGAGAAGGAGAATGTACATGCAGCAAAACTACTTTGCATGAGTGGATGGTGTCTATGTTAGACTGTGCAGTCTCTAGAAACTCTCATTAGATTTGTCTCTCACAGATCCAGTGTTTGGTTTCATTGTAGGTGCTGGTGGGAATCCATTCTCCTTGTTGATCAATATATACCTTGGAATCATCCTCAGGGTTTACAATCACTCCAGTCCTCCAGACCCTGTTGAACAAGCAGAGCCAAAAAACACGACAGATTAGTGGTATAAAAAAAGTTTTTTTTTACTATTTGAAGATTAATTATTTTCAAAATTATTTTGAACTTCTTTGTGACCCCATGTGATATTGCGGTAGATTGCAATTTGAGTTGCCAAGATCAGTTGTGTGATAACAAAACACTTTTAGATTCAGTTTCTCCTATTTAGAGTGCATACAGTCATTTGGAGAGAACTGACACAGTAAATATATTTATGGGACTAAATAACTTAATATTGTCATTACTTACATATATGATGCTGTCGATCCGTCCAACCAGGTCCAGATCCACTTCTTTTTCCAATCATTTGTTTGTACCATCTCCAAACCAATCCAGGAATCTCCATGTTTATTGAGCTTACTGACAAATTCCTGATAATTAGTCAAAAGAGCAGATGTTTTGTTATTTCTTTTGGTCATACATTCATTCCTTTAGTGAAAACATGTCTCATATTTTGATAAATCATACTCATTTACTGTATGTGAAGCCTCATGTCAACAGTTTTAAACCAAGTAGGACAAAAGACAGAATCATGAAGCAGCATAAATCCAACAAGCAGAATGCGTGTGCTTATTAAAGTGAACTTTTCACTCTTAACAAAAAACAGACAAAACTATAAACAAATGGCAACAATTTAACTTTTTTATCTGACATGTATGTAAGACACATGGTACAAACAGCACAATATGTAAAAACACAAGAAGAAGAATCTGGAAGAGCCACCACAACGCCACAAAGAGAAGAGAACAAGAATGTGTAACCACATGGTCATTGTGTTTGTAGTCATAGTGTTTGTGACATTTGAAAGGATTTTGTAGAAACACAACATGCCGGTGCATTTAAAACCCAGAAACACCTTTAGACAAATACAAAGGACAAGTCCTCGAAAGACAAGCTAAGAACTATTGTAAATGCTGTCCAGTGGAGCGCACACATTTAGGAGAGATTAAACAACAATGATGAGAAGCAGCTCCTCTGGTCAAGACTCATCTAAAGAAGTGTTGTTCCTTTGAGGAAGGCAATGAACACATTTAAGACAAAGAAGACAGATGGTTTGAAAGATGAGCTAAGAAAGTTATCTGTGCTAACCTGGAACAACCATCTCTGAACAGAGGAGATGGCTCCAACACAAAAACACACACATGCACAGAATTAAGACACAAAAATACTTATTTTAATATTCATCACAACATCATAGTTAAAGGCCACAGTTATCAGACACTTACTTGTTCCTCTTTGTTTTTTATTATCACCAGATCTCCTCCTCTCTTCTCACAGTCTTCTCTGCTCTCTGTCCAGTTTTTCATCTCAGTAGATGTGTAGTAGCAGCTGCATCCAAATCTCTTCCATTCTTAAAGAAAATGTTGTTTAGGTGTTTTAGTGACATGTTTAACATCATTATATCTTCGTCATTATGATGGTTTAGTAAGACTTCATTTAAATGTTTTGGTTTGTTTAAACCTCACCTCCATTGCTCCCCTGGGTCTGGTGTTCTTTTTCTAAACGGCAGTAACTGGACTTCAGGTTTTCATAATCAGCCGTCAGGTTGTCAAAATCACTCATCAGCTTATTAAAGGCCGTGTTCAGCTGGTCTTTTTCGGAGGCAACGCTGACATGCCCTGAAAACCACATAAAACAGACTGTGATATATAACGAACCAATCCTTCAAGGTTTTATGTGGCTTCATGTAAAATGAATGTGAGGTCCTCACAAGTTATGGACAGGACATGAACCACTAAGAGCAGGAGACACAGTAGACCCAGAATCAGTGCAGTAGTTTTAAAAGGGTTTCTTTGGACAGCTGGAGGAGGCTTTGGAGTGTGAGCTCCTGCAGAGAAAATGCAGATTAAGCAGGTTTGAAGGAGCTGTTTCTTTTTTTAGTTCATCTTAACTGAGAAGACATTTGATGATTAGACAGTCACAGCCAACCACAGGAAACAACCACGAAGTGTTCACATTTAAAGACAGAGATGCTATCAGTTAACTAGCTACTCTTATATCATAAGACACTGTATCCAACTGTGCACTATACTGAGGAAAGGTTGAACAGTCTATAAAATCCTATTATGTTTACATTACAAGGCTGGATTCCCAAGATTTCAACAACCAGCCAGGTATCATCTCTCTGGTCTTTTTCAGACTTTGCATTAACGTCTGACCTGGGCAGTCTGAATGCATGTTGCCAGCTGTTAGTGCCTGTGTTCACACCTGGCTGTAAAAGGCATCTTCACATGTGTTGGAGTTGAATTATGTTAACTGAAGCTGTCTCTAATGGATCACTGCCACTGTTTCAGAACTATGAACAGTGCCATTTTTTGTGTGTGCGTCATGTCTTTGGCACATGTTATTATTCACTGATCTCCTTCCTTATGTCAGCTATTTTCAACACCTGCACAAAACTCAGATTATAATTCGAACAGACATCACTTACGGTGTTTTATCCCTTTCTGGTGAAATAATAAAGTAGCTTTTTTTTTTTTTAATGACTGATCGAGGCAAAACTTTTCTTCCTCATAGGTGGTCATTAATGTGACCAAGGACACATTGTGTGTTCACACTACCAAAGAAATGAGGTCAAATGCAGCCTAGACCACCTGCAGGTGTGTTCACATGTGTACTACACCGTCCCCAGGACAGATGTTAATACAAGGTCTGAACGGGGCCTGTGTAGTTTAAGCATTTTATTTTGCAGCAGGCTTTCTCGATAAAGAACCATCCGGACATCTATCCCTGTCTGTACAGCTAAACCTAGCCATTATTTAACAGTGTAGAAGTCCACACAAAAAGCTCAAAGTATGTTACCAAACACGCTTGAAGTGGAATGCTCTTCATGCAATTCCATGACGTCAGCAACGACTACACTACTGTTACATGTTCAGTAATCTAATAATGTTCAAATTTATGTACAAACTGTAAAATATATCGTGTTTATGTGAGGTTAAATATCTTACAATATTCCTTAATATTGCCATAATAACAAAGTGAAAGAAACCGTTATTTATAAAACAGTAATGTTTAATCTGGTCTCCACAGTTTTTAATACTCACCTCCCTCCTGTGTTGAAAGATTATCATCCTGTTGGACGACAATGTCATAAACATGGAGCCTTTCCTCTGTTAGCTCACACTCTCTGTCCTGGTTCTCATAAATACTAGAAGACATTTTAAGATGTGCAACAACTGAATTGTTACTCTATTTTCAGCAGTGTCACTTTACTATTTAATGCACGTCAGTGCTGTCACTTAATTACTCTATTTCTTGCTAAATAGATTTTTAATATTGTATTCCTGAATCATAAATAAGACGTTTTGCTGTGTATTCTGATGCTGCTGTCTGTGTTCTCTGCCAAGGTTTCTCTGTCTTTCTGTTCCTGTACTTACTGGCCACGTTTCAACAGGAAGTACTGAGGAAGTCATGGCAGATAAGCATTCACACTGCTAATATTTTGTCACCTTACATTAAAGCCTGCTGAACTAATTTGTTTTTTCATGTGGGATTATGAAACCTTTTTCAAATATAAGAACACATTTTCAAGTATGATCTGTGGTTTGTCAAGTATACGGCAGTATTTAAAAGAAATGCACATTAATGATCAGAGCTTTTGCTTTAATAGACTGCAAACGATAGTTAATTCAGCAACTACACGCATTGTGGCACAGTACCTTTTTACAATACAGCCAAGTAAAGTAAGACAAACCCGGATAAAAGCAAGCAAGAGCATCTAAATGGTGTAAAAATATCCTCCCTCTGCTGGCCTTCTGAATCACATTGACACATGGAACTAGATATCACCCTGCAAAAACATTTTACAGCAGAAGTGACGTCTTCTGTTATCATCACTAACATCAGTTTCTGTGGGGAGTAATTTCTAAAGTTTTTCTTATTCTTATTCTTAATACTAATCCTGTGCAAATAGGGCTGAACTATTTTCTATCACGTAACTGTGTAGACAAGATTCAAACTTAAGACCTAAAAGTTGTGTCTAATGAGTAAATTTTGCTGTTATTTTGAAATTGTTTTTGAAAATGTGTTGCTCTCCATCGTCTAACATCTCCATTTCACTCTGCTCTCTCTCTTCATGTCAGGACATGTCAGATTTTCATTCAGTCAAACTCTGTTCATCCCTGTGTCATCAGACAAAGCAAATTTATTTCTCACAGATCAGGTTATTATCATTTTAATGTGCTCGTGTTCATTGAGTTTGTTCATTGCAACATATAGCATAGGGCTCAGAAGTCAGATTTTCTTCCCCAGCTGAACCAGCACACCCAGAACCTCCATGACAAATTCAATATTGTTAAACTGGACGAATAGAAATAAAGTCCCTCTTTTAAATACTTTCCTATAATGTTTTATGGTTTAAGTCTGGGTTGGTCAGAGATGTATCATAAAAACTGGACAATGAACTGAAAGTTGGTGTCCATTCACTTGTTTAAAAGATGATCATCAGGCAATCTGAAATGACTTTTAAATAGTAACAAATATTAAATCTTCGTGCTTTAATGACTTAAAGCTTCCCTACTGCTGTTTGAGGTGTTTTATCATCAGTTCACAAATATCACATTTAAATGTGATATTATTTTCTGTGAGGAAAAGATTTTCTGGGATTCAGGGATTTTTGCTGCAGTACCTCAGTTGACCTACAGGAAACCGTGCTGGTAAAGCTCCTTTTTTTTTTGAATCACTGGATCTAATGATCAGTTTCAGCTTGTTTCTTCATATGCTCTTAACTTTGATAAACTCCTATATAAACAATAGTTGTTCTCTGAGAGAAGACAGTGGAACAAAAACACTGAACAGACGAATCCAACAAGCTGAAGTGACTCGACTGAAGGTTTGAACATTTCTGAATTGTGACTTCTTCAAACTGAGTCGTTTTAACAGAACCTTATCACAGACTGCAGATGAAGAGAGTTTTAGTACAGCTGTTCATTCAATGAGCAGATTTTTCTTCCATTTCTTTCATTTTGTGGGGGTTGTTAAAAAGCTAATAAGCTTTAAATAAGTTTTACATGTATTGCTATGCTACGTTTCAACACAGAGTTTATTAAGTTTCCTGATTTAATTTTTCCTGTTGACATAATGCAGAGATACAGACGTTTAACTCAGCTGTAGCAGCAGTAAACATATAGATGCCTTTTCAGTGACTGCTTTCACATCACACAGAGAACCAGAAGAGGAAACCAGTTATTCTGACACAGGAAATGTGATGTGTGACCTTTTCAGTGACTTATATTTTTCCAGCAGAGAAACTAACAGCATTCAACAAAATATGCAGTTCAGTTATTTTAAGTTGTTTTACAGTGAGGTTCTTTGATAAGGCAGGGAATTTGCTCTTTTGTATTGGCTCCCTACGCTGTACATCCCTCTGTTATTAATGAAAGCAGGAAATCTATTTCTCACAGATCCACCTGTTACAATTTTCATATTTCTGTATCATTGTCCTTGTTGGTTGCAACATGCTGCAGAGGGTCGACGAGAATAATCAGTCTGTCCTGCTGCCAAGAACCTGCTTGTTAAAGTGGAAGGAAAATGATGATCCTCACATTCAAGTAAAGATGACTCTCTTTAAATATACAAATTCTTTTCAGTATATCTTTTCAAGGATTTTTTATGGAATTGACAGACGTCTAAAAACACAAGTGACAAACAAGTATGTTTTCAGTCTGAACTGATTACACACATTATGGAAACAAGACACTGTACTTAAAGATGGAGTCTTTTCAAACTTTATATTCAAAGTTGGATAATCCAGAAGTATTTTCTCTCTTCCACCTTTGATTCCTGGTTTTTAAATCTACTTCTTCACATGCTTAGTAGTGTGTGTTTCCTGAAGCACACACTTCTCCTTTCAACTTTTCACTGAGCTTCATCACACAAACTAAAATAGCTTTTAAACTGTCACAAATTTTACATTTTCAGATGTAATTCAAAAAATAGTAATATCGGGCCTGCTGCTGTTTGACATGGTTTTTTATCATCGCTTTGGCTGCAGTACCTCGGTTGACCTGAAGGAAAACTCTCTGGTGAAGCTGCTCTTTTAATTCAACACTGTAACTAAAGATCAAATTCAGCTTGTTCCTTCATATGTTCTTCACTGATGAATTCCATATAAGAATGAGAATAGGAAAACCTTTATTTGTCCCACAATGGGGAAATTGCAGTTTGCAACAGCATGCAGAAATGGCAAAAATATAATAGATAAAACATATATTGCACAGACTGGTGTTATTACACCATAAGGTGTAATAATATCGCACATGTTAGGAGTGCTGGTTGTGGAGCCCGACAGCAGCAGGAAGGAAAGACCCTCTGTGTCTTTCTTTCACACATGGAGGGTGAAGCAGTCTGTCACTAAAGCTGCTCCTCAGTCCTGTCAGGTCTCCATGCAGGGGGTGGGACTCATTGTCCAGCATGGAGGACAGTTTAGCCAGGACTCTCCTGTCCCCCACCTCCCCCACTGAGTCCAAGGGACAGCCCAGGACAGAGCTGGATTTCCTGATGATCTTATCCAGCTTCTTCCTCTACCTCTCTGTGATGCCACTGTTCCAGCAGACCACTCCGTACAGGATGGCTGATGCCACTACAGAGTCATAGAAGGTCTTCAGGAGTGCCCCTTTCACTCCATAAGACCTCAGTCTCCTCAGAAGGTAGAGCCTGCTCTGTCCCTTCCTGTAGAGTGGCTCAGTGTGGTGAGTCCAGTCCAGTTTGGTGCTGAGGTCTTTAGGGTGCGATGTTTTGGGCACCGGTACCACGCACGAGGTCTTCCAAATCTGTGGTAGCACTCTCAGCTCAAGGCTCAGGTTGAAGACATGCTCCATAACTCCACACAGTTCATCTGCACAGGACTTAAGGAGCCTGGAGCTGATACCATCCGGTCCAGCTGCTTTCCTCGCTTTTATCTTCCTGAGCTCTTTTCTCACCTGGTCTGCTGTGAAGGACAGGGGTGGGGGATGAGTGGCTCCATCCTGGTGTGAAGTGGTTGTATGGTCTGATGAGCCAGAGATGTAAGGGGCTGAGTGAGGAGGGCATAAACCAGGTGTCGGCAAGTGAGGGACCAGCTGCATGGGGGGAGGAGTGGGTGCTTGATCAAACCTATTGAAATGTAGATTTAGATCGTTGACCCACTGCCGATCCCCCCCAACCTGTGCATGGGGTGTTTTATAGCCCAAAATGGTTTCCAGGCTTCTCCACACCCCTGTAGCTGTCCTTTCCCTCCCTGATCTTCTTTCTCAGCTCCTTCTGCACAGTCCTCAGCTCCTCCTTATTCCCTTATCTGAAAGCTCTCTTCTTCTCCTTCAGCAGAGCTTTAATATCAGGGTTAATCCACGGCTTGTTATTTGAGAAGCACTGTACCACCCTGGAGGGAACGATGTTCTCAAAGCAGAAGTTAATATAGTCTGTAATGCAGTCTGTCATATACTTAGGCTTAGGTACAGTAGGCTTATACACAGGCTGCAGGTGCACAATGTTGTGGTCAGCTCTTCCTAGGGGAGGGAGGGGGGATGCAGAATATGCCTCCTTGGTGTTGGCATAAAACCAGTCCAGTGTCTTCTTGTCTCTTGTGGGGCAGGTGACATACTGAGTGCTGTGTCTGCAGCTTGCTGGTAACTGAGGCCCCGTCCACACGTACCAAACGATCTTTTCCCCCTCCGTTTTTCCTGGCATCGTTTCAAGAATATCTGCGTACGGATCCATCTCAACACGACTCAACACGCTACTTCATATTCCAGGCCTATAGGTGGCGCTGTTTCAGTTTCAGAAATTCACCAAAAACGGAGAGGAAGAGGCGGAGCATGCGCACAAAGCTTGAGCGCTGTTTACAAACCGGCAGTAGAAGCAACCAAACTCGAGGAGAAATGATATTTTGCCCTGGTAACCCTAATAGGCTCAATATCTTCTCCAGCAGGAACACGAGCATGTAGTCCACCATTGTTGTTGATGTTGTTATGAGACGTCTCGCGGGATATAAGTGGTGGAAGGCTGCTCGAGGGGTGTGGCGATGACATCATCGAAACGCAAGTATGCGTTTTCGCCGTCCAAACGAACACTCAAGGGTTGTGTTTGCAAATGTTTTCACCCTGGGACCAGGTTTCAGAAAAGTGCGTTTTAAGGCAATGCGTTTACAGGATTCGTTTGGACGATCGGCCAAAATGATGCAAAACATCTGCGTTTAAACCAAAAAGCGTCTCCGTGTGGACGGCCCCTGAGAGCAGGGCATCAGAAGCTGTCTGTCTTAGCAGATGGGGGGACGTACACCGCTATCACAATAGCATGTGGAAACTCCCGTGGCAGATAGTATGGCCTCATGCTAACAGTTCAATGTCCTTGCTCCACAGTTGTGCTTGAACAGAGCAGTGTGTAGGTTTACACCACCTCTCGTTCACGAACACAGCCAGGCCTCCTCCTTTCCCCTTACCACTGTCAGCTGATCTGTCTGGCCACAGAAGATGAAGTTGTCCATCATAACAGTGGCGCCCAGGATGCTCGGTGTAAGCCAGGTCTCCATCAACAGAAGGACGCTGCGCTCTGTGTACTCCCTCTGTAACATCTTATTTGGCAGCGATCTTACGTTGCCCATGGTAACGGAGGGGAGAACAGGTCTGAAGCGTCTCTTCTTTTCTCAATATTGTTTTCCTGCTTGGCATCCACGGCGGGTCTTACGAAGTATCTCCGGGGGATCTCATGTCTGTCCCGAGGGAACACTACAGCGCTACGCAGGGCGATCAGCCGTTCCCTCCTGTAAACAATGCGCACGCTGGCCGCTTCTTGGTTACACTGGCCAGTCTGGATGTTGTTAAAAATATTTGGCTATGGTGAAACTCCCAATAAAAAACAAAACTAAAGAAGTGCAATGCAGTCTTAAAAAGTATATACAAAAGTAATCTCTACAAAAAGCAAAGCAAAAAGTGAATTAAATTGGAAAAAAAAGAGAGATAGAGTAAGAGCTGTTGCAAGCAGCTGCTGGTTTCAACTGGCACCACAAAAAAATAAATAAATAAATAAAAAAACAAAAAAACAACAACAACAACATTTGTTCTGTGACATAAGAAGCAGTGCAGCTAACAAACTGAACACAAAAATCCAACAAGCTGAACTGACTCGGCTGAAGATTTGAACATTTCTGAATCTTCCTTCAGACCGAGTCGTTTTAACTGAACCTCATCACAGACTGCAGATGAAGAGGGTTCAAGTTCTTCTGTCTATGGATTAATTCCCTTTGAGTCAGTATGTTGTTAAAAGCAAACAGTTATTAAATAGGTGTAAAATGTATTGTTATTCTACTTTTCAACACATGGCTATATTAGTTTTAAATTATAATTTTGATCACATTGTAAAGGAAACAGAAAACTGTCTTACATTTCTGTCAGCTGTGATCCATCCACCCATGTCCATTTCCATTTCCATGTTTTTTCTTCTCTATTAACTTCTCTATTGGCTTGTAGACCGATCCAGAACTCTTTATTCATGTTCAGTCTGCTGATGAAATTCTAGTTGATAAGAGACAAAAACAGTTCCTCCGTTTATAATCCAGCCTCCTAATATTACTCTATAGTAATATGATCTAATATCATCTTATCTAAAGGACATTTAATTTTTTTTTGCAGATGTTTAATTTTTCTTTTTAGAATAAACCAGAAACACCTAAAGGATTAATGAACGTTAGAATCAGAATCAGAATCTGTTCAGACTCCTCCCTTCAGGCCGGCGTTACAGAGCACTGTACGCTAAAACCACCTGCCACAAAGACAGTTTCTTCCCCCAGGCTGTGGCTCTGATGAACTCTGAGCAGTCACAGAGTGTGAGACCAAAGGATTAATGAACGTGACAATCAGAATCAGAATCTGTTCAGACTCCTCCCCTCAGGCCGGCGTTACAGTCATTACTATTGTATATACTCACTGTACAAATATCTGATCTTATCCTTTCTCTCAGTTTTTATTTATTTTTATTTTATTAGTACAGATTGAGGTTTATCTCTTAAACTTATTTAAGTTGCGTGTGTTCCTGTACAAGAGGTCAAAAGTTACTGGAGTTAAATTCCTTGTATGTGCACACATACTTGGCCAATAAATAACATTGACATTAAAGATCCCTGTTGATTTTATCATAATGTATTTTCAAAAGAAAAAATGTGTTTGAGGATTATTTCCCCTGATTTCCCCTGATCCGACATTGTTACGCCCCTCTGCTCCTCCACTGGGTCTGCAAGTGTCTTTGGCTTGTGCTCAATCGTCTTAACCAGCCACACCTGAGAAGACCGAATAAAGGGCCTCATTGAAGAAGCCTAGGGGGATTACTTTTCAGCTGCCGAGGCTCGCTATGTCTGACCTGTCGTCTTTTTGTCTTTTTTTAAATTAAGTAACCCTTTATTTTTCTAACTCCGTCATGTGTCTACGCTTTATGTTGCACCTCTTGAGCCGGGTCTTGAGGAGCCGATAACTTGAGGAGCTGTTCATTCAGGTCCTGAAAGCAGGAAGCAGTTCAGAAACACAAGTAACAGATCACTGGTAGTTACAACAAAGATCACATACATTAACAAACTCACCCACCTGTTCCTCTTTGCTGTTTATGATCACCAGATCAGCTCTTTTATTCTGACAGTCTCTCCTGCTGCCATGCCAAGATTTACTCCCAGTGAATGTAGAGTAACAACTGCAGCCAAATCTCTTCCATCCTCCAGAACACCACTTCCCTGTCACACATATTTAATTCAAACATATTTATCATGTCAAATATTCTTAAAGACAGATTTCATGTTATTCAGTATGAAATCCATAAGACTTATAGTTTCAATATTTACTGAAAGATCTTTCTTGTCCATCACATCTACATCTCAGGGTGTTTACTCTCTGTTTACTGTAATTTAACTACTTCACATTCATAAGTAGTTAAATTGAAAAAACTATTTTCTCACCTTCGGTCTCGTGCTTCAGTCGCTTTTGTTCCTCGTGTAACTGGCTGTGATTTTTACTCAGTGTGTCATATGTCCTCTGTAGCTGACTGTAGTTGGCTTTCATTTCTGGATGAATGGTTGTTTACTCTCTGTTTACTGTAATTTAACTACGTCACATTCATAAGTAGTTAAATTGAAAAAACTATTTTCTCACCTTCGGTCTCGTGCTTCAGTCGCTTTAGTTCCTCGTGTAACTGACTGTGATTTTTACTCAGTGTGTCATATGTCCTCTGTAGATGACTGTAGTTGGCTTCCATTTCTGGAGAACCATGATCAGTGGTGAAACAAGAAAACATTATGATAATTTAGAAGATTTAGAAAAGTTGGAACTACTTAAGTTATTTGCTTATAGATATTGAACTTTTCTTACCCAGAAGTTTGTTGAATCTGCTCTGCAGCTGGTTGATTTCCAATGAGACTGAAATATGTTTGAGAAAATCACATCACAGTAAGAAAAGAACCAACCATTTGTTTCAAAATGAATGTTGCAATCAGGTTAGGGTAAGCATTAGGGTTACACTTATTTGAGATAGTTAGGGGCTAAGGAAGGCATTACATCATTGGAAAGTCCTTTCATAGATGGAAACAGAACTTTGTGTGTGTGAAGGCGTCATAACTAATACGTGTCTGACTTTCTAACTCAAGTGTGAAAAAGAACCACAAACAGATCATCAACATCAGCTATTAGTTGCTCAGTGTGATGCACGATTGTGATCTGATTAATGACTAGACTGTGCCTAAATTATTTTACAATATAGATCTTGTGTTTTCATTTAAAGTATGTGTTTTTAAGTTGAGTGAAAACTGTTTTTTAACAGTTTAAGTTGGCTGTGGTGCACTGGGAAGTATATTGCTCTGTAACTGACCAATCTTCAATCATTGAACCAACAAAAGGGTATCAATGAGATTCACAGATATGCAACAGTTATTCTAAGGCCCTGTCCACACGTACCAAAACGATCTTTTCCCCCTCCGTTTTCCCTGGCATCGTTTCAAGAATATTTGCGTACACGCGGATCCATCTCAACACGACTCAACACGCTACTTCATATTCCAGGCCTCATCATCGAAACGCGAGTATGCGTTTTAGCCGTCCACACGAACACTCAAGGGCTGCTTTTGCCAATTTTTTCATCCTGGGACCAGGTTTCAGAAAAGTGCGTTTTAAGGCAATGCGTTTACAGGATTCATTTGGACGATCGGCCAAAACGATGCAAAACATCTGCGTTTAGACCAAAAAGCGTTTCCGTGTGGACGGCCCCTAAAGAGCATTCAGTTTGTTTGTGTTTGTATTTACTGTATTTACTCAGAAGTGTTGTATTTTATCTTACAGTATGTGGTCAGGATGATGATCCCAGCAAACATCAGGAAGCAGAGCACACTTAGAACCAATGTAGCTCCTCTGAAAGGCCCTTTTTGGACTGGAGGATAATTATTAGTCTGTGTTGCTGTAGAGACAAATACCATAGAGTGGCTTTATTAATAGTCACCAATGTGGGTGTGGGTGTTTCATTCTTACTGCTGATGTCTGTGGTTTTCGGTGGAATCAACCCCACTTCCCTATAGAGTCATTAACACAGAAACCTCTGGTTTGTAAGAACAACTACTGCAAAATACAAATGTTCACAAGGTACATGTAGAAACAGATGTGTGGTCAGCTACGGTTTATTTGGATTGGAAAGCTGAGTAGAACACAATAAAGTGACATCAGATGAGCATCATTTTTATCACTGAGTTGTCTTACTTGTAATTTGCTCACCTCCTTCTTGTGAATGAAAACCAGTGGGATCATGTCCGATATGGTCTGCACTCTCGTATATAGCCACCTCCCTCTCGTCCCATTCTTCCACATCCTCCTGCACCTTCATGCTGTATCTCACCTTCTTTGATAAATCTGGTCTGGCGTAAATATCTGAGGACATCTTAAGAGGAAAGCAGAACAGTAGCTGCCCTGGACCTACTGTCACGGCACTGTGTGGGAACTTTTACTTACAGGACAGAATTTGAGGAAGTTGCAGCATGCAATGAAACAAGCACCGTTTTATTAATGTGATTACTTGCAAAAGAAAATCAACTTCTCCTGTGAATGATTTTCTTACATGTTTATTCTCACAGCCGGAATGTTCTTCTAGGTTTGTTTTCCTACAGAAACGGAGAGAGAGAATCTATTCATTAGAGATACTACACACTTAAATATGTTTTTGAGCTGTAAACTAAATTTTATAACTGTACTGTGATGAAAACTATCAATGCTGGTGTTAACGTAACTTGAAGAAGAAAATAGCTCAAGACGCCACCCACTGGTTGAAATCTTACAAGGTACTGCCGACATAGAGTTGAGGCTTTGGGACTTGTGTACATCATGTAAAGAAGAATGCTAACATCCTCTAATCAGAGGTGGGTGGATCTCTCCTTCACATTTCTTTCAGCAGAATAAAGTCTAGCCAGGCTAGATTTGAAGTAACCTGATAATGACTCATGATGTCGTTCTATACATACAGTGACTGAAAAGGACTGCATTATAATGTATTATGTTCTTCTACAACAATCAAACTGTAGATATAAAAGTTGTCCACACACTAATCCTTAGCATTGGCTTTTATTTTGAAATGGTCATGATTTTCTACTTACCAGCTCTTTGTAAACACTGCTCTCCGCTGTCTAACATCTCTGCTCTGCTATATTTCAGTTTGAGTTTCTGTAGATGTATTGAAGAGTGAAACTGCCTGACCAGGGTTCATTGTCTGCTTCTTCCTGAGTGGTGCAGCTTTTAACAATGTTCAGGAAGTAGCAGAAGTGCCAACCGCAACACAGCTAGCTTACAGACAACACGTGCATTAAATTGGAATTCAAGCCTTTTACACAGAACATTAAAATACAAGCCAGGCCAGAAGGTTGTTTGTAAAGTTAAAATTTTCCTGCTGGCATAAATCAGAGATACAAATAAATGCCTTAATTAGAAACTGCTTTCATGTCACACCTAGAACCAGAAGAGAGGCTCAGTTGTTCTCACATAGGAAATGTGATGTGTGACCTGTTCAGTTATTTATACTTCTTTAAGAAATGAACACTTTTCATCAAGTCAATTAAATCTCTGGTGTATCTTCTCGACTCAAACCTCAAAACGCCTCCTACTGTTTGAAATAATGCTCAGTTTTATCAGATCAATCCAGACAGTCTTTAACTCAGATGATGTTGGTCATAAAATCAGGGTTTTAGCAGCAGCTTTGAAATGACTTTGAAGTAACTCCTGGTTAACATGTAGTTTTAACGGACTGTGTTTCAGTGACTATTTCACAGTCTTTTCATTGTCTGACAACAGAAACAGAAATGTAACTAAAATAATTGGATTTTGCTTGAATTAAAACACAGTCTATGTGAGCAGAGAGAGCAGGAGACAAACAGATGAAAGTGTCCGTCACTGAGCAACTCCTTGTTCTAAAATTGAAAGACATTTCAACATAAAGTGACCTGAAAATGACTCAGATAAGTTCATCGTGTTTGTTCTTTACTGACAAGGACTAAAAAGAGTTGATAATGTAATATGGTCTTCTATATGATCCTCTACAAAAGTCAAACTAAAGACATAAAAGTAGTTCAAAACTAATTCAAATACCTAAACACTAATCCTTAACGTTCTTTAATGATGTTCTTCCCACACCTACGAACCTAAACCAGTGAGTTGGAGAAGATCCCTCATGTGCTCTCTGCCAAACTCCACCATCGTTCAGACACATCCTTTTTGGGTGCAAAACCAGTCTGTCTCAGGCTGGCTACACCTGGAGGCACAACCAGGTCTTACAGCAAATGGCAATCGTTCTGGAAAGAAGGAGTTACCATCCAGGGGCTCCCATTACAGGTTGGATGTAGAGGATTTGTAGCCACATCAACAACAAGGCTCTTAAAGAGTAAGGGAGTTCATAGCCAGGCCCTCCGACAAGCCATGTAGTTACTATCAGAGGCTGCAGAGCGAGGCAGCAACTGGCTTTGGATGAAGAGAAAAGACCCCCATTTGGGCTGCAAGATGTCAAACATGAGGAGAAGCAGAGGAGAAATACCCCATCTTAGCATGAGGAAAAAGCGGAAAAAGCGGAGGGGGGCATACGTGGGACGTTGAGCCAATCCTGAGGTGTTGTGGGTCTATCAATGAAACACAGATGAAGGAGGGTACCCACCTGATGATCCCAATGAAGCAATCGCCCCTCATTCAAGATACAAGACACCAAGCTACCCAGAGCCTCTGTGTTTCATACCGGGATGGAGTCACAAGAGCAAAGGTAACAGATATAGGGATTGTAACATCCAGTCCTATGTGCTCAGCTTAACACTAGCTTTTATTTTGATATGTTCATGATTTTCTTCTTACCAGCTCTTTGTAAACTCAGATCAGGGTGCTGCTCTCCATCTAAGATCTCCACCTCTCTCTGCTCTCTCTCTCTTCCATCCTCATGGACCCCTCTGACATATTTCACCCTCAAATCTGCTGCAGCTTGAGTTTCTCTAGACATCTTGAGGGCTGAAACTGTTTGACCAGGCTTCTCTGTCTGACTTGTTTCTTTCTGATGAGGCATCTTTTAATAGACAGTACTGAGGAAGTAGCAGCAGCACAAACCACAACTCAAACGGTTTTAATACAATCTGTATTATGTTACAGTTTTACACCTTTTACATACAGTACAATAAAATAGAAGCATAGCCCAGAGGCTGTTTGTAATATTTTAATGTTCTGAGAATACAAAGAAACAAAAGTTTAACTTATAGCTCTAGCAACAATATACGTATAAATGCCTTTATTAGAGACCGCCTTCATATGAAACCTAGAACCAGAAGAGAGAAGCAGGTGTTCTGACACAGGAGGGAAACTAACAGCATTCAACAAGATATGCAGTTCAGTTACAGTATCTTAAGTTGTTATTATTATTATGTAAGTTGTACTGTATTTAATTAAGGTTAGACTGCTATAAAACACTGGTCTGTTGAACACACAAACAACACTTCCACCTCCATGTATCTGGGGTGTTGAGCTGATAGCTCCACCCACTGCAGGTCCTTTCTGTCCTTTACCAGGCAGCTAGTGAACCACTCCCAGCAGCACTAAGTCAGGAGGCTCTCTATTGCTGACTGGTAGAAGTTGATCAGCAGGTGATGAGGGAGGTGAGCGTTCTTCAGCTTCCTAAAGAAAGTAAAGTCTGTGTTGGGCCTTCCCCACCAGAGGGTGGATGTAGGCCAGGTGAGGTCAGCCAATATCAAGGAACTAAAGTTCTCTACTCTCTCTACCTTCTCCTCATGTATGTGGAGGGCAGAGTACTCAGTGCTCTTAGAAAACAATACAACAATGAGAGTTAATGTGAAGCACTGAAGAGATGTTGACTTCATCTCTGAGGTTCATTAAGGACATTTCAGAGTCTTGGGTCAAATTTTGTTCAGTCCCAAAATTGTACATCCCTCCTTCATCATTGAAAACAGGAACTCTTTCCCACATGTCTAGTCCATTTACCTTGTTAATTTCAACATAATGCATTGGGCTGATGGGAATAATCACTCTCCTAAACTCTCCTGCTGCCCACAACCTGCATCACAAATATAATGATTGTCACATTAAAATAAAGCTGATTTGCTCTTTAAATATTTGGAATATTTTCAGTATGTCTTTCCAAGAATGTTTTATGGAATTGGCAGACATCTGAAAACACAAGTTACTGGCTTTAGTCTGGACTGATCACAGACATATCCTGCAAATTAGACACTGTACTTAAAGATGGTGTCTATTCAGTGTTCCTATTTAAAGACAGTAGACAGGAAGTAGCAGCAGTGAAAACCACAACACAGGTAGCTTATATACAATATGTGCATTACATTTGAGTTGAAACATTACACGTACACTACATTAAAATATAAGCAAAGCCAAAAAGCTCATGTAATGTTGAGACACAAATGTTTAACTCTATAAATGAAGTTATTAGGGCAGTGTTCATGTCACAAACCAGAAGAGAGAGACAGAAAATTTGCCACATTGAAGCTTTTTGAAGCTTTGAATACACAAATACACAAATATCAATACATAGGTGATAATAACGTGAGTTCTTAACTTACAAGGTTGATATCTGACTGTTTCTTTGATTTTGTGTCAATGCCTGTATGATTAGAAAACAAAACAACCATGAGAATTAATTTATGACATTGAAATATGTTACAGGTGACACAAAATGAATAAGTAAATAAATGTAACATCACTCTGATGTTCATTCAGGACATGTCAGAGTCTTTGGTCAGATTTCATTCAGTCCAACTTTGCACATCCCTCTGTCATCAGTGAAAGTAGGAAATCTTTTTCTCACAGATCCAGTTCTTTGTATATGCATTGGAATATGGGCTTGTCCACTGTCCTTGTTGATTGCAACATACTGCGTAATGTTTTCTGTATTCTGGTTGTCCTTCTGCCCAGAACCTGCATGACAAATTAAATATTGTTTAAAAGGACTGAAAGTAATTATTCTCACATTTAAATAAAGCTGACTCTCTCCTTAAATACTTTAAATATGTTCAGTATGTCTTTCTCAGAATTTTATGAAATGAATGCATGTTATGGGTTGAAGTGTGGAATGGTCATCTCCCAAAAATTGGACACTGAACTCAATGATGGAGTCCATTCATTCCAATTAAAACTGATGTTCCAGAAATGTCTCTCTTGCTTCTCTTTTTGACCTTTTACTGAGGTTTCACAAACTGAAATAAAGTTTAATTGTTACAAATATTAAATCCTCCTGCTTTAAACATTCATAATAAATCAGTTATGGCTGGTCTGATGCAGTACCTCAGTGGACCTGCAGGAAAACTTTCTGGTTAAGCTGTTCTTTTAATTCAAAAGTATAACTAACCATCAAATTCAGCCTGTTCCTTCATATGTTCTTCACTTTCAAAAACTCCGTTTAGAATCAATGTTTGTTCTGTGACTTAAGAAACAGTGCAGCTAACAAACATACAAATCCAACAAGCTGAACTGACTCGGCTGAAGATTTAAACATTTTTGAATCCTGATTTCTTCTAACTAAGTCGTTGTAACTGAACATCATTGCAGACTGCAGATGAAGAGAGTTCAAGAAGAGTTGTTCATTCAAAGAATGAGTTTTCCTTCCATTCATGGGGTTTGTTTTAGTAGAAACAAAAACTGTCTCACGTTTCAGTCAGCGGTGATCCATCCACCCATTCCCATTCCCATCCTTGAGATGTCCATTTTTTGGCTAGACCGATCCAGGACTCTTCATTCATACTCAGTTTGCTGACAAATTCCTAGTTGATGAGACAAAAAATAGTGTGTTGACTTTATCTGAAGGAAGAATTAAATGTGTTTTCTGAGAAGAAAACAATTAGAAAAGAATTAAGAAATATACTGTTCGTATAAATAAGACAAGCAACTGGTTACAGTGT
This sequence comes from Chelon labrosus, assembly GCF_963514085.1. NCBI lineage: Eukaryota > Metazoa > Chordata > Actinopteri > Mugiliformes > Mugilidae > Chelon > Chelon labrosus. The sequence goes on from NC_140349.1 coordinate 1,372,530, forward strand.
GTCCTTTCAATGCATAAATTTTCATCACTGTTGAAAAAACTTCACCTTCTAATATTTACTTTTTAAGAAACTGTCTCATTCTTCATACTCATTCTTCATGCTAGTCTTATATTCATATATTCAAAATGGGCAGTAACAAATGTACAAAAAGTAAAAATAACTAAGTCCACAGTCTGAATTATTTAAATTATATTCAGGTGTTTGAAATGAGCCTCATGTACTTCATGCATAAAAACCTCAGAGGATCAATTCATTCAGGACCTCAAAGTTTTAACGACAAAAAATGTACTCAAAATCCAAACAGGAAGCAGTTCAGAAACACAAGTAACAGACTCACCCACCTGTTCCTCTTTGTTGTTTATGATCACCAGATCAGCTTCTTTACTCTGACAGTCTGTCCTGCTCTCATCCCAAGATTTCCACTGTGTAGATTTAAAGTAACAACTGCATCCAGATCGCTTCCATCCTCCAGGACACCACTTCCCTTAATATCAAACATGTTTTAAAGTCAGTAAAAGATCTTTCTTGTCAGTTACCTTTCCCTTTCAGGTTATTCACTCTATAAATACTTCATTTTAACTCAGGTTTTCTGTCTCATTCACAAATAACTTTCCCCAATGTAAATATCCATACAGGAATACTGAAACAGCATAAACAGTGATAATGAAAAGTAAAGATAAAGTCAGGTTAAAGGTGAACAATACTGATTATTACATTAGTTTAGAATATTTCCTCACCTTCAATCGTGTCTCTTAGCATCTTTACTTCATTCTGTAACTGGCTGTGATCTTGACTCAGTGTTTCGTATCTTCTCTGTAGGCGACTGTTGTTGGCTTCCAGGTCTTCAGAACAAAAATAGTTGATAAAACAGTAAAACCATATGAAAACATAAAGTTTTACAATGAAGTATGATCCTCTTTTGTCACCTTCAAACTCATACTTCAGTCTCTTTACTTCATCATTGTAAACTTTGACTATTTCATACCTGCTCTGTAGTGTTATTGGCTTCCAGATGTTTAGAACAATTAGAATCATTAAAACAGTAACACAAAATTAAAATAATCAGGAATAATATAAAGTGTGAAGTTCTATAGCATTTATATTTTTACTTTTCTTACCTAAAACTTTGGTCTTCAGCTGGTCTTTTTCCAGAGTAACCACAATATCTGGTCAGATTACAACAAAGCAAAACTATCAGACCATTCCCTTTTAAAATATACCCATAATTACATTTCATCCTGTGCAGTATTAAATATTATTGTCATATTTCTAAATCTGGAACTTAGTTACTTGATAAATTCACTGTTCTTTGACCTCCTTGAACCTCCTGTGTGTATTTAACTGATTCTACTTTTTCTGACTGAGATATTAAGCGAGAATATCAAGCAAACCAAAGTTATTTTGTTACAGAGCAGCTAATGTGGAAAATAATAAAATATTAAACATGGTGGAATAAACCTCCCTTACAGCGTATCACAAATCCAGCCAGAATCAGAAGATACAGCACTCCAAGTGTCACTTTAAATGCTCTGAAACCTCTTCTTTTCACAGCTGGGAGGTTTTTCTGGGTTTGTTTTCCTGCAGAAATACACAGAGAAATCAATTCATTAAAGAGATAATGCACACTCAAACAAGTTTGTGTGCTGTGAACTCAATAATATGACTGTATTGTGATGAAAAGCATCAGTGCTGATGTTAATATTGACATAAATAACTAAGTTCTATGAATCTGAATCATCTGTCTTTAACTCAGATGATGTTGGTCATAAAATCAGGATTTTAGCAGCAGCTTTGAAATGACTTTGAAGTAACTCCTGGTTAACATGTAGTTTTAAAGGACTGTGTTTCAGTGACTATTTCACAGTCTTTTCATTGTCTGACAACAGAAACAGAAATGTAACTAAAATAATTGGATTTAGGTTGAATTAAAATACAGTATATGTGAGCAAAGAGAGCAGGAGACAAGCAAACAGATGAGCAACTCCTTGTTCTCATTCAAAATAATACAGTGTCAGTGTACAAAAGTCAAACTAAAGACATAAAAGTTTAAAAATAACTTTAAAACTAATTCAAATACCTAAACACTAATCCTTAACACTAGCTTTTATTTTGATATGTTCATGATTTTCTTCTTACCAGCTCTTTGTAAACTCAGATCAGGGTGCTGCTCTCCATCGTCTAAGATCTCCACCTCTCTCTGCTCTCTCTCTCTTCCATCCTCATGGACCCCTCTGACATATTTCACCCTCAAATCTGCTGCAGCTTGAGTTTCTCTAGACATCTTGAGGCTGAAACTGTTTGACCAGGCTTCACTGTCTGACTTGTTTCTTTCTGATGAAGCACCTTTTAATAGACACTATTGAGGAAGTGGCAGCAGTGCAAAGCAAAGCTCAAACGGCTTTAAGAGAATCTGCATTACACTGGAATTAAACCTTCACCTTAAACTTTTACATACAGTACATAATATACACCACAACCAGAAAGTTATTATCATAAATCTTTATTTTTCCTGTTGACATAATGCAGAGATACAGAAGTTTAACTCAGCTGTAGCAGCAGTAAACATATAGATGCCTTTTTTAGTGACTGCTTTCACATCACACAGAGAACCAGAAGAGGAAACCAGTTATTCTGACACAGGAAATGTAATGTGTGACCTTTTAAGTGACTTATATTTTTACAGCAGAGAAACAGCATTCAACAAAATAACAGTTCATTTCGATTAAGTTGTTTTACAGTGAATTTCTTTGATAAGGCAGGAAATTTGCTCTTTTATTCTGGGTCCCTACACTGTACATCCCTCTATCATTAATGAAAGCAGGAAATCGAATTTCCTAGAGAATTTTTTTCCTAGAATTTTCATATTTCTGTATCATTGTCCTTGTTGGTTGCAACATGCTGCATAGGGTCAATGAGAATAATCAGTCTGTCCTGCTGCCAAGAACCTGCATGGCAGATATAATATTGTTAAAGTGGAAGGAAAATGATGATTCTCACATTCAAGTAAAGATGACTCTCTCTCTAAATACGCACATTTTATTTCAGTATATCTTTTCAAGGATTTTTTATGGAATTGACAGACGTCTAAAAACACAAGTGACATGCAAGTATATTTTCAGTCTGAACTGATCACACACATTATGGAAACAAGACACTGTACTCAAAGATGGAGTCTTTTCAAACTTTATATTCAAAGTTGGATAATCCAGAAGTATTTTCTCTGTTCCACCTTTGATTCCTGGTTTTTAAATCTACTTCTTCACAGGCTTATTAGTGTGTGTTTCCTGAAGCACACACTTCTCCTTTCAACTTTTCACTGAGCTTCATCACACAAACTAAAATAGCTTTTAAACGGTTACAAATTTTACATTTTCAGGGTTTAGAAATTCAAAAAATAATATCTGGTCTGCTGCTGTTTGACATGTTTTGTTATCATCACTTTGGCTGCAGTACCTCGGTTGACCTGCAGAAAAACTTTCTGGCAAAGCTGCTCTTTTAATTCAACACTGTAACTAAAGATCAAATTCAGCTTGTTCCTTCATATGTTCTTCACTTTGATAAACTCCATTTAGAATCAATATTTGTTCTGTGACATAAGAAGCAGTGCAGCTAAAAAACTGAACACAAAAATCCAACAAACTGAACTGACTCGGCTGAAGATTTGAACATTTCTGACTGAGTCGTTTTAACTGAACCTCATCACAGACTGAGAGAGTTCAAGGACAGTTTCTTCTGTCTATGGATTAATTCCCTTTGAATCAGTGTGTCGTAAAAAAGCAAACAGTTATTAAATAGGTGTAAAATGTATTGTTATTCTACTTTTCAACACATGGCTATATTAGTTTTAAATTGTAATTTTGATCACATTGTAAAGGAAACAGAAAACTGTCTTACATTTCTGTCAGCTGTGATCCATCCACCCATGTCCATTTCCATGTTTGTTCTTCTCTATTAACTTCTCTATTGGCTTGTAGACCGATCCAGAACTCTTTATTCATGTTCAGTCTGCTGATGAAATTCTAGTTGATAAGAGACAAAAACAGTTCCTCCATTTATAATCCAGCCTCCTAATATTACTCTATAGTAATATGATCTAATATCATCTTATCTGAAGGACATTTCATTTTTTTTTTTTTTTTTTTTGCAGATGTTTAATTTTTCTTTTTAGAATAAACCAGAAATACCTAAAGGATTAATGAACGTTAGAATCAGAATCAGAATCTGTTCAGACTCCTCCCCTCAGGCCAGCATTACAGAGCACTGTACGCTAAAACCACCTGCCACAAAGACAGTTTCTTCCCCCAGGCTGTGGCTCTGATGAACTCTGAGCAGTCACAGAGTGTGAGACCATTCACATGAACAATAATAATAACTCTGCACTATTGTATATACTCACTGTACAAACTCCTGGATATCTGCTCTCATCCTTTCTCTCAGTTTTTATTTTATGTGTACGGACTGGGATTTATCTTTTACACTTATTTAAGTTCTGTGTGTTTCTGTACAAGAGGTCAAAAGTTACTAGAGTCAAATTCCCTATATGTGCACACATACTTGGCCAATATAGCTGATTCTGATTCTGAATATTAGTTCAACCATTAACACATCTTTTTGTCTTTTTTTGAATAAATGAACCTTTATTTTTCTAACTCCGTCATGTGCCTATGCTTTATGTTGTGCCTCTTGAGCCGGGTTGTAACAGACATGAAACAAATTTACAGTTGAAAATATACATAATATTAAATGTGAGAACTTGAGGAGCTGTTCATTCAGGTCCTGAAAGCAGGAAGTAGGTCAGAAAGATCACTGATGGTTACATCAAAGATCACACACATTAACAAACTCACCCACCTGTTCCTCTTTGTTTTTTATGATCACCAGATCAGCTCCTTTATTCTGACAGTCTGTCCTGCTGTCATTCCAAGATTTACTCCCAGTGAATGTAGAGTAACGACTGCGGCCAAATCTCTTCCATCCTTCAGAACACCACTTCCCTGTCAAACATATTTAATTCAAACATATTTGTCATGTCAAATATTCTTAAAGACAGATTTCATGTATGAAATCCATAAGACTTATAGTTTCAATATTTACTTAAACACATTTCTTGTCCATCACATCTACCTGTCAGGTTGTTTACTCTCTGAATACTGTAATTTAACTACGTAGTTCTTTAACTGCGAAACAGAATAAACATGTAAAATCGCAAGTACAGATGCTGTCAAGTTATATGTGTAAAATTCTGATTTTTTTTTTTTTCAGTGTAAAACATTTTCTTACCTTCGGTCTCGTGCTTCAGGCGCTTTAGTCCCTTGTGTAACTGACTGTGATTTTTACTCAGTGTGTCATATGTCCTCTGTAGATGACTGTAGTTGGCTTTCATTTCTGGAGAACCATGATCAGTGGTGAAACAAGAAAACATGATAATTTAGAAGAAAAATAAAAGCACAGTGAGGATATAATATGATACTTTCTGTTTGTTTTCAACTTCAAACTTGTGTTCAGTTGGTAACTTCTTGTGATTTGTAGTTACAGTTAAATGTCCTCTGTTGCTGACTGTTGTTGGCTTGCATGTCTTGAGAAAGAAAACGGTAACACAAAAAAAAAAATATCAGGCAAACTAGAAAGTCTGAAGTTCTATCCCATGTAGTTTTAGACTTTTCTTACCTAAAAGTCTGGTTTTCAGCTGGTCTTTTTCCAACGTAACTGAAATATCTGGTCAGAAACAACAAAACAAATATCTGACAAAAAATAGTGAACCATTCCTCTTTAGAATAAAAACATAATTATGTTTCAACCTGAGCCGTATTAAATATGACTTCATACATTTTGGTTAATCCACTGTCCTTTTACCTCCTGTGTGGCTGTAACTGACTGAGCTCACTGTGATTCTACATGAGCGATCATGTGAGAATAGCAACCAAACCAAAGTTAATGGTCACTAAAACCAATTAGAGCATCTAATGTTGAATAGAAGATCCAACATGTTGGAATTAACCTCCTCACAGCGTATCACAATTACAGCCAGAATCTCTCCAAGTATCACTTTAAAAGCTCTGAAACCTCTTCTTCTCACAGCTGGGAGGTTTTCCTGGGATTGTTTTCCTACAGAAATACAGAGAAAATCCATTTGTTAAAGAGATACTGTTCACGTTTTGAGCTGTGGACTAAATAATATGACTGTATTGTGACGACAAGCATCTATGCTGATGTTGATATTGACATAAATACCAACTTTCTATAAACCTGAATTTCACTGTTTGAAAATGACTCAAAACGCCTCCTACAATCAATCAATCAATCAGTCAACTTTTATTTCCAGACTCATGGTCCAGTAAATACACATACTAACAACAGCACATAGACAAACAACAGGACAGTTAAAAAAGGCAATGATACCAGTGTTTCCACATGGATGACTGGTATCGCACAGTACTAAAACCAGGGTTTGACAACAGCATAATGATAAGGTTACATGAACCATTCAACCTGCAAATGAATTTGTACATTAGCTTTCTCAACAGTGCATGGAATGTGTTGACTCCTACCCTACAAAATAATTCACTTGCACTGCTCCACCTGGGTTTTTTAAGCAGTATACGCAAACCATCATTATAGGCAATCTGGAGCTTCTGGATACTAGACTTTTTAAACTTGGTCCATAAATGGGCAGTATATAGAGGAGTACAGTATGCTTTAAACAGGCTTATCTTAACTTGATCTGAGCACCAGTGGAATTTCCTAACCAGCATGTTAGCTTGTGCATATAACATGCTGCGCTGCTTATAGATGTCATGATCATCACACATTTGATCTGTGATGATGTGTCCTAGATATTTAGTTTTATTACCTACAGTTAAAGGTTGCCCTGCCAGGTGAAAAGGTGGAAAGATTAACTCCTTATCTCCTTTTGTTTTGCAGATCAGAAATAATGTTCAGTTTTGGAATGTCAGTCCTGACATAGAGCTGACAGTTTAGAACTTCTGTATTTCATGAAATATGTGTGAAGAAACAACGTTAACACCCTCGGTTCAAAGGTTGGGGGACATTGTGTCTACTGTAAGATCTCTGTCAGACAACAGACAGAGAAAAGAAAGACACTTTCTTTCTCTCACAGCTTAATCATTGTCTTTAACTCTTTAACTTGTGTGTGTAGTGATTTCATCAGATGCTGTTGGTCATAAAATCAGGATTTTATCAGCACAGAACAGCAGCTTTGGAATGACTGCTGTTAAACTTGTCTGAACGGACTGTGTTTCAGTGACTATTTCAGACTCTTCATTGTCTGACAACAGAAACAGAATGTAACTAAAATAAATTTTATTGGATTTGGGTTGAATTAAAATACAGTCTATGTGAGCAGAGAGAGCAGGAGACGAGCAAACAGATGAAAGTGTCCAACATTGAGCAACTCCTTGTTCTTATTCAGAATAATACAGTGGGGGAAGTTAAGTTCAGAGCTGGGGTCAAGTTCCACTTTAAGACTTTTTAAACTGTGGATCGTTTTATAATCTGTTCTGAGGTAATACTGACATTTGAACTGAAAGACATTTCAACATAAAGTGACCTGAAAATGACTCAGATAAGTTCATCATGTTTGTTCTTTACTTACAGGGACTAAAAAGAGTTGATAATGTAATATGGTCTTCTATATGATCCTCTACAAAAGTCAAACTAAAGACATAAAAGTAGTTCAAAACTAATTCAAATACCTAAACACTAATCCTTAACACCAGCTTTTATTTTGACATGTTCATGATTTTCTTCTTACCAGCTCTTTGCTAAACTCAGATCAGGGTGCTGCTCTCCATCGTCTAAGATCTCCACCTCTCTCTGCTCTCTCTCTCTTCCATCCTCATGGACCCCTCTGATATGTTTCACCCTCAAATCTGCTGCAGCTTGAGTTTCTCTAGACACACGGACGTAATTTGGGGGGGACACAGGGGACATGTCCCCTGCACTTTTTCAAAAGGCCGTTTTGATCCCCAGCACTTTTTACCGTCCAAAAACAATGTTACGTTATAGTAAACAGAGACACGTCAAGCACTAGGACCAAGCGGAAAACGGCCGCTCAAGCTGAAGCCTGTTTCCCTTAGTTTAGCCCCGCCCACAAGCTCCTCCATTGGCTCTGCCGTGTCTTGTGTGATTGGTCGTCCCCGCTGTCACTCCACCTTGCTGTCACACCGGTCTGCTAGTCTTTGGTCAGGAGTCCTTGTTAACCTGCTGCTGTAAGTTGGGCATTAACAAAACGCTAATAAAAAATTTCAATGGTTATCTGTTACACTAATTTCGAATCAAATGTAATACTTGACTACTTCCACTGAATAATGGACATTTGATTCAGTTTCTCTCCACCTGTGATGCCAGCTGGACCTGCCCACCACTGGGTGGTGCTTTGTAAATGAGCTCTGTTTACCATAGATTCCATAAATAAGTGTAACATTGGTGGAACTGAGCTGGAGTGAAGTTGACTAACAAGGTGAAACACACAATTGGGTGATAATGTTTTGCTATATGCTTTACAACCAGTCAAACCAAAAAAGGGAACATTCAACTTAAAAGTAGCAGAAAACTAGAAGAACTACTAGAAAACACAGTCAACTGTGTAAGGGAGTTTTTCCTTGCCACCGTTGCCTTCAGGCTGCTCTGGGGGTTTCAGGCCGGGTTTTTGTAAAGCGTCTTGAGACGATTTGTATTGTTATTGACGCTATATAAATAAAATTGAATTGAATTGAACTGAACTGAAAGATTAGAGTTTTATTAAAAATACTTGTGTCCCCCCACCTCTGAAATCAAACTTTCGTCCTTGTCTAGACATCTTGAGGCTGAAACTGTTTGACCAGGCTTCTCTGTCTGACTTGTTTCTTTCTGATGAGGCATCTTTTAATAGACAGTACTGAGGAAGTAGCAGCAGCACAAACCACAACTCAAACGGTTTTAAGACAATCTGCATTATGTTGCAGTTTCACACCTTTTACATACAGTACAATAAAATACAAGCAAAGCCCAGAGGTTGTTTGTAATCAACATACGTATAAATGCCTTTATTAGAGAACGCCTTCATATGAAACATAGAACCAGAAGAGAGAAGCAGTTGTTCTGACACAGGAAATGTGATGTGTGATCTATTGGTTATTGACATTTTTCTAGCAGGGAAACTAACAACATTCAACAACATAAGCATTTCAGTTCAGTTACAGTATGTGAAGTTGTTCTGACTGTATTTACACAGTGAGACTCTTTGATAAGGCAGGACATTTTATTAGTGCTCAGATATTGTTGCAAGTAATTACTGTGATATTTACGTCTTTGTTCTTGATCATTGTTCCATTTAGACCAGAGGTTAATTAAGGTTAGACTGCTATAAAACACTGGTCTGTTGAACACACCAACAACACTTCCACCTCCATGTATCTGGGGTGTTGAGCTGATAGCTCCACCCACTGCAGGTCCTTTCTGTCCTTTACCAGGCAGCTAGTGAACCACTCCCAGCAGCACTAAGTCAGGAGGCTCTCTATTGCTGACTGGTAGAAGTTGATCAGCAGGTGATGAGGGAGGTGAGCGTTCTTCAGCTTCCTAAAGAAAGTAAAGTCTGTGTTGGGCCTTCCCCACCAGAGGGTGGATGTATGTAGGCCAGGTGAGGTCGGCCAATATCAAGGAACTAAAGTTCTCTACTCTCTCTACCTTCTCCTCATGTATGTGGAGGGCAGAGTACTCAGTGCTCTTAGAAAACAATACAACAATGAGAGTTAATGTGAAGCACTGAAGAGATGTTGACTTCATCTCTGGATATATGTGACACAGAATGAATTAGCTTCACTGTCTGATTGTTTCTTCCTGAGTCAGGCAGCTTTCAACAGACAGTAGACAGGAAGTAGCAGCAGTGAAAACCACAACACAGGTAGCTGATCTACAATATGTGCATTACACTGGACATGAAACATTATACATAGACTACATTCAAATACAAGCAAAGCCAGAAAGTTGTTTGTAAAGTTTCTCCAGCTCATGTAATGTAGAGATACAAAGGTTTAACTCTATAAATGCATTTATTAGAGGCTGTGTTCATGTCTCACATAGAACCAGAAGAGAGAAGAGAGAGACTCTGATGTTCATTCAGGACATGTCAGAGTCTTTGGTCAGATTTCATTCAGTCAAACTTTGCACATCCCTCTGTCATCAATGAAAGCTGGAAATCTATTTCTCACAGATCCAGTTCTTTCCATATGAAGAGTAATATTCGCTTGTCGTCCATTGTCCTTGTCGATTGCAACATACTGCATAACTGTATTGTGGCTGTCCTGCTGCCCAGAACCTGCATGACAAATAAAATATTGTTTAAAAGGACTGAAAGTAATTATTCTCACATTCAAATAAAGCTGACTCTCTCCTTAAATACTTTAAATATGTTCAGTCTTTCTCAGAATGTTTTATGGAATTAGCGACATCCAAAAATACAAGTTATGGGTTCAAGTGTGGAATGATCATCTCCTGAATATTGGACATTGAACTTAATGATGGTGTTCATTCACTCATTCTAATTAAAACTGGATGTTCGACAAATTTTTTCTCTCTTCTTCCTCTGATTCATGTTTTTTAAGTCCACTGCACATGCTCAGTAGTGTCTCTCTTGCTTCTATTTTTGACTTCACTGAGGATCATCACACAAACTGAAATAAGTTTTAAATTGTAACAAATATTAAATCTGTGCTTTAAACATTCATAATAAATGAGTTATGTCTGATCTGCTGCTGTTTGAGGTGTTTTAGTTTACAAATATCACTTTTAAATATCTGTCTAGGAGGAAAATGTTTCCTGGGATTCAGATATTTTTGCTGCAGTACCTCAGTTGACCTACAGGAGAACTTGATGGTAAAGCTGCTCTTTTTAATCACTGTGACCAAAGATCAAATTCATTTTGCTCCTTCATATGTTGTGAAGAAACAGTGCAGCACGCTGAATTAACTCGACTAAATGTTAGAGTTGTTGTAACTAACTTTTCCTTTGATTCTGTTAGTTGTTAAAAAGCAATGAAGTATTAGATAGGTGTAACATTGTATTGATGTCAAAATGAAATGGTTATTTTGATAACAAAAACTCACCTTAGTGTCCTGCTCAGTGGTGATCCATCCACCCAGTTCCAGTTATTTCCTGTCTTCACCAGACCGATCCAGGACTCTTCATTCATACTCAGTTTCCTGACAAATTCCTAGTTGATGAGACAAAAATAGTTTCACTTATAACTCTGTATCTCTGTTACAGTAACATCATCTTTTGACTTTGTCTGAAGGAAGAACTAAATGTGTTGCAGCTGTTCAGCTCTTTGAGGAATGAATTAGAAACATGAAACAAAAACTACAAAGATTTAAAAAATATAATTTCAACCATGATTATCATTTTTTTTTTTTAATAAGTAGTTCTTACATGTCCTTTGAACACATGAATTTCCATTTGTGTTAAAAAATTGGTCCTATATTAATAATTGGTCTGATATTTCCTCTCATGAGAAACTGTCTCATCTCTTAGTTCTCATTCTTCATGCTAGTCTTATATTCTTATTATATATATTCAACCACTCTTCTTTTTCACAGTAAATGGGCAGTAATAAACCTACAAACACTAAATATAACTTTAAAGTCCACAGTCTGAATTATGTAAATTATATTCAGGTGTTTGATTTTAGCCTCATGTTATAGTTGATGAATAAAAATCTCAGAGGATCAATTCATTCAGGACCTGAAAGTTTTAACCTGACAAAGAAATGAATCAAACTTCAAACAGGAAGCAGTTCAGAAACACAAGTAACAGATCACTGGTAGTTACAACAAAGATCACACACATTAACAAACTCACCCACCTGTTCCTCTTTGTTGTTTATGATCACCAGATCAGCTCTTCTTCTAAGACAGTCTGTCCTGCTGCCAAGCCAAGTTTTCTGCTCAGTAGATTTAAAGTAACAACTGCATCCAGATCTCTTCCATCCTTCAGGACACCACTTCCCTTAATGTCAAACATGTTTTAAAGACAGATTTCATGTCACTCAGTATCAGACTGATAAGTCTTCGAGTTTCAATATTTAGTTAAAGATCTTTCTTGTCAGTCACTTTTCCCTTTCAGGTTGTTCACTCTATAAATACTTCATTTTAACTCAGGTTTTCTGTCTCATTCATAAGTAACTGTCCCCAACGTAAATATCCATACAGGAATACTGAAACAGCATAAACAGTAATAATGAAAAGTAAAGATAAAGTCAGGTTAAAGGTGAACAATACTGATTATTACATTAGTTTAGAATATTTCCTCACTTTCAATCGTGTCTCTTAGCATCTTTACTTCATCCTGTAACAGGCTGTTGTTGGCTTCCAGGTCTTTCGAACAAAAATAGTAGATAAAACTCAACTTTATTTATAAAGCACTTGAGATCTGGAAACAGTTAATACAAAAACAAAATAAAACAAACTCAATATTTTGTTGAACTATAAAGTTGTAAATTGGAACACAGTCATACTGTAGTGTTGTAATACAGATATTCTATTAAATTATTAGTAACTTTCCTTGATTTCAAATGATAAACAGTTAAATCTTCTTCAGCTGTCATATTTGCTCTGTGGCTTGCTGGTTATGTTTTAGTGAATTGCAACACATTAAGAAAAGGACCAACAGAATAATTTAGTCACAATCAAGAGTTACCTTCCTCCTTTTATAGTTTCAGTCTCACTATTTGCCATGTTTATTAAAAGCCCTTTAACATACTATTGTGTGTGTTGGTGTGTAGGTGTCATCATTTGTCAAAATTTCTTATTCAAGTCAAGAACAAAAGCAGATCAACAACAACTACTTTTGTTCTTCAGCTGGTAAAAGACAGTGTTCATTTTAAATTACTGTCAGAGCTGTGTCTATCACCCGTTCAGACCGTTAACATCCATCCTGACCAGTCTTAAAGGACAGCACATGTGACCTCCTTCCTTTGGTAGTGTGAACACACAATGAGTCCTGGGTCACATTAAAGACCACCTACTCAACAGGGCTGATCTGAGGAAGAGGAGTTTAACTCATTCATTCAACCACTGTTAGAAATGATCACATGAATCAGTGATGTCTGTTCATTAGTAATGAGAGCCTTTTAAAAGATTCTGGTCTTGAAGCTGAGAACCAAACTAAACTAGAAACTAAACTAGAAAATTCCTGCAGAAATGTTGACTGTGCCAATGCTGCTAGCTCTGCACGGTGTTGGGTTCTGCCTCCCTACTATAGAGCTGTAATGGGTTGAGGGGTCATAATGTTTTGGCACTCTGTGTCTGTGTGAATGTGCTCCTCTTCTGCTGCGTGTGTCAGCTCGTTAGGGTCCGGTTGTCATGGCTACCAGGGCCAGCTGCTGCTGAAGTCTCCTTCTGCCTCTCACCTCTGCCTGAGTCAGAGGGAGGTCCAAAAAAACTGGACCTCAGGATTAGGGGTCCGAACAAATGCTCATAAATCAAAAACTACAAGTCCTATCGGGAAAATGAACACATCGTGAGCGTCAGCCGCTTGTCCTCTACGATTTTGTGTATTTCCACGAACGTACTGTGAAAATTGTGGCCTCAGTCGATTGAGAAAGGCGAGGAGGGAAATTTATTTTGGACGAAAAATGGGTCTCAAATTCCACATACACACACATGGGGAAAATTTGAAAACTGGTCAGCGCACTCCTTGCTCGGAGGAGCCTGCAGTCCAAACCGTACGTTCCACACTAATCAAACCAACACCATCTGAAAGCCAATAAAAATCACTATGTTTTTACGTATTTTTCATCTCTGTACCTCAAAAACTGTGGCCACCCCGTAAGATTTAAACTTTTTTTCCCAGAATTTTGTAGAAACTCTGACGTTAGAGTGCGCGTTAGAGTGCGGCCATAGGGATCCATTATAAACCAGAATTTTTTCTGATTTTTCCAAAATTTCACCAAAACGTAAACTTCGACCCTGACCAAACCGTAAAAGATATCGAAATGGCGTTTTCAGGAAAATAAAGCTACACTTCCTGTGCTTTGTACAAACTTCCAATCATTTTTCTACTGCAAAGCATGGCTGAGTAATCGCTCAACAAAGCGAAGGTGGTCATTTTGGAATGTTGGCGATATTTCGGGCTTCTCCATTCATTTCAATGGGACAAAACGCCCGTATTTTCATAGCACGTAGTCATAGCACACTTGTCTCGATTAAGGCGCACACTAACCATGCAGCAGCACACCTGACTTGGCTTAATCATCTTTTGTCACCTTCAATCTCATCCTTCAGTCTCTTTGCCTCATCTTGTAAATTTTGAGGGTCTTTTATACCTGCTCTGTAGCTGAATGATATTGGCTTCCAGATGTTTAAAACAACAACAATCATTAAAACAGTAACACAAAATTAAAGTAATCACGAATACTATAAAGTGTAAAGTTCTATTGCATGTATATTTTTTACTTTTCTTACCTAAAACTTTGGTCTTCATCTGGTCTTTTTCCAGAGTAACTGAAATATCTGGTCAGAATACAACAAAACAAAAATATCAAACCATCCCCGTTAAAATAGACCCATTATTTTGTTTCATCCTGTGCAGTATTAAATATTATTGTCATATTTCTGAATCTAGAACTTAGTTACTTGATAAATCTACTGTTCTTTAACCTCCTGTGTGTATTTAAGTGACTTTACTGTTTCTGACTGATATTAAGCGAGAATATCAAACAAACCTAAGTTATTTCCATTAAAGAGCAGATAATATGGAAAATAATAAAAGATCCAACATGGTGGAATAAACCTCCTCACAGCGTATCACAAATCCAGCCAGAATCAGAAGATACAGCACTCCAAGTGTCACTTTAAATGCTCTGAAACCTCTTCTTTTCACAGCTGGGAGGTTTTTCTGGGTTTGTTTTCCTACAGAAATACACAGAGAAATCAATTTATTAAAGAGATAATGCACACTCAAACTAGTCTGTGAGCTGTAAACTAAATAATGTGACTATTGTGATGAAAAGCATCAGTGCTGATGTTAATAGTGACATAAATACACAAGTTCTATAAATCTGAATTTCATTGGTTGAAAACAGCTCGAAACTGAACTGTCTGTTGCCGGAAGAAAGCACTGAGAGCATAGAGAAGCACTGAACGAAGAGAGTTCAGTTTCCCCAAGATGGCGCCCACCTGGATATGCGAGCCAGACATGAACGGTACTGTGTTCCTTTTTTAATAAACTGCCTGTATACTTGCAAAGTTCTCAATGCTTCGGTTTACATGGAGAGACCCTAGTTATGCTACCGTGTAAGTGTGGTGATATTGTGAGCCTTGTTAGTGGTATAGAAATAGCGATTTCTTTTTATGTGTAGGTGTGCCCCGAAGGCTAGCGTTATACGCTAAATAGTGGTTTGCAAGAAAACTGGTCACATTTGACTAACAAAACAAATGCATGAAAACAAATACCAGAGAACGGTCGAACTCGGTACACATGTGTTATTAACCCCAGGTTCATTTTGCGCCGGAGTTCCCCTTTAAGTTCAGAGCTGGGGTGAAGTTACTCTTTAAGACTTTTTAAACTGTGGATCGCTCCATAATCTGTTCTGAGGTAATACTGACATTTGAACTGAAAGACATTTCAGCATAAAGTGACCTGAAAACGACCCAGATAAGTTCATCGTGTTTGTTCTTTACTTACAGGGACTAAAAAGAGTTGATAATGTAATATGGTCTTCTATATGATCCTCTACAAAAGTCAAACTAAAGACATGAAAGTAGTTCAAAACTAATTCAAATACCTAAACACTAATCCTTAACACCAGCTTTTATTTTGATATGTTTATGATTTTCTCCTTAGATTAGATTAGATTAGATTAGATTCAACTTTATTGTCATTACATATGTACATGTACAGAGCAACGAAATGCAGTTTAGCATCTAACCAGAAGTGCAATAGGCAGTAATTACCAGCTCTTTGTAAACTCAGATCAGGGTGCTGCTCTCCATCGTCTAAGATCTCCACCTCTCTCTGCTCTCTCTCTCTTCCATCCTCATGGACCCCTCTGACATATTTCACCCTCAAATCTGCTGCAGCTTGAGTTTCGCTAGACATCTTGAGGGCTGAAACTGTTTGACCAGGCTTCACTGTCTGACTTGTTTCTTCCTGATGAGCCATCTTTTAATAGACAGTACTGAGGAAGTAGCAGCAGCACAAACCACAACTCAAACAGCTTTAAGACAATCTGTATTATGTTGCAGTTTCACACCTTTTACATACAGTATAGTAAAAGAGGTTGTTTGTAATCTTTTAATGTTTCTTGTTCTCTGAATGCAAAGAAAGAAAAGTTTAACTTATAGCTGTAGCATCAACATACGTATAAATGCCTTTATTAGAGAACGCCTTCATATGAAACATAGAACCAGAAGAGAGAAGCAGTTGTTCTGACACAGGAAATGTGATGTGTGATCTATTGGTTATTGATATTTTTCTAGCAGGGAAACATTCAACAAGATATACAGTTCAGTTACAGTATATGAAGTTGTTCTGACTGTGTTTACACACAGTGAGACTCTTTGATAAGGCAGGACATTTTATTAGTGCTCAGATATTGTTGCAAGTAATTACTGTGATATTTACGTCTTTGTTCTTGATCATTGTTCCATTTAGACCAGAGGTTAATTAAGGTTAGACTGCTATAAAACACTGGTCTGTTGAACACACCAACAACACTTCCACCTCCATGTATCTGGGGTGTTGAGCTGATAGCTCCACCCACTGCAGGTCCTTTCTGTCCTTTACCAGGCAGCTAGTGAACCACTCCCAGCAGCACTAAGTCAGGAGGCTCTCTATTGCTGACTGGTAGAAGTTGATCAGCAGGTGATGAGGGAGGTGAGCATTCTTCAGCTTCCTAAAGAAAGTAAAGTCTGTGTTGGGCCTTCCCCACCAGAGGGTGGATGTATGTAGGCCAGGTGAGGTCGGCCAATATCAAGGAACTAAAGTTCTCTACTCTCTCTACCTTCTCCTCATGTATGTGGAGGGCAGAGTACTCAGTGCTCTTAGAAAACAATACAACAATGAGAGTTAATGTGAAGCACTGAAGAGATGTTGACTTCATCTCTGGATATATGTGACACAGAATGAATTAGCTTCACTGTCTGATTGTTTCTTCCTGAGTCAGGCAGCTTTCAACAGACAGTAGACAGGAAGTAGCAGCAGTGAAAACCACAACACAGGTAGCTGATCTACAATATGTGCATTACACTGGACATGAAACATTATACATACACTACATTCATACAAGCAAAGCCAGAAAGTTGTTTGTAAAGTTTCTCCAGCTCATGTAATGTAGAGATACAAAGGTTTAACTCTATAAATGCATTTATTAGAGGCTGTGTTCATGTCTCACATAGAACCAGAAGAGAGAAGAGAGAGACTCTGATGTTCATTCAGGACATGTCAGAGTCTTTGGTCAGATTTCATTCAGTCAGACTTTGCACATCCCTCTGTCATCAATGAAAGCTGGAAATCTATTTCTCACAGATCCAGTTCTTTCTATATGAAGAGGAATATTCGCTTGTCGTCCATTGTCCTTGTTTATTGCAACATACTGCATAACTGTATTGTGGCTGTCCTGCTGCCCAGAACCTGCATGACAAATAAAACATTGTTTAAAAGGACTGAAAGTAATTATTCTCACATTCAAATAAAGCTGACTCTCTCCTTAAATACTTTAAATATGTTCAGTCTTTCTCAGAATGTTTTATGGAATTAGTGACATCCAAAAATACAAGTTAAGGGTTCAAGTGTGGAATGATCATCTCCTGAATATTGGACACTGAACTTAATGATGGTGTCCATTCACTCATTCTAATTAAACCTGGATGTTCCAGAAATTCAATTCAATTCAATTCAATTTTATTTATATAGCGTCAATAACAATACAAATCGTCTCAAGACGCTTTACAAAAACCCGGCCTGAAACCCCCAGAGCAGCCTGAAGGCAACGGTGGCAGGAAAAACTCCCTTTTAACAGGAAGAAACCTCGAGCAGAACCCAGCTCATATGGAGGAACCATCTGCCTAAGGCCAGCCGGGTACAGACAGAAGAAAGAGAGAAGAGAACAGCAAGATAAACATACATCTGTCATAGATACACATATCTGACTGTTTTCTCTCTTCTTCCTCTGATTCATGTTTTTTAAGCCCACTGCACATGCTCAGTAGTGTCTCTCTTGCTTCTCTTTTTGACTTCACTGAGGATCATCACACAAACTGAAATAACTTTTAAATTGTAACAAATATTAAATCCATGCTTTAAACATTCATAATAAATGAGTTATGTCTGACCTGCTGCTGTTTGAGGTGTTTTAGTTTACAAATATCACTTTTAAATATCTGTCTAGGAGGAAAATGTTTCCTGGGATTCAGGGATTTTTGCTGCAGTACCTCAGTTGACCTACAGGAGAACTTGATGGTAAAGCTGCTCTTTTTAATCACTGTGACCAATGATCAAATTAATTTTGCTCCTTCATATGTTCTTATCTTTCAAAAACTCCTCATATAATCAATATTTGTTCTGTGGGAGAAGAAACAGTGCAGCATGATGAATTAACTCGGCTGAATGTTTGAAACTTTTTGAATCCTGAGTTCTTTAAACTGAGTTGTTGTAACTAACTTTTCCTTTGATTCTGTAAGTTGTTAAAAAGCAGTCAAGTATTAGATAGGTGTAACATTGGATTGACATCAAAATGGTTATTTTGATAACAAAACACTCACTCTAGAGTCAGTGGTGATCCATCCACCCATTCCCATTCCCATCTTCGTTCTTGATCTTTCCATTCTGTGGATAGACCGATCCAGGACTCTTCATTCATACTCAGTTTCCTGACAAATTCCTAGTTGATGAGACAAAAATAGTTTCACTTATAACTCTGTATCTCTGTTACAGTAACATCATCTTTTCACTTTGTCTGAAGGAAAAACTAAATGTGTTGCAGCTGTTCAGCTTTTTTGGGAATAAATTAGAAACATGAAACAAAGACTACAAAGATTTAAAGAATATAATTTCAACCATGATTTTTTGTTTTAAATAACTTGTTCTTACAGTGTGTTCTTACATGTCCTTTAAAAAAATTGGTCCTATATTAATAATTGGTCTGATATTTCCTCTTATTAGAAACTGTCTCATCTCTTAGTTCTCATTCTTCATGCTAGTCTTATATTCTTATTATATATATTCAACCACTCTTCTTTTTCACAGTAAATGGGCAGTAATAAACCTACAAACACTAAATATAACTTTAAAGTCCACAGTCTGAATTATGTAAATTATATTCAGGTGTTTGATTTTAGCCTCATGTTATAGTTGATGAATAAAAATCTCAGAGGATCAATTCATTCAGGACCTGAAAGTTTTAACCTGACAAAGAAATGAATCAAACTTCAAACAGGAAGCAGTTCAGAAACACAAGTAACAGATCACTGGTAGTTACAACAAAGATCACACACATTAACAAACTCACCCACCTGTTCCTCTTTGCTGTTTATGATCACCAGATCAGCTCCTTCTCTCTGACAGTCTCTCCTGCTCTCATCCCAAGTTTTCCACCACTCAGTGAATTTAAAGTAACAACTGCATCCAGATCTCCTCCATCCTTCAGGACACCACTTCCCTTAATGTCAAACATGTTTTAAAGACAGATTTCATGTTACTCAGTATCAGACTGATAAGTCTTCTAGTTTCAATATTTAGTTAAAGATCTTTCTTGTCAGTCACTTTTCCCTTTCAGGTTGTTCACTCTATTAATATTTCATTTTAACTCAGGTTTTCTGTCTCATTCCTAAGTAACTGTCCCCAACGTAAATATCCATACAGGAATACTGAAACAGCATAAACAGTAATAATGAAAACTAAAGATAAAGTCAGGTTAAAGGTGAACAATACTGATTATTACATTAGTTTAGAATATTTCCTCACCTTCAGTCGTGTCTCTTAGCTTCTTTACTTCATCCTGTAACAGGCTGTGATCTTGACTCAGTGTTTCGTATCTTCTCTGTAGGCGACTGTTGTTGGCTTCCAGGTCTTTAGAACACAAATAATTCATAAAACATTACAACCATGTGAAAATGTTAAGTTTTACTACGAAGAGTGAAGGTGGAAGCTTCACAGTCAGGTTATATGTTTCTTACCATGAGTCTTGGCTTTCAGTCGCTTTACTTCATCCTGTAACTGGCTGTTGTTGGCTACCAGGTCTTGAGAACAATTACAATAATCAAAACAGTAACACAAAGTTAAAATAATCAGGAATAATGTAAAGTGTGAAGTTCTATAGCATTTATATTTTGACGTTTCTTACCTAAAACTTTGGTCTTCATCTGGTCTTTTTCCACAGTAATCAAAATATCTGGTCAGAATACAACAAAACAAAAATATCAAACCATTCCCTTTTAAAATATACCCAGAATTATGTCTCATCCTGTGCAGTATTAAATATTATTGTCATAATTTTGAATCTTCAACTTAGTTACTTGATAAATCCACTGTTCTTTAACCTCCTGTGTGTATGTAACTGACTCAGCTTACTGTTTCTGATTGAGATATTAAGTGAGAATATCAAGCGATCGAAGTTATGTCCATTAAAGAGCAGATAATGTGGAAAATAATAAAAGATCCAACATAGTGGAATAAACCTCCTCACAGCGTATCACAAATCCAGCCAGAATCAGAAGATACAGCACTCCAAGTGTCACTTTAAATGCTCTGAAACCTCTTCTTTTCACAGCTGGGAGGTTTTTCTGGGTTTGTTTTCCTGCAGAAATACACAGAGAAATCAATTCATTAAAGAGATAATGCACACTCAAACAAGTTTGTGAGCTGTAAACTAAATAATGTGACTGTATTGTGATGAAAAGCATCAGTGCTGATGTTAATATTGACATAAATACACAAGTTCTATGAATCTGAATTTCATTGGTTGAAAACAGCTCAAAACGCCTCCTACTGTTTGAAATGATGCTCAGTTTTATCAGATCAATCCAGACGTAGTCTTTAACTCAGATGATGTTGGTCATAAAATCAGGATTTTAGCAGCAGCTTTGAAATGACTTTGAAGTAACTCCTGGTTAACATGTAGTTTTAAAGGACTGTGCTTCAGTGACTATTTCACAGTCTTTTCATTGTCTGACAACAGAAACAGAAATGAAACTAAAATAGATTTAATTGGATTCACGTTAAATTAAAATACAGTCTGTGTGAGCAGAGAGAGCAGGAGACAAGCAAACAGATGAAAGTGTCTGACACTGAGCAACTCCTTGTTCTTATTCAGAATAACACAGTGGGTGGAGTTAAGTTCAGAGCTGGGGTGAAGTTACTCTTTAAGACTTTTTAAACTGTGGATCGTTTTATAATCTGTTCTGAGGTAATACTGACATTTGAACTGAAAGACATTTCAACATAAAGTGACCTGAAAATGACTCAGATAAGTTCATCATGTTTGTTCTTTACTTACAGGGACTAAAAAGAGTTGATAATGTAATATGGTCTTCTATATGATCCTCTACAAAAGTCAAACTAAAGACATAAAAGTAGTTCAAAACTAATTCAAATACCTAAACACTAATCCTTAACACCAGCTTTTATTTTGATATGTTTATCATTTTCTTCTTACCAGCTCTTTGTAAACTCAGATCAGGGTGCTGCTCTCCATCTAAGATCTCCACCTCTCTCTGCTCTCTCTCTCTTCCATCCTCATGGACCCCTCTGACATATTTCACCCTCAAATCTGCTGCAGCTTGAGTTTCTCTAGACATCTTGAGGCTGAAACTGTTTGACCAGGCTTCTCTGTCTGACTTGTTTCTTCCTGATGAGGCATCTTTTAATAGACAGTACTGAGGAAGTAGCAGCAGCACAAACCACAACTCAAACAGCTTTAATACAATCTGTGTTCCACCTTGCGGCTTTGAGTCATAGTTCCTAGTCGGACTCGTTTCAGTGACGGACCAGTTCGAGCACAGCGCAGAACTCATCCAGGAGTCTGCTTCAGCACAGAGCTTGGTTAGATCTCTGTCAGTAATTACATGTCAGCATTGTGGTTTAGTGTGTGATGTACATGTTTACCTCCACTAATGTATTTCATGACGGTCGTGTCTGTGTCTGTTTTCTGGAGTTACACTGCGGTTGAAGGCTTTTATTTTAGCAGATGTAGTGTTTAATGTGTCCAGTAGGGGGCCTCAGTCATATGGATAACGTTAGTAACAGTGTAGCAGTGAGTCTGGTGATACTATGGATGTTTATTTCATTTCTATACATTTAGAACGTCTGTAGTTTTATTGTGTAAAAGACACGACAGACATTATACTTTTATAATGTTTATTTTCGGTTTATTCTTTCAGTCTTACAGACTTAAATGGAGAAAAAACTTAAGAAATAAAACTGAGGAAGGAAAGAGAACAAAAGATAAAACATCCATCCTCAACAAGATTTCTAGAGTTTCCCTTCTTCATGCTGTTAACTATCTGTCTAGCCGTATAAATCTACATTACACTGGAATTAAACCTTAACCTTAAACCTTTACATACAGTACATAATATACACCACAACCTGAAAGTTATTATCATAAATCTTTATTTTTCCTGTTGACATAATGCAGAGATACAGAAGTTTAACTCAGCTGTAGCAGCAGTAAACATATAGATGCCTTTTTTAGTGACTGCTTTCATATCACACAGAGAAACAGAAGAGGAAACCAGTTATTCTGACACAGGAAATGTAATGTGTGACCTTTCAGTGACTTATATTTTTCCAGCAGAGAAACTAACAGCATTCAACAAAATAGCAGTTCAGTTATTTTAAGTTGTTTTACAGTGAGGTTCTTTGATAAGGCAGAGAATTTGCTCTTTTGTATTGGCTCCCTACACTGTACATCCCTCTGTTATTAATGAAAGCAGGAAATCTTTTTCTCACAGATCCAGCTGTTAGAAGTTTCATATTTCTTCATCATTGTCCTTGTTGGTTGTAACATGCTGCAGAGGGTCGATGGGAATAATCAGTCCTTTTCTTCTTTCTTTGATTTATTGTCTTGTTTTATCTTTGTAGTGTCCTTGTGTGTCCTGAAAGGTGCTTATTAATAAAATGTATTATTATTATAACTCTGTCCTGCTGCCATGAACCTGCTTGTCAGATATAATATTGTTAAAGTGGAAGGAAAATGATGATTCTCACATTCAACTAAATCCGATTCTCTTTTTAAATACTTTTATGTCAGTATGTCTTTTCAAGTATTTTTTATGTAATTGACAGACGTCTAAAAACACAAGTGACACACAAGTATGTTTTCAGTCTGAACTGATCACACGTATTATGGAATCAAGACACTGTACTCAAAGATGGAGTCTTTTCAAACTTTATATTTAATGTTGGATAATCCAGAAGTATGATTCCTGGTTTTTAAATCTACTTCATATGCTCAGTAGTGTGTCTTTCCTGAAGCACACTTTCAACTTTTCACTGAGCATCATCACACAAACTAAAATAGCTTTTCAACTTACAAATTTTACATTTTCAGGCTTCAGAAATCCATAAAATAATAATATCTGGTCTGATGCTGTTTGACATGTTTTGTTATCATCGCTGTGGCTGCAGTACCTCGGTTGACCTGCAGGGAAACTCTCTCGTGAAGCTGCTCTTTTAATTCAACACTGTAACTAAAGATCAAACTCAGCTTGTTCCTTCATGTGTTCTTAACTTGGATAAACTTCATGTAGAAACAATATGTGTTCTGTCACATAAGAAACAGTACAGCAAAAAACCTGAACACACAAATCCAACAAGCTGAACTGACTCGGCTGAAGGTTTGAACATTTTTGAATCCTGACATATTTCACCCTCAAATCTGCTGCAGCTTGAGTTTCTCTAGACATCTTGAGGCTGAAACTGTTTGACCAGGCTTCTCTGTCTGACTTGTTTCTTTCTGATGAGGCATCTTTTAATAGACAGTACTGAGGAAGTAGCAGCAGCACAAACCACAACTCAAACGGTTTTAAGACAATCTGTATTATGTTACAATTTCACACCTTTTACATACAGTACAATAAAATACAAGCAAAGCCCAGAGGTTGTTTGTAATCTTTTAATGTTTCTTGTTCTCAGAATGCAAAGAAAGAAAAGTTTAACTTATAGCTGTAGCATCAACATACGTATAAATGCCTTTATTAGAGACCGCCTTCATATGAAACATAGAACCAGAAGAGAGAAGCAGTTGTTCTGACACAGGAAATGTGACGTGTGATCTATTGGTTATTTAAATTTTTCTAACAGGGAAACTAACAACATTTAGCAAGATAAGCATTTCAGTTCAGTTACAGTATGTGAAGTTGTTCTGACTGTGTTTACACACAGTGAGACTCTTTGATAAGGCAGGACATTTTATTAGTGCTCAAATATTGTTGCAAGTAATTACTGTAATATTTACGTCTTTGTTCTTGATCATTGTTCCATTTAGACCAGAGGTTAATTAAGGTTAGACTGCTATAAAACACTGGTCTGTTGAACACACCAACAACACTTCCACCTCCATGTATCTGGGGTGTTGAGCTGATAGCTCCACCCACTGCAGGTCCTTTCTGTCCTTTACCAGGCAGCTAGTGAACCACTCCCAGCAGCACTAAGTCAGGAGGCTCTCTATTGCTGACTGGTAGAAGTTGATCAGCAGGTGATGAGGGAGGTGAGCGTTCTTCAGCTTCCTAAAGAAAGTAAAGTCTGTGTTGGGCCTTCCCCACCAGAGGGTGGATGTATGTAGGCCAGGTGAGGTCGGCCAATATCAAGGAACTAAAGTTCTCTACTCTCTCTACCTTCTCCTCATGTATGTGGAGGGCAGAGTACTCAGTGCTCTTAGAAAACAATACAACAATGAGAGTTAATGTGAAGCACTGAAGAGATGTTGACTTCATCTCTGGATATATGTGACACAGAATGAATTAGCTTCACTGTCTGATTGTTTCTTCCTGAGTCAGGCAGCTTTCAACAGACAGTAGACAGGAAGTAGCAGCAGTGAAAACCACAACACAGGTAGCTGATCTACAATATGTGCATTACACTGGACATGAAACATTATACATACACTACATTCAAATACAAGCAAAGCCAGAAAGTTGTTTGTAAAGTTTCTCCAGCTCATGTAATGTAGAGATACAAAGGTTTAACTCTATAAATGCATTTATTAGAGGCTGTGTTCATGTCTCACATAGAACCAGAAGAGAGAAGAGAGAGACTCTGATGTTCATTCAGGACATGTCAGAGTCTTTGGTCAGATTTCATTCAGTCAGACTTTGCACATCCCTCTGTCATCAATGAAAGCTGGAAATCTATTTCTCACAGATCCAGTTCTTTTTATATGAATTGGAATATTGGCTTGTCCAGTTTCCTTGTTTATTGCAACATGCTGCATAACTGTAAGCATTACTGTAATATTGTGGCTGTCCTGCTGCCCAGAACCTGCATGACAAATAAAATATTGTTTAAAAGGACTAAAAGTAATTATTCTCACATTCAAATAAAGCTGACTCTCTCCTTAAATACTTTAAATATGTTCAGTCTTTCTCAGAATGTTTTATGGAATTAGCGACATCCAAAAATACAAGTTATGGGTTCAAGTGTGGAATGATCATCTCCTGAATATTGGACATTGAACTTAATGATGGTGTCCATTCACTCATTCTAATTAAAACTGGATGTTCCACAAATGTTTTCTCTCTTCTTCCTCTGATTCATGTTTTTTAAGTCCACTGCACATGCTCAGTAGTGTCTCTCTTCTTCTATTTTTGACTTCACTGAGGATCATCACACAAACTGAAATAACTTTTAAATTGTAACAAATATTAAATCCATGCTTTAAACATTCATAATAAATGAGTTATGTCTGACCTGCTGCTGTTTGAGGTGTTTTAGTTTACAAATATCTCTTTTAAATATCTGTCTAGGAGGAAAATGTTTCCTGGGATTCAGATATTTTTGCTGCAGTACCTCAGTCAGGAGAACTTGATGGTAAAGCTGCTCTTTTTAATCACTGTGACCAAAGATCAAATTAATTTTGCTCCTCCTTATGTTCTTATCTTTGATAAACTCCTCATATAATCAATATTTGTTCTGTGGGAGAAGAAACAGTGCAGCACGCTGAATTAACTCGAGTGAATGTTTGATATTTTTGTATCCTGAGTTCTTTAAACTGAGTTGTTGTAACTAACTTTTCCTTTGACTCTGTAAGTTGTTAAAAAGCAATCAAGTATTAGATAGGTGTAACATTGGATTGACATCAAAATGGTTATTTTGATAACAAAAAACTCACTGTGGTGTCAGTGGTGATCCATCCACCCATTCCCATTCCCATCTCCGTTCTTGATGTTTCCATTGTGTGGATAGACCGATCCAGGACTCTTCATTCATACTCAGTTTGCTGACAAATTCCTAGTTGATGAGACAAAAATAGTTTCACTTATAACTCTGTATCTCTGTTACAGTAACATCATCTTTTGACTTTGTCTGAAGGAAGAACTAAATGTGTTGCAGCTGTTCAGCTTTTTAAGGAATAAATTAGAAATAAATTAGAAATACCCAAAGAATTAAAGAATATAATTTCAACCATGGTTTTTTGTTTTAAATAACTTGTTCTTACAGTGTGTTCTTACATGTCCTTTAAAAATTTGGTCCTATATTAATAATTGGTCTGATATTTCCTCTTGTTAGAAACTGTCTCATCTCTTAGTTCTCATTCTTCATGCTAGTCTTATATTCTTATTATATATATTCAACCACTCTTCTTTTCCACAGTAAATGGGCAGTAATAAACCTACAAACACTAAATATAACTTTAAAGTCCACAGTCTGAATTATGTAAACTATATCCAGGTGTTTGATTTTAGCCTCATGTTATAGTTGATGAATAAAAATCTCAGAGGATCAATTCATTCAGGACCTGAAAGTTTTAACCTGACAAAGAAATGAATCAAACTTCAAACAGGAAGCAGTTCAGAAACACAAGTAACAGATCACTGGCAGTTACAACAAAGATCACACACATTAACAAACTCACCCACCTGTTCCTCTTTGCTGTTTATGATCACCAGATCAGCTCCTTTACTCTGACAGTCTGTCCTGCTCTCATCCCAAGTTTTCCGCCACTCAGTGAATTTAAAGTAACAACTGCATCCAGATCTCTTCCATCCTTCAGGACACCACTTCCCTTAATGTCAAACATGTTTTAAAGACAGATTTCATGTCACTCAGTATCAGACTGATAAGTCTTCTAGTTTCAATATTTAGTTAAAGATCTTTCTTGTCAGTCACTTTTCCCTTTCAGGTTGTTCACTCTATAAATACTTCATTTTAATTCAGGTTTTCTGTCTCATTCATCAGTAACTGTCCCCAACGTAAATATCCATACAGGAATACTGAAACAGCATAAACAGTAATAATGAAAAGTAAAGATAAAGTCAGGTTAAAGGTGAACAATACTGATTGTTACATTAGTTTAGAATATTTCCTCACCTTCAATCGTGTCTCTTAGCTTCTTTACTTCATCCTGTAACTGGCTGTGATCTTGACTCAGTGTTTCGTATCTTCTCTGTAGGTGATTGTTGTTGGCTTCCAGGTCTTTAGAACAAAAATAGTTGATAAAACAGTAAAACAATATGAAAATGTTAAGTTTTACTATGAAGAGTGAAGGTGGAAGCTTCACAGACAGGTTATATGTTTCTTACCACGAGTCTTGACATTCAGTCGCCTTACTTCATCCTGTAACAGGCTGTTGTTGGCTTCCAGGTCTTTAGAACAAAAATAGTTGATAAAACTCAGCTCAACTTTATTTATAAAGCACTTTAAAAACAACCACATCTCAAAGTGCTGTACATTGATAAGACAGTTTTACTATGTAGAGTGAAGGTGGAAGCTTCTCAGTCAGGTTATATGTTTCTTACCCTGTGTCTTGTTGTTCAGTCTCTTTACTTCATCTTGTAACTGACTGTTGGTGTCGTCTAAGTGTTGAGATCAGGAAACAGTTAATACAAAAACAAAATAAAACAAACAAAATATGTTGTTGAACTATAAAGTTGTAAATTGGAACACAGTCATATTGTACTTTTGTAATACAGATATTCTATTAAATTATTAATGTCTTTCCTTGATTTCAAATGATAAACAGTTAAATCTTCTTCAGCTGTCATATTTGCTCTGTGGCTTGCTGGTTATATTTGAGTGAATTGCAACACATTAAGAAAAGGACCAACAGAATAATTTAGTCACAATCAAGAGTTACCTTCCTTCATGTACAGTTTCAGTCTCACTATTTGCCATGTTTATTAAAAGCCCTTTAACATACTATTGTGTGTGTTGGTGTGTAGGTGTCATCATTTGAGAAAATTTCTTATGCAAGTCCAGAACAAAAGCAGATTAACAACAACTACTTTTGTTCTTCAGCTGGTAAAAGACAGTGTTCATTTTAAATTACTGTCAGAGCTGTGTCTATCACCCCGTTCAGACCGTTAACATCCATCCTGACCAGTCTGAAAGGACAGCACATGTGACCTCCTTCCTTTGGTAGTGTGAACACACCATGAGTCCTGGGTCACATTAAAGACCACCTACTCAACAGGGCTGATCTGAGGAAGAGGAGTTTAACTCATTCATTCAACCACTAGTAGAAATGATCACATGAATCAGTGATGTCTGTTCATTAGTAATGAGAGCCTTTTAAAAGATTCTGGTCTTGGAGCTGAGAAACAAACTAAACTAGAAACTAAACTAGAAAATTCCTGCAGAAATGTTGACTGTGCCAATGCTGCTAGCTCCACACGGTGTTGGGTTCTGCCTCCCTACTATAGAGCTGTAATGGGTTGAGGGGTCATAATGTTTTGGCACTCTGTAATGGGTTGAGGGGTCATAATGTTTTGGCACTCTGTGTCTGTGTGAATGTGCTCCTCTTCTGCTGCGTGTGTCAGCTCGTTAGGGTCCGGTTGTCATGGCTACCAGGGCCAGCTGCTGCTGAAGTCTCCTTCTGCCTCTCACCTCTGCCTGAGTGAGAGGGAGGTCCAAAAAAACTGGACCCTAGGATTAGGGGTCCCAACTAATGCTCATAAATCAAAAACTACAAGTCCTATCGGGAAAATGAACACATCGTGAGCGTCAGCCGCTTGTCCTCTATGATTTTGTGTATTTCCACGCACGTACTGTGAAAATTGTGGCCTCAGTCGATTGAGAAAGGCGAGGAGGGAAATTTATTTTGGACGAAAAACGGGTCTCAAATTCCACATACACACACATGGGGAAAAATTCGAAAAGTGGTTGGCGCACTCCTCGCTCGGAGGAAGCTACAGTCCAAACCGTACGTCCCACACAAATCAAACCAACACCATCTGAAAGCCAACCAAAATCCCTACGTTTTTATACGTTTTTTTTATCTCTCTACCTCAAAAACTGTGGCCACTTTTTTTTCAGAATTTTAAAGAAACTTTGAAGCTAGATTGCGGCCATAGGGATCCATTATAAACCAGAATCTTTTGGAATGTTGCCGATTTTTCGGGCTTCTCCATTCATGTCAATGGGACAAAACGCCTGTATTTTGCCCGATTATTCTCGCCCCGTTGGAAGAATCGCTTAGAAAACTCATAGCACACTTGTCCCGATTAAGGCGCACGTCTGGATATACAATTTGTCTGTTTGTTTTTTTTTTAAGAACTCTGGACGGAGTAGTGAACCGAAATATTACAGAAGAAGGCGGAAGTAAATGAAGCCCGAGTGTAAAATAGCTCGACTCAAACTGTGTAAAGTGTTGTTGCTGGGTACCAGGAAAGTTGTCAACACAACAGCTGTGCGGTCAGGCACAAAGAGACACTGTAAGATCTGGTTTAACTTGGTTTATTTCTGGCGAGGATGGCAGGCAATTGATGCTGGTTTTATATTTTACTCAGACAAACTATTGCAGCAAGGAGAGAGCCCAGGGTTCTGCTGCAGGGTTTCAAAAGGCTGCACACCTGCACAGGCTCTCATATATACAGGCTCTAATCAAGACAGACTCCGCCTACTTCCTGCTTCCTTCAGATCAATCCTCCTCCAGGGCCTTCTCTTCACAACACCGAGCAATAACAATATATGTGCCAATACATTGGCAGGCAAAGCCAACTCTACTATGCATGCACTGGAGAACTACATTGTTGTGTAACTGATCAGTCTTTGATGGAAAAGAATGTCTTCAATGACATACAGCAATACATCCAGTTCATCAGTTGCTCAGAGGTTTTTTCTTACGGTATATGATTAGGACGATGATGGTTCCAGCTAACAACAGGAGGCACAGCACACTGAGAACCAATGTAGCTCCTCTGAAAGGCCCTTTCTGGTCTGGAGGATGTTTCTCACTCTGTCTTCCTGTAAATGCAAATATCACAGAGTGGGTTTATTCATAGACTTCCTTCTGCTTAGGTCTGTGGTTTGGATGACATCAACACAACAGCAAAACAAGAAAATATTAAACGTTCACATCAACTTGTTCACACCAAACAAGTTTTCTACACAATGAGGCTCTGGTAGGTTTTGATAGGCGTTTGTGAAAAGAGCATAATCACACTAACTGTAGGAAACATCTGTAAAACAAACTGTTGATGCAGCAGAAACATGTTCATTGAACTAGAAAGCAGAGTAGAACTGAGAACTAATGTGGGGTTCTTATATTAATTCAATTCAATTCAATTTTATTTATATAGTGTCAGTAACAATACAAATCGTCTCAAGACGTTTTACAAAACCCCGCCTGAAACCTCCAGAGCAGCCTGAAGGCGACAGTGGCAGGAAAAACTCCCTTTTAACAGGAAGAAACCTTGAGCAGAACCAGAACCAGCTCATATGGAGGAACCATCTGCCTAAGGCCAGCTGGGTACAGACAGAAGAAAGAGAACAGCAAGATAAACATACATCTGTCATAGATACACATATCTGACCAACATGTTTTAATACCCACATACACAGACTGTTGAGCATTATTTTATATTATTGAACTGTCACATTCAGAATTTACTCACCTCCTTCCTGTGACTGAAAATCAGTAGGATCGTGTCTGATATCGTCTACACTCTGGTAGATAGCCACCTCCTTCTCCTTCCATTCTGCTCCATCTTCTTGTACCTTCCTGGTGTATCTCACCTTCTTTGATAAATCTGGTCTGGCGTAAATATCTGACGACATCTTAAGAGGAGAGCTGAACTGTAGCTTCACTGGACTTGCTGTTCCTCTTGTTGCTGGTTAACTAGGGCAGTACTCCAGAAGATATGCTGCAAATTCAAGAAGGTTATTCTTTGAACTGATGTTAATGTGCTTCTTGTCCAGCCTCCTGTCTGGTTTCACTAGAGCACTTTGAGGAAGTAACAGCCTGCAAAGACACGCACAACTTGTTTCAACACCTTCAGAAAGAAAACTTTATTGTTCCACATTTGATGTTTATGAAGCAGCTGAAGAGATGACAGATTCATTGTTTTAAAAAAAATTATAAATAAAATTACAACTAACTGAGAACATCATCAGGCAGGTTTTAATAAATGCCTCACCTTAACACACTCACATACACACAGAGGATTAACTATTTACATAAAACAAGAACTGTGTCCATTACTGCCACCATCAGGCTGAATCATGCAGTGTAGAGAAGACACATTCACTTTGAGACAGTGTCTTCATTTACCACATGGAAATGAATCCTTCTCATTTAGGACATTCAGAGACCTTCTTCTCTAGTTACCCCTACATTAACTATTTTATTATTGAAGAACAGAAAGGAGACTATGACATGTTGGTATTTTGTCCTTGTGGATGATTTTATTTTCTCCTTTTATATGTCCTGTAAGTTTTATTTCTCATGTTTGTCTTCATTATTTTACTCAGAAGAAACTCTCATTAGATTTGTCTCTCACAGATCCAGTGTTTGGTTTCATTGTAGGTGCTGGTGTGAATCCATGTTCCTTGTTGATCAATATATACTTTGGAATCATCCTCAGGGTTTAGAATCACTCCAGCCTTCCAGACCCTGTTGAACCAGCAGCATGTTATTAATTGTTACAGTAAAATAGGAAGATTTTGTCTCCAACTCATGAACTTTGAAACTCTCTTGTTCACAGACTCATATTGAACACTTTCCTTTCCTTGTAACTTTAAACAGATTTCTACAATGCACATCAAGATGTTAAGATCCATGTTTTGTTCTTTTTTTCCTGTATATTTTAAGCCTTAATTAACGGAACCCCTTGATGCCCTCATGTGGTATAGAGGTAGATTACAATTTCATCATCCAGAGCTTTTAAAATTCTACATCAGTGGTTTCAACTTCTTCCACCTTTCACTTCTTAAATAAAAGCCAGAATTCAAATTCAGAGTGTGGTGACAAAACACGTTTTATAATCATTCATTGAGAATGAGCAGCGTACAGATATGTATGGACCTTTATTTTAAATAAATTAATATTGTCATTACAGCTGGGTTAGGCTCCAGCCCCCTGCAACCCTCCAGAGGACAAGCAGTTACAGAAAATGAATGAATATTGTCATTACTTACATATATGATGCTGTCGATCCGTCCAACCAGGTCCAGATCCACTTCTTTTTCCAATCATTTGTTTGTACCATCTCCAAACCAATCCAGGAATCTCCATGTTTATTGAGCTTACTGACAAATTCCTGATAATTAGTCAAAAGAGCAGATGTTTTGTTATTTCTTTTTGTCATACATTCATTCCTTTAGTTAAAATATGAAGCCTCATGTCAACAGTTTTAAACCAAGTAGGACAAAAGACAGAATCATGACGCAGCATAAATCCAACAAGCAGAATGAGTGTGCTTATTAAAGTCCGTGTAAACCAAATTCTGACATTTTCTTCTAAACACATTAAATAGGTCATAAATGTATTTACTCAAAACATGTAAAAGCCATTCAACCATTTAGAATTTATTTTTGGAGCTAGGCTTCTCGAAAGTTTTTCAAGATTTCTGTGTCCAGGATTTAATGGGCGGGTCAGTAAGTGGGGCCGCGTTACGTAACGCTGGTTTTCCCGCTCGCTCTCGAGTCTCGGATAGCATCTCTTACGATAGTTTGCAGCTAGCTAACGAGCTAACCAGTCAGCTAACCAGTCATGTCTCCTCGTCGTCGCTTGTGCATCTTTCCTGGATGCCACAGTGTGCAGGGTAATGGCTCCGTTAGCTTATTTAAGTTTCCGACGGAGGACAACGTAAGGAAAAGTCCGGAGTTCTGAGGAGTCCGTTGACACTGGTCAGTGGCGCCGAACCGACCCTCTCAGTCCCCGGCTTGCATCCTCCCGTCCCGCCGACAGCAGGTGCCACCATCACGGCTCTGATGGCTCAAACAGGTAGGGCTGGGTCCGTCCGATGACGCTGCTAACGTTAGCTTCCATTGTTACTGTAGGTTACGTCCTTGTACAGTACACGTGGGCGTGGCTCCAGCGCCTCTAACTGACACGCCCCCAGCGTCTCAAAGCAGAGAGAAGTGCTCATTTTTCCATGATTTTGAGATCTAATTTTATATACTTAGCGATTTTTTTAATCTTTCAAATTTGGCTCAGTGGTCAATGACACATGTTTCTGTGGTGTGACAAACTCCTAACACAAATTTATTTTTGCTTTACACGGACTTTAAAGTGAACTTTGCACTCATAACAAAAAACAGACTAAACTATAAACAAATGGCAACAATTTAACTTTTTTATCAGACATGTATAAGACACATGGTACAAACAGCACAATATGTAAAAACACAAGAAGAAGAATCTGGAAGAGCCACCACAACGCCACAAAGAGAAGAGAACAAGAATGTGTAACCACATGGTCATTGTGTTTGTAGTCATAGTGTTTGTGACATTTGAAAGGATTTTGTAGAAACACAACATGCCGGTGCATTTAAAACCCAGAAACACCTTTAGACAAATACAAAGGACAAGTCCTCGGAAGACAAGCTAAGAACTATTGTAAATGCTGTCCAGTGGAGCGCACACATTTAGGAGAGATTAAACAACAACGATGAGAAGCAGCTCCTCTGGTCAAGACTCATCTAAAGAAGTGTTGTTCCTTTGAGGAAGGCAATGTACACATTTAAGACAAAGAAGACGGATGGTTTGAAAGATGAGCTAAGAAAGTTATCTGTGCTAACCTGGAACAACCATCTCTGAACAGAGGAGATGGCTCCAACACAAACACACACTCACATGCACAGAATTAAGACACAAAAATACTTATTTTAATATTCATCACAACATCATAGTTAAAGGCCACAATTATCAGACACTTACTTGTTCCTCTTTGTTTTTTATTATCACCAGATCTCCTCCTCTCTTCTTACAGTCTTCTCTGCTCTCTGTCCAGTTTTTCATGTCAGTAGATGTGTAGTAGCAGCTGCATCCAAATCTCTTCCATTCTTAAAGAAAATGTTGTTTAGGTGTTTTAGTGACATGTTTAACATCATTATATCTTCGTCATTATGATGGTTTAGTAAGACTTAATTTCAGTGTTTTGGTTTGTTTAAACCTCACCTCCATTGCTTCCCTGCGTCTGGTTTTCTTTTCCTAAATGGCAGTAACTGGACTTCAGGTTTTCATAATCAGCCGTCAGGTTATCATAATCAGCTGTCATCTTATTTAAGGCCGTGTTCAGCTGGT
Source organism: Chelon labrosus (assembly GCF_963514085.1). Lineage (NCBI taxonomy): Eukaryota > Metazoa > Chordata > Actinopteri > Mugiliformes > Mugilidae > Chelon > Chelon labrosus. Next base: position 1,407,205 of record NC_140349.1, read on the forward strand.
CTTCTTTCAAGACAATTACAATGTCTTATGAAAGGCACAAAAAAGAGACAGGGACATAGCACACCGTGTCAGTGATATAAAACAAACCAAGTCTATTTTGACTTAATGTATGACATTAAAATGAAGATGAGGTCCTCACAAAGTTTGGACAGGACAGTAATCCCCGCTAAGAGCAGGAGACACAGTAGACCCAGAATCAGGGCAGTAGTTTTAAAACAGTTTCTTTGGACAGCTGGAGGAGGCTTTGGAGTGTGAGCTCCTGCAGAGAAAATGCAGATTAAGCATGTTTGAAGGAGCCGTTTCTTTTTCAGTTCATCTTAACTGAGAAGACATTTGAGGTTAGACACAAGAAACAACCACATATGTTCACATATAAAGACAGAGACACTACCTGTTAGCTAGCTGCTTAGAAACGTTGTGCAACTGCACCATGTTGGCAAAATAATATATACACCCTATACAACCATTATAGTAACATTTACGGCTAGACTGACAAGATGACAACAACCAGACTGCTATCATCTATTTATGTTTTTAACATGTTATTTCAGTGTGTAGCCTCAATGAAGAACCACTTCTCAGAGGCATTGCCAAACATGCCCATATTGACATGATATAATTATCCAATGCTATGACGTCTCATAGGAACAACTGTCCCATGTTCAAAGAAATACTGTACCCTTCTCCCAATGAGTAGGTGAGCTGACATATGTAAGGTTAATGCTAAATCTTATTCAATTCAATTTCTTCATTCATTCATTCATCTTCTGTTGGCTGTCATTTGACACTAGGCAGGATCCACCCTGGACAGGTCTCCAGTCTATCCCAGCTGTCATTGGTCTAGAGGGGGGTTCCACCCTGGACAGGTCTCCAGTCTATCCCAGCTGTCATTGGTCTAGAGGGGGGGTCCACCCTGGACAGGTCTCCAGCCTATCCCAGCTGTCATTGGTCTAGAGGGGGGTTCCACCCTGGACAGGTCTCCAGTCTATCCCAGCTGTCATTGGTCTAGAGGGGGGGTCCACCCTGGACAGGTCTCCAGTCTATCTCAGGGCTAACACAGAGAGACAGAATCACCAATGAACCTAACCAGCATGTCTTTGGATGGTGGGAGGAAGCTGGAGAACCTGGAGCGGACACTTTCCCGCCTCAATTTCTTCAATTAAATCTTATTTATTATAGTGTAAATACATTGAAATTTCTCCAAGACACTTTACAAAACCTGTTCTGAAACCCCCAGAGCAACCACATAGGCGACAGTGGCAGGAAAAACTCCCCTTTAACAAGAAGAAACCTTGAACAAAACCCAGCTCATATGGAGGGACCCATCTGCCTAAGGCCGACCGGGTAGACACCGAAAAAGAGAGAGAAGAAAAAAAAACATACATCTGTCATAGCTACATACACCTGACTAAAGCGTACATGTAGAATCTGATCGTGATACAAATACAAGATACAGTGGATGCATGTTACATGACAGTTTGATAATGAATACAAATAAAGCTGTTAGTGACAGCAGTTGTTCTATCACAGCTTTTACATTCTCTTGTACAAATATTATTATAATCACTTTTGTCATGGTTGGATCCATTTATCTTGCACAGTTGTCATTTTTAGCAGCACTACTGTAAAACAATATTTAATATGAAGTTTTAATACCTACCTCTGGCGTGCGTCATATGATCAAACTCTGCACTGTCATAGATGTCGACCCTTTTCTCCAGTCTGCCATTCCCATCATCTATGCACTCATAAATGTTAAAAGACATCTTAAGACATGCAACAACCAAAGAGTACTTTCAGCGGACTTCACTTTACTGTTTAATGATGCCCAGTGCTATCACTCCTGTTCCTGTATTTCTTGCTAAACAGTTTTAATACTGTATTCCTGAATCATAAATAAGGCTTTGTGCTCTGTCTGATGCTGCTGTCTGTGTTTCTCTGCCTTTCTGTTCCTGTACTTGCTGGCCAGGTTTCAACAGGAAGCACTGAGGAAGTCATGGTAGAAACACATGTACACAGCTAATACTTTGTCACTTTACCGTTAAACCTGCTGAACTAATTTGGATTTTCTGATTTTTCTCATCTGGGATTATGATATCCTTAAATCCAACACAAATAAACACATTTTCCAGGTCAGTTGTTTCAGTTTGGTCGGTTTTCAAAGACACTGCTCAGTTCTTTGATTTTAATTAGACAGTGGTTTGAAATGTGATCTGAGGTTTGTCAATTATTTGACAACATTCAAAGAGGTTCCTCACACCTTGAGAGACATAAAACATAAAAAAACACAACTTAAAAACATATAAATCATGTGAAAAAAAAGTTTGACACGTGGCATAACATGGCAGCCTGCAGCATCGTGTAACGTGACGTTCTTTATACCAGACGTAATGTATTGTTATTGTCATTTCCTCATCAGCGTCCTTTTACATTATCGCATGTTTAGGGTTTTATAAAGCAGAGAATAACCAAAACACAACAGTTTTAAGTTTAAAGACTTGAATGCATCAGCTTTTCTTGAGATCTTTCGAGTAAAAAACTAAACGATGAAATAGTTGGATATGAGCAGCAGTTAGGGCTGTAACAGGATGTTTGTTTATCATGTAGTAGAGCCACTAGAGGAGACATGGAGGAAACGCTTAACCTTTAAATATCTAGATTGATAGTGATCACAAATTCACAACGTACTGCACCAAAAACAACTCATCAAAGAATGTTAAGGATTTTACGTAAATTATAGCGAACAGCTGTAGTCACTGGTTTTAATAGAGCCCAGTGGCACAGCTTTCTATTGTGAAATAGATAAATGCTACCTTGAATGACTGCTTCAAAGAAAAGAAAGACGCCAGCAGATATGAAGGGGAACATAGTAGACACTGAAGGGACAACGAACAGATTATTTGTGATATTCCTTTTATATATTTTTGTATTGCTTCTCTGTATTATCATTTTATTTAATACTTGCCTTAGGAGGTAAATGGTCACAGGAAGCCAATTACACAACACTGTATAGTTTTATCAGAAAGCTTGATCATATATCATTTGTGGTTAGAAGGAAACTCGTAGCAGGGTTGTGAAAGTGAGTGTTCTCATAATGTCTATATAAAACTTCTTAAACGGCTAGAACACCAGATTTGTATTCTGATTGTGGAAACCACTTCCTATTTCATGTCACAGTACAGAGCACATTAGTTTTTCTTCTTCTTTTTCTTTTGAAAAAGAGCCATTACAGACGGCAGGAATCATCCCGTCTTGGTGATGCTACGTTAGAGATGTTAAATCAGTTTTATTGGGAGATTCCCCAACTTCAGTAATATTAATTCTTGGTTTGTTGATATATCAAATACATCAGAAATAATCTGTTAAACACAAATAACTTTAATCAGTGAATTAATCATATCATGATGAGTGCAGCAGTAGCTCCACAGTCTTACTATCAAACTCAGCTAATCCAACAGCTATCCTATTGCAAAATAGTCAAGTGTAAATACATCCAGTAAGTGTTCAAACCTGATTGAAATTGAATTAAACTTTTTCATCGCTGAGAAAAGATGCATTTTAAACATATTTTAAAGTGATGTAAATACATCCTTCTCCGACTTTAATCTTTACCCACTATTAACTACAACATTAAGTCTGTTGAAGTGAACATTGACAGGGTGAGTTGCGCCCAGCAAACAGAACAGCAGCTAGATTTGCACTGATATCAGACATCTCACCACAAGCGCGGCAGCAGGAAGTACACATACAGTCATGCAGACTGTGCAAAAGGCAGAAACCTGACCACTGTCAACGCTGGCTGACATGTGGTCTGGCTGCTGTGAGGACATTTATATCAGTAAATCAGTGAGAACGTCTGAGGAGTCTTTGTGCAGCTTCTTGAATTCTACATTTCTGTGTGCTGTAGGAAACTATGGCAACTGTTTTATTAGTTTTTATCCAATGAAGTCAAGTTTTGGTGTGTTAATAATAATTTCATTAATCATTAATAATCGTGTGTGCATCTTCAGGGAAGTGTCAAGGAAGCATCCTTACATCAGGCTGTACAAGACTACACGTTGTACTTCATAATTTGTGTTTGACTCATATCTCTCTCTCTCTCTCTCTCTCTCTTTCTCTTCTTAGGGGCCAACAGGTCCTGTTGGTGATACAGGTGTACCAGGACCTCAGGGACCCCAAGGACCACAAGGACCCAGTGGACGCTCCATTATTGGACCCCCGGTAGGACACACGGTCTTCTATCTTCTAGTTCTCACTCTCACTATCATTACATTGTTGATGTTTTAAACTTAATATTTTTGGCTGCAGGGTCCTCCAGGAGAGAGAGGACAGAAAGGTGATTCTGGACAGCAAGGACCACAGGTAACCACAAGTGGGCGTATGCATCATAAACAGACTAGCAGTGAAGAGACCATTAATGTTGTAGTGACGATAGTAGAAATAACTTTGGAAACTATTTGAGCATCAAGAAGAGCAACTGATACAGTTGCCACACATCGTATCCCAAACGTTTACCTGAAGCTTTGGTAGGAACCACGACTTTGGCTCCTACTGAAGGTGAACCCAGATGAAACAGCGGGAGCAGCAGCTATAATTGCTTTTCAAATAGAAGAAGAGCTACCTCTGTCCATACACTACCAATATTTTTATGTTCTCCTTGTTTTACTCGGGTACAATTGGAGTAAAAATACATCCAAGAGGGTTACCTATGCAACCAGAGCCTGGAGCGTCCACTAGAGACCGAATGTCAGCTACCAAAAGATGGATGACGAGCAATTCTCTTTATACGTGGAAAGGGCACAGTGTTATTGTTCACTACGTTCATTTCATTCTGCATATTATATAATACAGGTTCCATTTTGCATTTTTCTTCATTTTCTCTCCCAGTCAGAGATAAAAAATGAATTCATGTTACTTGAAAAGAGTCTCCTCTAAGTTATAGAGGCCAGTCTGACAAGCTGTTGGATGTTGAGTCCTGTTTCTGTTCTGAAATGGTTTCTTTCTGTTCCTTGAGGTTGTGGAACTAAAGCAAGTCAATAATCAGTTTATAGTTTATATTTTAATACAGCTTGTTAGAGGTGAGTTGATTTGAAAGTGACCTGCCATGACCTTGGTTCTTCTCTCTGTGTTTCAGGGAGTTCCTGGTAGACCAGGAGGTCCAGGAAGAGAAGGACCTGCAGGAGCCAGAGTGAGTCCTGCAAACAGACACTGATGAAAATACTGAAAGTGTTGATACAAAAAGTACCTGGATGTCTCACTAGGTTCATTTTCTGCCATAAAACTCTTCAAAAAAGTTCTAAAACTACTCAGTATATGGTCATAGTTACTATTAATACCTGCTTATACTACAATCTTTCTCATACAGTTTATACATATACTACTGCTCAAATTAATATTATATTCTTTAACAGAACAGAAGTAACTCGTGCTTTTCCTACTGCTACCCAAGGAAACCATTACTGTTACTGTTATTACTACAACTATTACTGGAACTAAGTATGCAGCGTCTCCTCTAATTCATTTTAGTTTTGTTGTAGTTTTCAACATGTGTGTCTGTGTTCACCTTCACAGGGACTGCCAGGTAAAGATGGTCCAGCAGGCAGACAGGGGCCCCCGGGACCTATTGTAAGTGATCCTTTGATGGTGTTTATGTGTTTCTTCCATTTCCAAAATGGCAGCCTTCATAGACTTTCAGTGAAATATTTTTTAATTTTTGAAAAGGTTATAATTTATGTTGTGACTAATAATTCAATGTCAATATTTACTCTACTGAAGCAACCTATAATTACCTCATACTTTATACATTCACACTGGTGGAAGCAATATTCATTAATACACAGGATTAGATGTTACAATCCCTCGTGCCAAAATCCCAGGCAAAACACATTTGGAGGCCCTGTCCAACTGAGAAACCCTAACAAACCTACAGTCATTTGATATGACGCTTAACCTACAATCTACATGAACTAAGTAAATGCTGCTGGCTTGTATGGCCCGCTCAGCAGCAGACGCTAACTCAAACCTTGTGAAATATAAGCTAACCAAATACTGCTGGCTAGCTTAACTTAAACCTAGCCAAAGTTTCTAATTTAATTAAATTGATTATTACAGAAAATATGCATTCAATGGATTCTGTTAGATTTTTATGTGATTTTTTATGAAACCTAATGTTGCTGAGGTTCACCTGGTAATTAGTGTCTTTGTCATCATTTATTCTCACAAGATTTATTATTACTATCTAATATATATTTAACAATTCAGAGAAAAAAGAGAATTCTTCTCTTTAAAGTTTTTATAAGCACATGAATTTAATAAAACAAATGTTTCTGACTATTAAAAACTACAATAAATCAAAGTTTACTCTAAGAGGTTTGATCCAATTTTGGCCACTAATTTGATGCATGAGGACGTTTGAAGACACGAATTAAATGCTTAGTGTTTTTTGGAATTGATTGAAGTCTGAAAGGACAAATACATGTACTGTGCATGATGCCCACTATTGTTTAAAGACATATCCATTATCTTTCATACTTTGTTGTGTCTAACAGCTGTATGTCTGGTTTGTGTATCTGTGTTGAACATGGTTGTAATTTATGTGTAAACCCATGAAGTAGTTCAATAGCAGCAACTACAACCTCTAGAATGATCCCAGGAGTTAATCAATACCTCTCTAAATCAGTTTTAATTAAAATGAGGATATATTCTATGAGTTATGTCAGACTGCATTATTTTTACATCTTCTTCATATCTCCTTGTCTTTTCAGGGGACTCCAGGATCCCCGGGAGCTCCAGGAAATACAGGCCCTCAAGGAAAACCAGGAGTCCTGGGACCACCGGTGAGTCTGTCATTCACTGAACCAGACAAACGAGACCAGGCTCCTCATTAATGTTCCTCCTGCTCAGTCTGGTTATTACCTGCTGCAGAAAAGACCTTGTCTTTTGTGTTTCCATCACCGTTCTGACAAAACCGTGGACGGTCTGGGTAAACATCCAGGAGGAGGCAGGAAGTCCTGTCAGTCAGGCTTAACAGAGTCTGTCAGACAAACAGAGAGAGACGGCTTCCTGTCCGGTCTGAAGGTCTGAAGGTCTGAAGGTCTGCTGACTTGTTTCACACACAAACTAAGATGTAGGGAAGAGAGCAGCGTGTTCATGTTGACACCTGAACAGAAAACAACGACTTCAAACATCCTGCTTCCCTTTATCTGTCGGAAACAGAGTCTCTCTGGAAATCTAATCTAGGACCTTGTAGTGTTTAGCAATAGATGGAACATAAGAATGTTTCTTTATCATGAGTTTTAATTGCTTATGTTTCTGTAAACAGTTAACACAGCTGGAAGAATCAAATCAACAGTAACCGTTGCTTTCAGCAGAGGAAAACAGAAGTCTGTGGCTGTATTATCTCAATATGTGACCACATGTTTTCCTGCTTAGCTGAATTATTCACCAGAGTAAATCACGTTCCAGTTCCACACACGAACAAGAAATGAGATTCTGTGGGAGGCAACGCAACCTGCTGACAAATTACTTTCCTTGGATGTGATAAAATGTTGTCAAGCATGTAATTACAGATGCGTGGGTGGACTGCAGAGAGCCCTCATCAAGTAATTACTGCTTTTTGTCAATTGCAGGTCTTAACGAGAACTCAGAGAAGAGAAAGAGAGAAAGAGCTGTAGTTCAGCTTTTTAGTGGCAGATAAAAGGTTCAGTTCTGGGATCTTTTTGCTGCATTTATTCTTTGAAATCTCTTTGAATTTATTGCATTTAATCTAAAAGTGTCCATTTACTGCATATATTTACATTTTTATACTGTATGCTCTTCATGAGAAAATGGTTCGCTGGGTAGGTTACAGGGACTCTACTGAACGCTCCTGGTTTTATTGACCAGTCAGAGGACAGTCATTAAATGTTGTAAATTGTCAATCTGACAAGCAACTAATAATCAGGATGTCTGTGTTGTTCCTGAGGACTGAAACGACCAAACCAGAAGAAACAAGAGATAGACCACAGTCAGGATTTCAGAGCTGTGGTGTCAGCGAGCAGATTTCCAAACTGATATTCTGTGTTGAGAATCCTCTACTTCCTGTTTTCATTCTTTTTTTTGTTTGTTTGTTTGTTTGTTTTTTTTAAATGTGAGGATTTCACAAAGTCTGAAGAGTTCACCTCCAGAGTCAAGTCTTTTCCAGGTTTGTGTCTTTATTGATTTGTTTTCTGTTGCAGGGTCCTGCTGGAGGCAAGGGGGAGAAAGGTGAACGGGTGAGTGTCTCTTCATTCATCATTCTTTACTACACAAAAAATGACATAAATTTAAATAGCTTGTCTGCTCACCTGCCTGTTGAGATGCCTTGGTAGCAGACTATGACTAAAACAAAGCCACGGCCTGTAGCTTGAAAAGTCAGAAAAAAAAGAGCAAATGGAAGCAAAGAGCTGTGGATCTGAACACAGAATGAGCAATTATCTGGAGACTTCTGATTTCACACAAAGCAAACAGTTGGAGTTGGTGGGAGGTTGGCAGATTGTTTGAGTACACAAGAAAACATCATCTACACACACTCGTTATGTGTTACAACTCTGTCTGGACTTCTTGGCAAATAAAGAGGCATTCAAATACAAAAACAAACCAAGTTAGCCTAGAAACACCTAGCTCCCTTTTTGGTATTATTCATGTCTGGTTTTCAGATTAAACTGCACGTACTCAGTATGACTGATATGTTCAATAAAACTACCCTCATGAAGCTCATACTCTCACTTCTTAGGCTTCATCTTTAGGCAACAGTTATTAGATTTTTAGGTGTTCCTCTTATTTAGACCACCCACCACATTTGTTAAACAGCTTTTATAAACAGGTACATGTCTGTGAAGGTTTTCAGTCATCCAGGTTAAACAAAGACAACAGGACTTTGAGAGTTTCTTGAAGATGTTTCATCCAAGTACTGACTAACTGGTGAGGAGTTGAGGTTTTAAATCGTAATGTCTGTGGGTGGTGTCCACTTGAGACTCACATGACTAGGACCTGTTAATGAATGATACGCTAATGAACCGTTAATGTCCAGAGCATAGACAGTAGAAAGATGGACGGTGGAACAGCTCCTCTAAACTGAAGCCAAAGCAAGTAGAGCTCCCCCTGGTGACTGGCTGCAGTATAGGTCATAAGCTCCACCTCCTCCATGTTAGTGGGCGGGACTTGGGACAAACTAAAACACTAAAATACATTTCAAATGTTTTTTTTTGTTTTTTTTAAGGATGGTTTCTGTCATTTTAGAAAAATTTATGGCAGATTATAATTATATTTATATTCATCCGTTCATCGGCACTTTCATTAAATACACTTAATCAATAGATTTCTTGTTTCATGTTTTAGACATTTAAGCTGTTCAGACTCTAATGCCTCTGTTTGTCAAAAGTACAGCTCCACCAGCAGCAGCATACTCATGACAAACTCTATTTATCGGAGCTTCACAGCTCCAGCTGCAGCTGATATCAGAAGAGAAAAATAAAATAAAATGACTGTGATTAAGTGTGATTATGCTGTGAAATGAAAAGTTAGAGAGTTTTTCCCGGTTGAATTTAAATCACTTGAGTTTCACTGAGTGCTCATCTGACACCAGCAGCTGCAGACAAAAGGTTGGTCTCAATTTATTTAGATTTTTCTCTAACAGGAGATTTCCCAGCAACAGTTAGCTTCAGTAAAAACAGCTCTAGCGGTGCCAAGCTGAGAGTTTTCAGATATTTAGCGTTAATGTGTGCTGTCAGTCAGCTGGGTTTGTGTTGACCTGATGTCTCAGCATCAGAATCACAGCTGGGGAAATGTTGGATGATGAACACGTTAAGAAACTTTCATATTCCAAGTTTGTGTTGATGTTTCTCCAGGGAGACCTTCAGTCGACGGCATCAGTTCAGGACATCGCCAGGCAGGTCTGTGAGCAGCTCATCCAAAGTGAGTCAGAACCTTTACCGTACATATTTAACTATCTCATCCTCTTCAAAGGTTGTTAAAGAGTAAAACTGCACTTTTGTCCTGGACCACACAACTGTTCATTAGCCAACTAATGTAGCTCAGACTTTAACGCTGTTGATGTTGCTGTTCTTCCAGTTCTCTAACTGTATCAATTCATCCCTTGTCCTGTTTCCAGGCCACATGGCACGCTACAACTCCATCCTGAACCACCAGCCCAGTCCACCGGTGTCCATCCGCACGGTGCCAGGTCCACCCGGAGAGCCAGGTCGACAGGGTAACCCGGGTCCCCAGGGAGAACAGGGACCCCCAGGAAGACCAGGCTTCCCAGGACAGAACGGACAGAACGGGCAACCAGGAGAAAGAGGTAAGACAGGAGGCATCCCAGCTGTTTGTGCTCAGGTGCAGTCTGCTGTACCTGTGAACACATCCAGCTGTGAAGAATTAAGGAGGAAGCATCTTTATCTGCTAACTGTCTTTGCTGGTAGAACTACAGTAGCTACAGCCTTCCATTGACTTCACACACTGATGGCTGGAAGAGGCACACAAGAGAAAGTCCAAAAATGGTTTTGATGCTTAATTCCAATAATTAACCTTCTAACAGCGTCCATTGTTTGCCTGTAGGGGTCTCATCTGAGCAACAACAAACAGACTCAAACAAAAGTCTGTTTTTATGTAAATGTTGGATGAAAATGTTAAATGTGATGTCAACTATAAGATTTGCTTCTTCTAATACTGAACCTAACAGAAATGACAGGATTGTATGTGTTTTATTTGTGTGTGTGTCCAGGTCAGCCAGGAGAGAAGGGTGAGAAGGGATCTCAAGGAGTTGGTGTCCAAGGCCCCAGAGGACCCACAGGACCTCCCGGTAAATTAAACCAGACTTATCAGAATGATCTCAGTAACTGATACAGAGAAATAAATACCTCTGCACACTTCTGGTCATCACCACATTAAGCCCCGCCCACATGATCTGATTGGCCTGGCAGATCTTTGCTGGAGCAGAATCAGTTCCCAATGAGGAGACTCCAAAACAACTTTCCTCCACAAACAGTTTGTGGGCGGGGAAGTTGGTTCTAGGGTTTGCAGGAGAATAGTACTAAAAAGTTGTACTAAACATTAGCTACATACATGTATTTGTATTTATTCCACTTAAATCTTTGTCCTCTTCCTCCCAGGTGTCCAAGGACAAGGCAGACCCGGTAGCCAGGGTCCATCAGGGCGACCTGGAAACCCTGGAACCCCTGGTCGACCCGGGGTCCCTGGACCTATTGGTCCTGCAGGACCTCCTGGTTACTGTGACCAGAACTCCTGTGTGGGCTACAATGTTGGAGGTACGTAGGGTTCCAGCTAAGATTAAATGTTAATTTAATCATTTTCTTTCCCTTCGAGTATAACTGACTAAACCTTCCCTAGTCTAACGTGTTGTGTAATTATATTCACTGAACACTTCTCTAAACATAAATGACCCATTTAGTTTCTAATTGCTTCCGTTCTATGTTTTAAATATAATAATATAATAAAACCCGTCAGCTTGTTTTAGATGTAACTGTATGACTGAGCATGAACGTGTTTCGGTGCTGCCTTCGTGTTTTGGTTTGAAGGTCGTTGAGTGAAACGTTTAATTCATTCGTCTCCTTTTCACTGAGTTAAACCGTCTGCATGACACTAGAGTCGTCTTCCTGCTCTCAGCTCAGTGTATTTAAAGGTGAAACACCAAACACCTTGAAATACACCAACAGTTAAGATACAGAATTCAACCTTCAGTCTGAGTTCAGGTTGAATTTATAACATATTAAATGTCAGGAGATTGTTCTGCATGAGACGAAATGGTAAACATTCAAAAACAGTGATTCATTTAAGAACTCAGAGATGAATGAGCTTCTAAAGCTTTACCCTCAGAGTTGTCAATCACTGTCTTAAAAGGCTCGGTTCACCCAAAATGTGTAAACATGAGTTGAAATGTCTGTGAAGGTTCTCAGTCATCCAGGTCATGATATATGATATGTCCAAAAAACTAGGCTGAAACTAAGACATCTGGACTTGTAGAGTTTCTTGAAGACATTTCATCCACGTCTTCAGGTCTAAATGACTGGTGGGGAGTTTACCCAGTCAGATGTTCTTTGATCTGGACCAGAACTTGGACAGAGACTGATGACGTTTCATGAGAACACAGACTGATAAACAGCCAGTGAGTCAATGTGGCATCTAGTCTAGTCTAGTCTAGTCTAGTCTAAAGGTCAGGCAGCCAGTGAATGAAACCTCTGACGAGCTAGAAGCTGTGAGGAAGTATCTTCCTGATGAACTGGGTGAAGCAGCCCTTTAAGAGCTGCATGGTTCTTCTTCACACGTCAACAAACAGGAACCACAGCTGAACTCTGCATCTTAACATGTGTCCACTGAGCCCTGGTGTTAGATCACTCAGTGAAGAGAGCGTGGGATGAATCTGTTTCTGAAAAGATGCTCCTCAGAGGGTTTTCTGAAGCGTACAACACACCACTGATTCAAATCTTCCACATCCAACAGATTACTTTGCAAAATTCACATAAAAGTCACATGACTCGATGCTGCAGCAGGTTAATTTGCTCTCCTGCTCCAAACGCTTCGGTCTGTGTTCCCTGAGTCGTTCACAGGTCAGAGGCTCATGGGAGTTTAAGAACAGAACTCACTGTGGGAATCAGGACATTCTGTGTTAATGCAGAAATCATTAAACATGGAGCTAAAGAAAGCCCAGCAGGAGTCATCTTTAGCTGTTGAATGCATGGTTGTGTTCATCTGTGATGATGTGTTGAGGTTAAAGGTCACGCCGCAGCCTAAACGGTGCTGCACAGCTCTCAGCCTGCAGGGGGCGTCATGTGAGTAACGTCTGCATGTTGTAATCATTCCTCTGTCTCTGTGTGTCTTCTCTGTCCGTCCGTCCGTCCGTCATCGCCTTGCTTTCCAACCTTTTCCTCTTAATCACCATCAGCATCGCCTTTCAACGACTACTGAGCCTCGTTCACAAACAATGAAACAGCAGCAACAGCAGCAACTAGAGGCTGTGAGTGCTGCCTGTCGCCACATATGGACGTAATGTTAGACGCACAAATCAACAAGAAACCAGTCTGCTGCTCTTCTTTATGTTAGAAACCAGAATATCTCAGGCCATGACGTATGTTCACAGGTCTAATCAATTAATTGATCAAATAATCTGCAGTTAGCTTGTTGCATCATTAAATATACAGTATTATCTCAGAAAACACTCATTAGTCAGTCAGAAATAAATGATTAGTCTGTACAGGAACAACAGGTGAACAGGTCTTCATAATCTGAGCTCATCCAGGTGAACGCTTTCATTTGAGAAAGATTTTAATATAAAGACCTTAAAGATAAGCTTCATATTTTTCTTACTGCCAACACGTCCCAGGAACAAAGCTAGTTCAAGCTCATTGGTTCCTTCTGAACCACTTTAAAATCTTCTAATGATTACAGATATAGGCTACAGTTTAATGTATAAAAAATAAGCAATAATTTAAAGAAACAGATGAGTCAGTTCAGACACAGTCCTTCAGATTCACATTCATTGTTTTATTTTTTAGTCTTTTTTATGGTATTAAAATAAATCTGAACACAGGACCATGATCTCTGACCCAGTCGTCCTCTCCTCACTCTTTCTTCTAGATTACGATCCATCAGCTCCTCTTTATTAATCCACAGACTTTTACTAATTTAATACAAACTCCTGTAACACAAACAGACCCCTCCATAAACGTCCCAACTGCTCATCTGCACGACAACATGTCATGGAAAGTTTTTGCACGTTTTGTTTTGTTTTTATTTTTTTTTATTTTAAGTACAAAGAAACCTTTTAAAAGATGCTACTTGAAAACATTAAGAGACTTTAATAATCGTGACAGTTTGAATGTCAGCTAATAGATAACAAGTCTAATACCTGCCTGGTCAAACCAGTACCACGTAGACCCAAACACTGTCACTGATTCTGACGTTTAATTTGAAGCTAAACTTCACTTCTAACTGCTCTCAGTCCGTAACCGTGGCAACCCTGACTCTGTAACCCTTGGTAACCCATGGTAACTCTTGGTAACTCTTGGTAACGCTTGGTAACCCTTGGTAACCCTTGTCCCTCTGTGTCTCTTGCTCCTTCCTTCTTTTCCACCCCCCCTCTTCTTCCCGCTAACCCAATAAATCCCAACACATTGCTTCCTGTGGTGGCGGCCATCTTTGTTTTGGGCTTTCACTGACCTGGTGCTGGTTGGCTCGTTGGCGGGCGGCTTGGCCAACACAGAGGGCGAGGACGTCACTGACCGCGGAACTTTCCCCGCAGTCCAACTGCCGCCCAACGTCTTCCAGAACTACGGTGAGGTGGAGGAGGACGACCCGTACCGCTACTACCAGCCCAACTACCCGGCCCCGAGGCCCGTGTCGCCCGACGACCCCGACATCGAGCTGAGGTCCCCCGGCGTCCACCGCCTCTCCCGGAGCGTCCCGGCGGAGGAGGGGAAAGTTGGGCCGAAGAGGAGACTAAAGAGAGCAGCGAAGATCGGACTAACTGACTGAGAGGAGGCGGCTGGAGGACGGAGGGCCGCTCGCTGCGTCTGATTGGGCGGTTATGGACTAATCAACAAGTGCCTGATGTAGAGGGTTTCTTATGGACATCGTAGAAAGGGGAGGGACGGGGTGGGGGGGAGGGGTATCAGGTTGGGACGATTTAAAGTCATCTATGCTATCGAATTAACATCAAGAAAACAGTTTGATGTCGTTTGTGTGGAGAATCTTGTCTAAGAACTGATCCTGTGTCGAGTCTGGTTCCTGTTTCAGGTTCTGTCTTTTGTTTCTTGTACCTGGTTGGTTAAGTGCCTCCTCAACTCCTCTACTGGAAGGTTTTACTTCAGCCTTTCACTCTAATTAGGTTTTGACTTGACACCAACGATTACCATTATTTAGACCTTCCTGTTTCACTTTAACTTCTTTAATCGCTCCCTTAGTTTCAAACTTCAGAACAATTATTTATGGAAAGTTTTGCATGTCTTCTTCTTTTTTTTATTTTACCATGTCATGTATCGTTGTTTTTAATCTCATAGAGCCATAGACACATTTAGTTTATTTTTTTTCTTTACAGTATTAAACTCAAACTGTTGCTCTGTGTGTTGAGAAGATAAAATATAAGATGTAAAAACCAGATACTGTTTAAATCCTTTAAAGTTTGTTCAGCTTCAGTTGTCGACCGTGATGGATGAGTTTCAGTCAGAGGAGCAGAAAACAAACGTAACAATCAAGAAAAGCTTTGTTTTAATTTGTTTTTATTTTATTTAAGAAAAACACGACTGATGGAACATATTTAATTCCTTCTTGTGTTGTGTTTTAAGTTTGAGCTGTCACAGCTCCTGAGTCTGAATCATGTGTGATTTACTGGATTCGTTTTCTCTGCTGTTTATTTAGAAGACTGAACTCATTGGGCCAAAAACTTAAGCACACTTTTCCAAATCTGTCGAGTGTCTGAGGCCTTCAGGTCGTCCCTCTACACCTCTGACCAGGGAGAAGTTCAAACAGAAACGATAATATTAAAATAAAAATCAAGGAAGTAATTTATTTTTTACTTGGTATTGATTTTCTCAGAACAATAAAACTGAAGTCCAACTGTTGCTGTTGTGTTTGTGTTAAATGTGTTGCCGTCTGTCAGCAGGTGATCTGAGGTCTGACTCACCTGGAGCTGAGCAGGAAGCTGGAGCCTTCAGGGTGAACGTTGACACGCTGCAGGTTATAAACACGTCACCATCTAAAC
This sequence comes from Chelon labrosus, assembly GCF_963514085.1. Classification (NCBI taxonomy): domain Eukaryota; kingdom Metazoa; phylum Chordata; class Actinopteri; order Mugiliformes; family Mugilidae; genus Chelon; species Chelon labrosus. Next base: position 1,422,938 of record NC_140349.1, read on the forward strand.
GAGACTGGACGATAAGATCACTCATGAAACCAGTCATTGGTGTTTATAGTCTACCTGCGGGTCCAGGTTTATACAGCGGGGATCGAACCACTAACCCTGGTCTGTGGACAACCTGCTCCACCTACTGACTCTCAGCCCATTAACTTTATTTAATGACTAATAATGAGTCACTTTTCTATAAAACATTTAATACGATAAAACGCCCCAAAACTAAAATAACATTTTAATGATGTTTTCTTTCAAAATACTGAGCGTTATTAGCCTGACGTAGCCAGACTCATTTATTATCTGGATTTCATTACGATACAGAAAATAAAACACATCTGCATCATCTGGATAGTCCTCCAACCAATCAGAGACATTTTAACTAATTCAACTCCTCCTCTATGACGACTGTTACTCTTCTGTCCATCAACTAATTAAGCCCCGCCCCCAAATTATCTGACTAGCCCAGTAGATCTTTGCAGGAGCAGAATGAGTTCCCAACGGAGAGACTCCAGATAAACTTTACACCAAAAACAAACAAACAAACAAATAAATAAATAAATAAATAAACGTGTGGGCGAGGGAAACTGGTCTGGCTTCCATTCTAGAACCAAAATGTCCTTCAGACGCTGGAGCTTCTGGAAACACTAGATAATAACAACAGCTGCAGGTTTGCTTCAATATGTGCAGAGGTTATAAATAAAATATAAAATAAAACAGTCTTTTGGCTTCATCAGTTTGCTCAACACTGCAGCTGTAGAGAACACGAGTAACATAAGAAAAGGTCTCAGTCTGTTTGACAGCAGCAAATTCAGAAACAAGACGTTTGGATGGAAATGTTTCCAGAGATGTTTTCTACTCAGAAATACTTATTTTGTTGATCAGTAGTTTTTTGTTTTACCACCCTGATCCCATGATTAATCAGACGCCTCGTCAGTTCAAATGTTCAGACCACATACACAGTTCATTCACACATTAATTATATTTAAACACTTATTCTAAGGCTTAACCTCTGTAACCTTCTTTGTGCGCCTCTCAGTGTCTCTCTGTGTGTGTTATGGTTTTATTTATATTCATCAGGACGTTTTTTTCTTAGTTTCTTATTTGATATGTTTCTGTTAAAGTGAAGCTTCTACTTCAGTAAAATGAAAAGTGGGTCAGATGTGATTCAGCCACAACTTCCTCTTAGTGAAGTAACCTCAGCTCAAGTTAGACGTCAAGAGGTTAAAGAAGAGGAAGAGGAAGATGTTTATCTATTATTAGGGTCTAGAAACCAGAACATTTAGTCTACGCTTAAATCATATTCTCTCTTTGTGACTTCATCTGCAGCTTATTGTGGTTAAAATAGAAAAGGTCACAGAGCAGTGACTCAAAGACAGACAGGTGTGACCGGACTGATCAGGACGGAACTGAAACTGATGCTTCAGATTATTTATTAATTTATTGTTTATCAGGAGAAAAAAATCTAATTTAAAGAATCAAGCAAAGGAAGAGTAACTGGAGGAAATGTGTTCACACTGATCCACAAGACACGAGCTTCATTCAATGATTCATTCTCAGAGTAAATTATCTGAAAGAGGAAGAATTTAAACTTCAAGTGGTGACGAGAAGATGAGACGAAGGTCTAATTAGAGGCTGAAGAGCTGCTTGGCTTCATGAAGGATTCCTCTTCAGTTTAATCTGAACACAAACAGCAGCGGTGTTAAAAGCACAGAATGAAGACGTCGTGTTCAGACATTAAACCACCACAGAGAAACACTTTAAACTCCTCCTCTTCCTCCTCCTCCTCCTCTTCCTCCTCCTCCTCATCATCATCATCGTCTCTGCGGCAGATGTTTTATTCCTTCAATGACTTCATGTCCTGTTTCATTTGTTTTAAAAGAGATTTAAAAGAGTTAGAGCATCTCAAAGCTTCCATCATTTCAGGGCGAGTGAACAAAGAGGATGATGGAGTTCACCTTTAATAGTGATCAGAGTCTGAAAGGAGAAACTAGGAGCAGGTTAAAGGAGGATTATGGTTCTCACTGCAAAATAAGACGAGACAAAAGAAGAGAACACGAGATGAGATAAGATGAGATGAGATGAGATGAGACCATTTAAGACAAAGTGAGATGAGACAAAATAAGAGACAAGAAAAGATGAGACTAGACAGAATGAGATGTAACGAGACAAGAAATAAAACAGATGAGATCAGACTTTAAAGATCCTTGAGGAAACTAAAATATAAGTTAGATGTAAATATATTAAAGGTAGAACTAATATTACCAGACTCTGTGCTGAGCTCAGCTGATTAATTAACTGATCATAAAGTTGACTAAACACTGAAATGAAACGATGAGTAAGAAACTGAGCTGAGACACAGAACAGATGAATATTATTGTTCATATTTAAATGATAACGACCTGATGGAGTTTCTTCATCAGGAAGTCAGATGGTTTCTCATTTATTCAGAGAACCAGGATTCACTAGGCTGCAGCTGTTCACCTCCTCGTCCTCGTCCTCGTCCTCGTCCTCGTCCTCGTCCTCGTCCTCATCCTCATCCTCATCCTCATCCTCGTCCTCGTGGTGGTCTCCATTGAGGACACTGATATCTGTAGAGCTCTGGTTAAACTCAGTCATTACAGCTTCAGCTCTGATGAGGTTGATAATAACTGACTCTGCAGTTAAACCAGGATCAATCGTCTGCTTCACCTCCTCCACTCTGTTACTGTTCATCTAGTTGACACCACCATGACCTTTGACCTTTGACCTCTGAGTGGTTCAGATCTTCACGACACTAACCTGCAGCTCTCTGCTGCTACAGCGACTAAATACTGCCACCGTGTGGCGGAGCTGAGGTACGACAGAAAAAAACTTATTTCCTTTATTTCATGTTCTGTTTTTATTAATGAAGCTGCACATTTAACATATTTAACTTTAATTAAATAAACTAGAGTCTAGTGTATTTAAATCTATTTATCTGAACGTTTGAGTGACTTCTAAAGCTCAAATGATTTTAATAAAGAGAAATAAAAACTGATCATTAGACGAGAGCAGAGGAGGTAAAATGAACCAGTGAATACATTTTATTTATTTACTTTTTCCAGTTTGTGATTCTCTAAGACTCAAGAAAGTCTCCAGACTCAAGGTGAGATATAGAGATGATTTAACTTTTATTCATGTTAGTTTCCGGTGTTTAACTTATCCACCTCCTTTAGAGACGGAGACTTGATGAGACGTCTCCTACGAGTCCAGACGTCTTTGTTTCTCTAATGTTTTTATAGATAAACCTGTTAAAGTCTTCTTCTTCTTCTCTTTCTACCTTCAGCCTGAACATGAACGTTTATAATCAGCTGTTGTTGTTTTTATTTATTTATTCTGATTCCAGAAGTTACAGTTCTTCATAGATGATAGAGTTCTTGGTTCTGCTGCCCTCTGGTGGTTTAACGTCTCCTCTCCAGGACTTTATTTCCACAACTTGTCTCAGTTTTTGTTTTAATAAATGAAACAATAAAATAAAATAATAAAAAATGAGCAAAGAATGTTTTAAACAATCCTCCCTTTTCTTCTACATCTTCCTCCCCTTCCCTTCTTCTTCTCTTCCTCCTTCTGAATCCTTCTCCTCCTCCTCCTCTTTCTTTCTTCTCCACATCTTCCTTCTCCTTGTCTTCCCTTTCTCTTCTCTTCTTCCTTTCTTACTCCTCCTTTCTGTCTCCTTCTTCTCCTTCTCCTCCTTGATCTTCCTTCGTTCTTCTTCTCCCCCTCATCCTTCCTCTTCCACTTTCTTCTTCTTCTCCTCTTTCTTTTCTTCCATCTTCCTCTTTTCCAGCAGAACCAATAGTTTTATCATTTCCTGAAGAATTTCTCTGCAGCTTCACAAATAATATGTTTGTGTATTTTAACATTTGTAAGTTTACCAGTCTGTATCAGTGTAGAGAATCATACGTTTAAATAAATAGTTTAATTTCAATGCACATGTTGAACGCGTAGATGAGAAAGGTGCATTACTAATTGAATTGTTGGACTTTGCTGCTTTCTGAATCTTTTTATCCAAATTCAATCAGAGAATCTGGGAAATAAAACCACAGCAAAGACTTTTATTCATTTCTATTTTATTTCTCTCCTATTTTTAACGTCGTCTAATCACATGGCTTTAAAAAAATAAATAAAAGTTTAGATTTAAATTCAATTTCTTGACAAAACTTGACACAAACCTCTTGTCTGTGGAACAAGCGTGATGTTTCTCTCTGCAGAGGAATCGTCTTTAATCCGACGCACGAGGTCGAAATCTGCTGCAGCTAATTTAATCAGGTCTGAAATAAAACGACTCGTGACGGAGACGTTTATAGAAAGAGACCAGCTGAGGAGGAAGAGGAGGAAGAGGAGGATGAGGAGGATGAGGAGGATGAATATGTCGCGTTAATCATTAGAAATAAAACCAGGTGGTAGTTTTAATGTTTATTAATGACCTCTGACCTTTGACCTCTGGTTGGTTCCTGTCTTGTTCTGATGTTTGAAGTCAACTTTAAGTTTACGGTCACTTTCTGTTTTTCCTCCTCCATCTTCATCTCCTTCTCCTCATTCTCCCTTTTTCTTCTCCTCCTCTTCTTCCTTCTTTTCCTCTTCGTACTTCATCTTCTCCTCTGTCTTCCCACCTCCTCCTCCTCCTCTTCTTTCCTTCTTCACTCAGTTCATTTGTATGGAAATGTGTCCAGACGTCGTCCTTCTCCTCTTCCTCTTCCTCCTCCTCCTCCTCCTCCTCCTCCTCCTCCTCCTTGTGATGAATAAAGCATCAAGGACAAGCAACGGGTGACTCACTAATGAGAACCAGAGAAGAAGAAGAAGAAGAAGAAGCCTCATGTAAAACCTGCAGAAGAAGAAGAAGGTCTCATTCATGAACACTCAGATGAAGTGATGAACATTTATTTTTCTGATTCATCTTGATGATGATGATGATGATGATGAAGAGTTTATAACCTCTGACTCCTCCATCATTGAACTCATGATGATGACCAATAACAACCACAGGAGGTGAAAAGATGAAGAAGCTGGAATCAGCGTGGAGACATCTTGGCTCTTCTTCTTCTACTCCATCAATTCAGGACTGGACACTAACATGGAGGACACAAGAACTCCTCCTCTTCCTCCTCCTCCTCCTCCTCTATCCACTTCACCATCTTCTCATTCTTCTTCTTCTTCTTCTTCTTCTTCTTCTTCTTCTTCCTCCTTCTATTCTTCCTTTTCATCCTTTTTGTGAATTCTATCTTCTTCATTCTTCTGTTTCTCTTTTCTTCTTCTCTAGTTCCCTTTTCCTTCTTCCTCCATCAACTCTTTTCCTCCTTCTGTTCTTCTTCCTCCTCCTCCTCCATCTTCTCCTCCTCTTCCTCCTACTGAGTTTTAAACCAGACCTCCTACGTTTACATTCCTGTAGTTTAGTCCTGATGTTGTTTTTTGTTTTATTCCATTTTCTCTTTACTTTTAAGTCACTTCCTGTCTTTGTCACCTTTACACTTACTTCAAATATTATTTTTTTTAATCTTCCAGCATCATGAGACCATCTGACACATAAACCCATAAAATCCTGTCACCAGACGAGCTCTGCTTCCTCGCGTCCGTGACCTTTACCGTCATTAAACGCTGATCCTCTCTAATTAAGACTGAATGTCAAGCAGAGGTCGCGTGTCGTGTTTTGGGCCGATGGGATCTGGGATCACCTGAACGCCTCGCTCTCTAACCTCCTCTAGAACAAACACTCTGAGGTCTTTGGGTTCTGGTTCCTCCTGAAAAGGTTCGACGTGAACGTTACTGCTGCTGATGAATACAGAGGAGCTTAGTGGAAAAATACCTTTGCATCACCTGGACAGTCCTGGATAAGCCCCGCCCACAAACGATCTGTCAGCTCTTTACTGGAGCAGAATCAGTTCTCAACGTACAGACTTCCTGGTTAATCTTCCTCTAGACTCTGTTGTTTGTTTTTAAATGTGTGCATCAGTTTTTCCCGCCATAAGTTGGTAGTTTTTAAACAGATTTTAAAAACACACGTCTTTAAAATCTTGATTCATTCGTATCAAAGAGACGCTTTAAGAAATCAGATTATTTAAAAATGTGACACGTGTGACTCAGGGACATTTTGTTAGCCTGGTAACTTTTATCAAAATATAATTCTGGTATCATCTGGATGGTCCTCCAACCAATCAGAGACGTTTAAACTAAATACTCTTCTGTCTTATCATCGCATTAAGCCCCGCCTACAATAAACCTGATTGGCCCGGCAGATCTTTGCAGAAGCAGAATTAGTTTCCAACAGAGAGACTCCAGATAAACTTTCAGCCACAAAAAAGTTGGTCTAGCTTCAGCAACTGAATCAAACACCTGTTTTTAATTTTTTATGCTATTTTAACTGTTTATTTATTTATTTGTTTGTTTTGGTTAGTTTAGTTCTGAGTCCAGTAAAGACCGCATATGAACTCGTCACAGGAAGTTCCCTCGGCTAACTTTACATAAAGATGGAAGCGAAAACAAGAAGTGTCCAAAACTGCAGTTCCTTTAATGACCACTAGATGCTAGCTCCAAAAGACCAGAACTGTTTCAGTACCAGGACGTAAACATGTTGATTTAACATGGACGTCTATGGAGACTGACTCACAGGTGGAGCCTCCAGTGGACGTTAGAGGAACTGCAGCGTTTCATCACTTCCTGTGTTAGCAACATTTTCTAGCTGGCGTCCCCCCGTCCCACTCAGCTCCACCTCTTTGACTATTCTTAAATCAGCTGGGAGTCAAGACAAAGATGGAGACGACCAGAGAACCACACTGAGCTCCAGAAACCCAGATGCTGGAGGAGGGTTCATCCATCTTTAGAAGGTTAAAGGCTCCAGCGTGGATCAGTCTGGACCTTTAACCGTCGTCCAAACGTCCAGAGAAGAGCTGACGCGTCTCCAGTCGTTCATTCCTCCAGTGATTCGTTCCTCTTCAGCTGCTGAGTCACAGCTTATTGATCGGATTAAGTTTCTGCTGCTGCCTCTCCAGCAACTCAGACATTTCCTGCGCCGCTGATTTAATTTCACCTACTAATAAAAACCCGTTCCTCGCTTCTTTTATAACTTTTATGATCCATTACGCCGAGCCGTGATCAGATTATTTTGTTGAACCCTCCTGGTTTTTGCTGCCGCTGTTAGATTTTAGATCCTGAAACCCAACAAAGAAACTTTTCAGTTCAACGTGCTGAGCTCTGGCAATAATAACTTTTAGTTTTGCAGCTCATTTGATTTAAGTGCAGGACGGAGGGACGGAGGTTAGAAGCTGCTCCTGTCACCAAATAAATAAATAAAAGCTCTGAATGCTTTTTACTTTCTGCTGCTTCATGTCTGATTTTAAAGTTCACATGAGTTTTATTTTGACTCCTGGTGCTAAGTGGACGCCTGCTGGAGCCTGCTTTGTGTTCCTGATGTTGCCTCTCTACAGACATGTATATAAATATATAATTGTTTTTTGTCTGAACACAATATTTATGTAAATCCTCTCCGTGGGTTTGTCACTAACTTTTTCCTCTTTTGTTGTAAATATTCAAACGTTCACCTGGTTGGTGCCAAACATCAGAGTCCTGTGGTTTCATTTATTTCCTCTTTTAGTTTCACAAGTTCTGGCTCAACTCTCAGTTCCCTGTTTTACAGACACCAAACAATCAGCCATATCATTATGACCTGTCAAGGCGTCAGAGCGTGGGCTCCTTTAACCCTCGTGCTACCTTTGGGGTCTCTGGGACCCCAAGCGAATGGACAGACAGATAGAGATCATGCAAGAGGGTAGCACGGGGGCTAGACGTTAGCGGCAGATACTTCAGATGAAGCTCAGGTGAAAGTTTAGTTTTGAAGATTTGTCAGTTTCAATTTCTGTGTCACTACTTTGCTTCCTTTCTCCGATCTCCTCCTCTCCGTGGTCGCCCCAAACAGTCCTCATCTTCTTCTGCACCAGCGTCTACAGCGTCCCCACTGGGTCTGGTCCCCATCTACTTTCATGGTCCATGACTCTTAGGAGGAGTCTAACCATGAGTTCATGTTTCCTGAGGTCCTGCTTTAGGTTCATGGATCACATGGACCACAGAGTCTGGACTGGACTGAGATCTACACCTTGACCTAGTTGTTGTTGTTGTTGTTCCTCCAAACGACCCTCAACCAGGTAACGTTAGGATTGTCATGTCTCAGAGGGTGGACCTGGTCTGCAGCGATGCTGGGGGAGGAGCTTCTACCCATAATGCATCCTGGTGTCATGTGGTCTCCAGGTAAGATCCATCAGACAGAAACCACCTTCGTCCAGGTCTCTGTGTTCTAGTTCTGAGCTTCCATCAGAGGTCAGAGGTCAGCATGGACACCCTGACCGGTCTGAGATCCACTGAGTATTCTGACTCCTTCCTCTCAGAACCAGCAGAACCACACGGGTCAGAACCAATGATCCTTGGTCCAGGACGGCGTCTCTGGTTCCGCTCTTTCTCCTTCTCTCCCTCTTGTTCCTCTTCCTCTTCCTCCTTCTCTTCTTCCTCAATGATCATTGGTCCAGAATGCGGTCTCTGGTTCTTCTCCTCTCTTGAACCACTGTTGACCTCCTCCTCCTCCTCTTCCTCTTGTCCCCGTCACCGTTGATCTTGGTACTGACCACTGCAGACCAGAATCAGTTCTGGAGATGTTCTGACTCGGTCAAAGTCAAATCTTCTCTCTTGAACATCGTCTAACATCAACTCTGAGGATAAAATATTCACTCCTGTCTGCTAGAGGAGCCTTTATAACCAGAAAATCAGGGCCAGTCACTTCACCTGTGAGTGGTCATAATGTTACGGCTGACTGATGCATGTTTTCGTCATTAAAAAAAAAAATCGACTTGAGTCCAGGACACTAACTTCTCTTTTCCTTTCTCTTGGACAATTATCACCTGCGAGGCTTTTTCATCTCCTGAAACTTGTGACACAGACGGTTCCTGATTACTATTTTAAAGACTATTTTTAAGCCTTGAGTGCTTCAGATTTTAACTTTTGTTGCTAAGCAATGTTGGCCAAAACTCTGCTTATTGGTTAGAGCTGGCACTTTTTGCCTGGCAACATTACCTGATTGTGTATTCTGGAGACACTGGCAAGAGCTTCCAGTTGCAGAAAAAAAAAAAACTCTTCTGCTGCAGAGACGGCTCTCGGGCTGTGGCATCACGTCCTGTACCTTCAAGGCGTTGTTTTTATTTCCACCAGTTTGTCTTTTAAATGAATCAGAGAAAGAAATAATAATAAAAATTAACAAACAATTAAATAAGTGATTTTGACTTTGAGGAAAACATGTTGCTGTAAAGGAACGGTCAATTATTGAGACGATTTATGCTCAAAATTCACTATATCTGTAAAAACGTTATAATTGTAATAATATTTCTGATGTTAGAGAGGTGATTACACAAAAAAATAAAACAGGAAACAATAAACTATGAATTTAATTAAACCACAATAATAGTAGGCTCATTTACAGCTACGTTCACACACGTTTATTTTTTGCATTTTAAAAGTGTTTTATAAAGATCTGACCATGATGTGAACAATAAAAATTAATAAATAATAAGTGTATTAAATCAGATTAAAACATGATTAATTAAATATGAATTTGATAAGATGGAATAAAACAGCCTCAGTGATGGTAACGAGTCAGTTTTTAAAATAAAATTAATTAAAATAATCTAATGACTGATTCAGATTTTGATTTATTTTATCTGATTCAAAAAAATAAATATAAAATAAAATAAAAATAAAGCTGGTTGATGATAAAGTAGATAGTTTCTTCTAATATCTGATTTATTAATGTATTGTAATGTGGCTGCAGTTCCCCGCTCGGCCTGTAGGCGTCGCCCTCCGCCATCTTTTCCCCCTCAGCAACTCTCCACATTTTATCGCATCTGATCAGCGACAACAAGAACAATTTATCCAAAATAAATGAGTGTGGAGAAACACAGACAGCAGGAGAAACTTTACTTTACTCTTCCTCAGCATCCCCGCTTTAATATGAGCTGATGATGATGATGGTGGTGGTGATGAAGGATGCTGCCTTCAGGGGCTCAGCTCCAGGATCAAACAGGTGTTTTCCAGGATGCATTTTTACGCACAGACATTTTTACACCATGCTCCGTTTATTTTTAGGTTCTACTGATAATTTAAGAAACTTTTTTTATCCAAACATTTAATAAAACTTATTTTGCATGAAAATGAACTAATAATAAACGTGTGTGGTGCGTGTTTCTGGGTCAGACTGGAGGTTTCTGTGCAGGTTAAAGCGCTCTGGATGCTCTGCAGACAGGTGTGCGCTCACATATTCACACACCGTGATGTTTGGTGACAGTGATGCGGGCTGCAGGAGGGGGGGACGCGGCTGCACGGCTGCCACACACCCCGCGTCCTCTCCGCCACCACCGCCGCCACGCCAGCCCTGGCTCACACAACTTTTCTGTGCGTTTTTCTCCCCCCCACCTCCTCCCCCGGTCACCTGGACGCAGAACATAAATCTGGCATCCTATGCAAATGTATGCTGACGTAAAAGATCATGTGGTTTTTGTCGTCGATCCCCCCTATGAGCAACGAGGAGGCTCTTTCTCTTTTTTTTCTCCCTCCTGCTCTCTACTGTTGTCTTTAGGTTAGCTATGCTACAATCTTTACTGTACCCAGCGCTAGCTATATGCGCCCCGCACCGCTCCACTCTGGATATCTGGGAATAAATCAACTTCCAGCCGGCCGCAGCCTGCAGACACACACCGCTCACAGGTAGGACACGGCGGAAACTTCTCCTTTTTTAACTCCTGCGGAGTGGAGGGGAGGCGGGGGGAGAAATTTGCACTAAAAGTGGCCGCAAAAGTGAAGTTATTAAAGCGGCTTGGTTGCGGGCAGACTAGCCGCCTGGCTGCCCGGCTCCCCCTCTCCCTGCCCGGGCTGCCGCTGCCGCTAGCGCCCGTCCCCCCTCTCCCTCTCTCCCATCACAGCCTCAGAGTGGAAGCCCACGTCGCTCGGAGCCAGACCGGGACTAAAACACTTATTTACCTGTGTGTCAGGTAACTTTGGAGCCGCTGGGACTGATCTCCTGCTGCATTTTAACTCAGTTGTCAGAGAAGAAGTGAATGTCATCCGGTTGCTTTTCTCTTTTTTGTGGGTTTTTTTTTGGAAGCCAACTTTTTCTCCACCCCCGGAGAAAGTGCACATAATAATAAAAAATAATAATAAACGTATTAGCCAGTGGAGCTAGCCGTTAGCCACTTAGCCCCCCGTGCTAATAATGACCCGGTGAAGCTAGCTGCTTTAGCTTTAGCCTTTCCCCCCGCAGCACACAGCGGCGAGAAACGTGGCTGCTGCCCGTCTCTGGATGCTCCCACGTCGGGGAGAGCTGTTTGTTTTGTGCCGCCGCCGTCTCCTCCGTCTCTCTCCCCCCTCTGCTCCGAGTTAGCGGCGGGTAATCCCGGGGTGTTTGTGTGTTTTGTGTCGCCGCGGAGCGAGTGTCAGCAGCGCCGGGTCGAGTGTTGTTGTTGCCCGCTGTAGGTTCAGGTTCACCCGGGGCTAGCTAGCAGACAGCCAGTCTGGATGGCCGGGTTCATCTGAGGTGAAGCCGCCGTCAGCCGCTCCACACGGGCAGGCTGCGCGTCCACACCGACGCTGCTTTCACATTACAACTTATTACAATTAACTCTCTTTGTATTTTAAATTAAAAATAGAACATTTAACGTTTATTTTTTTACATTTTTGAGCTTTTGACGGTTTTTATTCGGCTGAACTTGAACGCAGCTCGAGGCTCCGTTGACTTTGATATTTACATTAAATGAGTTTATCTGCAGAGAAAAGGAGGATTAAGTTTGTTAAAGGAGGTTTAAACTGTTTGTGTTTGTGTAACCATCACTCTGCTTTGCTCAGGGACTGGTTTCCTGTTTAGATTCATTTATAATTATGATTTTAATCATTTTAATTCTCCTGACCTACATAGAAACACACTTTAATTCATATTTACAGCAGGTTTAATGAAATCTATGTGTTTACTCTTGGTGTATTTCACATTTTAAACTCGTTTATCAAACTTTTAAATATAGATTGGTTGGTTAGTTTGACTAAGTGGCTGCAAATATAATTAAATATAAATAAAAAGAGAAAGTGAGTCAGTGACAGTTGATTTGTGTCCTGGTGTGACTTCAGACGGTCGTGTAGGACGAAGATTTGTTTTATTATTTATTATTATTCTGTTTAAACTCATTTCTAGTCAAGTTTTTAATCCTTTTAATTCTCTTAACTTCACCTGATTTCCATATAAACTCATGTTTATGCACATTTAGAGCCGTTTTATTGGAGCTCAAACGCTCATTAGCTTTTCTCTCAAACTTTCTTTTTAACCTAATTTCCAAACATTTCCACATAAAATCAATAATAATTCTAATGAGGCTGATTTTCAGAGACTTGGTGGCTGCAGATATAATAAAATATAAATAAAGTCAAAGACATTTCATCACCAACGGTTGGTTCCTGTCCTGGTGTGACCTTTGGAGGTTGTGTAGGAGGAAGATTTATTTGTTCAGAGGACTGGTTCCTGCTTAAACGGATTAATATGCACGTTTTTAATCGTTTTAATTCTCTCTACATAAACACACGTTTAGAGCAGTTTGCATGAAGTTTTTATTTATATATATATTTTTGTATATTTTGCATTTTAATCTTAATAAAAACTATGATTCTGATCAGGTTGATTTTTAGAGACTCAGCTGCAAATAAAATAAAATATAAATAAAATGTCTAATAAATAGTGACTTTATTGAGGGGTTGTGCAGCAGGAATATTTATTATTATAATTATAATTATTATTAATATTATTGTATAGTTTGCTCAGAGGACTGCGTCTCTGTTTAAACTGTTTTATATGAATGTTTTTAAATATCATAACGTCACCTGATACACATGTAAACACTCCTTATATGTGTTTAGAGCAGTTTATATTTATTTTAATTCATTTATTTTTTAATATTTCACATTTTAAACTCTTTTCTCAAACTTTCTCTCAGCCTCTCCTCCTCATATTTATGATCAGGTTGATTTTCAGTCAAATATCAGTGAAATCCGACTCGTATATATCTATGTCTCTCTCTCCGGTAGCGCCTCCTTTCCGTCCCGTCGTGGCTCGTGAAGGTTGTGCAGGAGGAAGATTTGTGTCGGGCTTAGATGAACAGGTGTGTAAACTGAGTCTGGGCAGGTTTCAGCCTCCACCACATCCCTGACGGTGGGACTGAAGTGTGTCTTGGCTCCTGGAAATCATCGGAGAGACGCTCGTGCTTGGCATCCTCCTCCTCCTCCTCGTCCTCCTTCATCCTCCCCCTCTTCCTCCTCCTCCTCCTCCTCCTCCTCCTCCTCCTCCTCTATACTGCCCGGTGACAGCGTTTAACATCCACCTCCTCCCAGCTGTTAAAGTGTGTCAGGTTTTTTTATTATTATATTTTTTTTCATATTCTCTGCCTCTCTCCTGTCCTGGCTCATAATCACATTTCCTTTCCCATTGACCGACTTTTTATTTTTTATTTTTTTTGTCTCATATTTTGCTTCCATTGTATCTGCAGCGTGTCAGGCTTTTTAATCCTATGATATGGATGCAGGGATCAGTCAGTCATGCTGCCAGTCTCCTAGTCAGCTCGCCGGCTCTCTGGCTGCCACAAAACACACAATAACACACACACACACTCTCTCTCTCTTCCTGACACGCTGCTTTTTCTTCGGTGACACACACACACACACACACACATTTCTTTCTTTATTTATTTTTGCTGGTTTCTAGGAAGTGCAGCTGTGATTTGCTGCTGCTGCCGTCTGACCCGTCGCCGCCGAACCACGATCCCAAACTCACTTTCATTTCATCAGTCAGAACGCTGCACATCACCGGCTTTTTATTATCGCTGGGTGAAAATTTTATTATTTGATAGAAAAAGGAGCTCATTCATTGTTTTTTTTGTTTTTTTTTCTTGTGTTGCCCTCGATGGCATTCAGTCATGAGGGCTCGTGACAGCTACACACACTTGTACACACACTCTTTGTTGCTGTGTCAAACCGATGTTTATTCCACATTCAGCTGCAGCTTCTTCTTTTATATTGTTTTATTTTATTTCACACATATTTTCACATCTACTGCTGCTTCATCAAGTTCTAAGAGGGAGTGTGTGTTAGCGTCTTCATGAGGAAACCCGACACACACACCATGGCTGTGTTGGACCAAACCCACCTTCCACATCGACTGAGATTCTGTTCAAAACCAGATTTAGCGGCAGACGTGAATCTGGTTTGATAATCTTTAATAACACTGACTCCCTACTTGTGGGTTTTTATCAGTTGTTCGTACTGAATTCTCTGACCTGTGCAGGTGTCGATGGTTTTATTACGCACCGTGAAATCTAAAGCTGTAAAAAGACGTTGTGGTTTATCAGGAGACATCTGGTAACATCTGGATTTCATTAGAAATAAACACCTCTGCATCATCTGGACAGTCCTCCAACCAATCAGAGACATTTAAACTAATCAGATGACGTCTGTGACTACTGTTACTCTTCTGTCCATCACCACATTAAGCTCCGCCCACAAACGATCTTTGCAGGAGCAGAATCAGTTCCCAACGGAGAGACTCCAGAACAACTGTCCTCCACTAAACCTTTGTAGGAGGTTGGTTTGGTTTCCAGGTTCATCTTCTTCTAGACCAGGGATGTCAGACTAGTTCGGGGGCCACATACAGCCCAGTTTGATCTAAAGCGGGCCGGTCCAGTAAGATAATAGCATAATAACCTATGAGTCCATTTGTTTTAATGCAAAGAAGGTCAAGTAAATTAGGAGAATGTTTATATTTAATGAACTACTCTTCAAAAAAAAAAAGAAATTTTGCAAGAAAAATAAGTGCAGTTTGAGCATATTGTGGTCTGCTGTGTAGTCCTGGGTCTCTGTGTCGTGTTCTGTCCACTTCTCTTACTAAAACAGTTCACAAATTAGGGATAATTTTCAGTTATTTTCATTAAAACATTGCAGTCTTCTATGTAACTAGATTAGACCCTCTGCCGGGCCGCTTTTGGGCTGCGGGCCGCATGTTTGACACCTGTGTTCTAGACTCTCGGTTGCTCATTCTCAATTTTTTTTTTAACTTCTAGAAAAACAAATGATAATCAAATTTGAAAGCTGTCCTCCTGGTGGTTTTAACGTTCTGATCTAACCAGTAGTTGGTTGTTGGTCGTTCTTTGACGTTGGTTTTGTGTGTCCAGACTACGGTTGTCAAAGTTAACTTGTTAATAACGCTTCAACACAAATTGCATTTCTTCCTTTTTTATCATTTTTATCAAGACCTCAGCCCCGACCGTAGTTTATCAATCAGGAAGTGATCAAAGCTGCAGTGATAATGTGGAGGTGCAGCTCTAGTAAATAATTTTTCTCTGCAGACGACAGTAACGTGCACGGTGAAGTGAAATCATTTAATCTGTCGTATCTTATATCAGCAGATATATGTGTAAAAAGTAGTTGATATCACTTGACTGATCATTTATGTTTAGAAGCTGATCAGTGTCCAGTGAGTAGCTCTGACAGGTTGCAGCTTCATGTAGTTAAACGTTGACGCTGGTTCAAGATGGCGGCGCCTGTGTCCTCCGTGTTTGGGCTTCACTCTTGTCCATCATCCATTTTCAGTTCATGATCTGGACCTTTAATCCACTCACACGTCTGTTTGCTTTAAGAAATCTGAAGCGAGTTGTGGTTATTTTAAGCTGCTAGAATTTGCTCTTTGTCAATTTACGGAAATATTCAAAAACTGCTGAACTGGTTCCACCTGTACTGAATCCAGGAAACCTCCACTAGTCACGGACGTAAATAACCTCCTTTAGGATGTTACAGAGCTGACATCCACTGTATTTTCCAAGTAGAGAACCACATATAATCAACCTGTGGTTATGAAGACGCTGCATGTATGAAACCAGTCGTCAGGCTCAAATAAAACCCGTCCCATTGTCTCACCTGAAGAAAGTGTCTTTTCTGGAACTAATTGTGGTCAATTTACAGGTTTTTCTGTCCAGACCATTACATCCTCTTCCTTCCTAAAAAGCTCTGACTCCTTGTTTTTCTTCTTGAGGAATCCCCCGTCAGTGAACGCATCACCAGCGTGAATGGTGGTCAGTGATTCAGAGGGTTATCCTTCATGATTCAGCTCAGAACTTAACTCCAGATCTGATTCCTCTTTTAAAAACAGTCCTCTCGTTTAAGCTCGTTCCAGGTGTGAACCTCCTCAGACACCTTGTCATCCTGAGAGTATATTTAGTGATCATTTATTTATTCATCATTCCTCTGTTGGCAAACCCTTGGATCGTGGATCGTAGACCGTCCACAGGATCCTCGTCCATCACAGACCAGCCTCTCCTGATGGGGAATATTGATCACACTATTGTAGAGAGAAGGGAATAAGAACAGTCATATTAATAGTCGTGAGGCCTGCGTGCTGCCAAGAATAACCGGGGGAAACACTGAATACTTGTAATTGTTTCAAACTTTTGGCAGGAGAGCGGCAAAAAATGTTTCAGTTACCGAACACTGGCACAAAAAAAGCAGAAAGATTCAGTCCAAAAATATCAGCGTTTGAAAACTTAACACGGGTCAAAGCGGAGATTTCTCAATTAAGGTTACTGAAGGAAGGAAAGAAGGATGGGGGAGGAAGTAAGGAAGAAGAGGATGAAGCAGAGGGAAGGACGTTAAAGGAAAGAAGGAAGGAAGGGGAAGGAATAAGGACATTGAAGAAAAGAAGGAGAAGAAAGGAAAGAATGAAAGGAAGGAAAGAAGGCAATTGAAGAAAGGAAGGAAAGAAAGAATGTACGAAGGAAGGAAGGAAGGAAGTTGAAGTTAAAAACAGGAAGGAATCGATAGAAGGAAGTTAAAGGAAGGAAGAAGGGAACGAAAGAAGGCAATGGAAGGAAAGAAGGAAGAAAGACAGGAAGGAAGAAGGAAGTTGAAGTTAAAAACACAGGAAGGAATGAAAAGAAGGGAGTTAAAGGAAGGAAGGACATAGAAAGGGATAAAGAAGTCAAAGGAAAGAAGATGGGAATGAAGAACGAAGGAAACTTTTGGCAGGAGAGACGCAAATTTTTCATTTACCGAACACTGGCACTAAAAAGCACAAAGATTCAATCCAAAAATATCAGCGTTTGAAAACTTGACTCAGGTCAAAGCAGAAAGCAGAGATTTCTCAATTAAGTTCACCGAACGTCTCGATGACAACTTCCCAGAAATATAAATAAAATACGGCGACAGAAAGTTGAAGGAATGCAAATGCCTCCTTCTTTCTGCTGATGTCGTGGCTGCCTGTCAGATGTGAACTAATTAATATTAATGCTGCTAGAAAACCAAGCAGGCTTCAGTCCTGTTTGTCTGCAGGTCGTCAGAGCCGTTATAGAAAGACACCGATGAACAAACAAGTTGTCCTCCATGTGACCAGGCGTCCAATCACTGACCAAAGAGTCGTCTGGTTTTTAGTTGAGCTCCGCCCACAGAAACATGGACAGCACCGGAAACAGAAGAGGAAGGTCACATGATGTCAGAGACACATTTTAACTGGTCAGTCTGATCTCACCTGTCCATCCACCTGGTCTTAATATAAACTTGTCTCCACATGCGTCCCCAGCCAGCACTTGAGATCTGATCTCAGTGTGTGTGTCTGTAAATCAGCAGCGCCATCATGTGGTCAGTAGAATATTGTACCAGCTGCTGTCTCTAATGGATCTCTACCTACCGCTGGAACAGAACCATCAACAGCTGGTTGTTGACTTGGAGACATGATCCAGATGTTGGAACAAGATGGAAAGACTCTCACATGTTAAGATCTGATTTATTTTAGAGACAAAGACTCAGATTAGACCTGAACCCTGGAAGCTTCATCCTCAGAGGAACCACTGCTAAGGAAGGAAGGAAGGAAAGAGGGAAGGGAGGAATGTAGGAAGTAAGTTAAGAAGTAGGAAAGGAAGGAAAGTAGTAGGAAGAAATATGTCTGTGAAGGTTCTCTGTCATCCAGGTCATGGTATATCCAACAAAGACAAAGACTCAGATTAGAACTGAACCCTGGAAGCTTCATCCTCAGACTCTACAAGTCCAGTTGCCTTTTTTGAACCTTTGTTGCATAGTAGGAAGGAAGGAAAGAGGGAAAGAAAGAAGGAATGTAGGAAGGAAAGAAGGAACTTAGGAAAGAAGGAACATTTCTAATGAGGACTAATTTGTGGTAATAATTAATTTGGGGGCAGGACGGTCAGATGTCGTATCGTCGCCTCCAGCATCAAACTGATCAGACTTCAGGCAAAGATAAAGAAACTGTCCCAAAATACTCGAGGTTGGTTTTTATTTGGAGGAAGAAAATGATCTAAAACATATTCATGCAGACTCCACTCTGTGAAAGTGTCATTTTGACATAATTTACTGAGAAGCCTCTTTTTTTTTAAAAAAAGTCGCCAAATCTGTTTGTGCTTTGTGTCGTCAATCATCCGCTGAAAGAAGGTGTCACTGATTTTAACTCGCATCTCGTTTTTAGAGACGGCGTGTTTGTTACCGCTGCTTATTTTATTTAGATTTCTCTTTTCTTAAATCCCCAAGAAGTCATTTTTATTCATGAAGACAGAGAAAGGAATGCTTATTTTCTCATTAAAGCCTGCAGTGTGTGTGTTTCTCAATTACTCAACACATGAGTGACCAGCAGCACTGATGGGCTCATCAGACAAAAAACGCCTGAGATTAGCTTCCCCCTCTGAACTGTGATTTGCTGGAGAACCTCCTCCTCCTCCTCCTCCACCTCCTCCTCCTCCTCCTCCTCCTCCTCGTGTCTGGATCGTTAATTTGAACCTTGTTTCAAACCCTCATTTATCCAGAAGAAGCTCACTGAGCACAGTTGCCCCTTTTTTTTTTCCATCACACATCCTCATTGATATTCATATGTTTCCTCGTGTTCACACCTGGGGGCCGAATGCAAAGACACATCAGTCCTGCAAACTCCACAAGATCCACGAGGCGGAGGTGATGCCTTGCTCTAGAGAACTCCTTTTCTGCATTTTCCGAAATTTACCAAACTGATTATCAGAATCTGCGCCGTTCCGTTTTCTGTTGTACAAGAAACAAAGTCTGGAGTCTCTCTGCTGGGAACTGATTCTGTTCCTGCAAAGATCTGCAGGGCCAATCAGATCCTTTGGGGGCGGGGCTTAATGTATTTGCGACTGATTGTCAGGATGTGTGATGGAAAAGGGTATTCATACATTTAAAGCTGCTTCTTTTCAAAGTTTACGTGTTGAACACATCTTTTTTAGTTTTTTTGCCCCTCCCCCAAGTATCAACCGATCTGATCTTCCTCCAATCTGAAGTTCCTCATCTGGAACTTCCTTGTATTGTCCTAGATCACCTTATGAGTTCATGGTCTTAATTGTTAGTTTCAAGTCTTTGTCAATGAAGGTGATAAAGCAAGTTTTGCTTTGGGGCGTGGTTTCTTGTCTGGAACCAAAACAAAATGCCAATGCCTCAAGGCGTCAAAATGGTAGTGCACCAATCAGTGGTAGCTATGTCCATTTACTCTAAGCTATGTTGGTTTGTGATGAAAGACATTTTGGGTAAATTTGACCTCTGGTCCAATCCCAAACTTTTATTATTGAGTCCTGATCTGATCCTAAATGTCCTAGAGTTGGTCTCCTGTGTCTTCCTAAAGTCTGTCCTTGTCTTCCTTGTCTTCTCCTAGAGTCGACTGGATTCAGTCCAATAAATCTTTCTGTCAAAGTTAATGTAGTGTGGAGAGGGTAGCTGGTACCTTGTGTTCTCTACTCCAGAAATGTTCTGGTCATCCAACGCTGCCGTAAACTCCAATCAGCTTTCAATTCCTGACGGTTCTGGATCTCCCTGACATGTCGTTCAATCTTGTTGAGCAAGATTTCTAACGTATTTAAAAATCAATCAAGTGACGATTGATTTACCTTTTTTTATTCTGCCCTTAATTTTTTAGGGGATTTTCTGAATTAGTCAAAACAAAAACCCGTCAAACTGTTGTCTCCTTGGATGATTTTATTCATTTAGCAGACCACATCCTGAACTTGAAATATAAATATATCATTTTTAAATTAACGGTTTAGAGTTTCATTTCTCCTAATTCAGGTTCTTTAAAATATGCCAATAAGTCTTTGCTTTTGTTGCCAGAACCCAAACAAATGCCCCACTTTTTTTATTTATTTTAACTACATGACAATTAATCCTACTTCTGAGTTACTAGAAAATCATTAGTTACCTGATGAACGGCTGCAAACCTTCCTCTTCCTCCAGTCTTGGCTCGTAGCGGTGACCTGTGGGACGTCTCCGTCGTTCAGCAGCGGGGTTCGTTTGATTTATTTGCAGTTTGTTGCGTCTCGGTTGCCAGGTTTGTCGGAGGCCAACTGGCACACGATATGATGCACCCCCCCCCCCCTTTTTTTTTTATTTCCAACACCGTTTTTGGCCTAAATTGGTGGGAATTAGAAATGAATGCTGG
Organism: Chelon labrosus; assembly: GCF_963514085.1. Taxonomy (NCBI): domain Eukaryota; kingdom Metazoa; phylum Chordata; class Actinopteri; order Mugiliformes; family Mugilidae; genus Chelon; species Chelon labrosus. The sequence goes on from NC_140349.1 coordinate 1,443,435, forward strand.
ATGATGATGATGACGATAATGATGATAATACTGGTAATATCATGGACTGGTTGGTGCGTGTCGGATTAAATTCTTTCTTTTATTTATGTGAGCGCTCTCTGCTCCTGAAGTGGAAGCATCGTTATAATTACATATCATGACTCGACTAGTGCCATTAGATCAAATAACATGATATCATGTTTGTATATAACGTTGGAGGAATCCGTAATACCGAAGTCTTCGTATTCATCCATCGCCTGCAGCTCAGCTTTCAAACCTCACGGAAGGTTTCTGTTTGAGAATGTAGTTCTAGTCTATTAGGAAATCCCACAATGCATTGCTACCATAGTATATAGTTTACAGCAGAGAAAAAAGGAGAAATCCCCTGAATCACTTCCTGGTCAGAAACAGAGTCAAGCCATCAAAATCATCTTTGATCCTCCTCTTCCTTCTTCTTCTCCTTTTCCTTCTTCTTCTCCATACTTGTCTCCATCACCTCCTTCCTTATCCTTTTTCTTGTTCTTCTCCTCTTCCTTCTCATCACTGTCCTTCTCCTTGTCTGATCCTCCTCTTCTTCCTTCTCCTCCTCCACCACCTTCTTCATCATCTACTTCTTCTTCTGTTCTATTTCCAGTAGATGCTCCACGTTATCAGAAAACTTAAAGTTCTGCAGTGATTGATGTATCTGATCACATCATCTGATTCGGTCTCCATGGAAACGGTCATTGATCAGTCACTGGAGACACATTGATCATTGACGGAGCAACTATCCGAACATGTCGGTGTGAGTTTTGCTTTCAGGCCGGTGAGTGTTGAGGGCTTTAAACCGTTCTGACTGAAAATCACATAAGTGCCGACGTGATTGCCTCTTTCCACAAAAACAGAAAAGCTTCAAAAAATGTTCTCCCAAATATTTTTTGAAATTGCTCGATGCTGTAAGGACGTAGTGCTCATGGAAACACTCAGTCGGACAGTAAGATGAAAAAAACATCTCTGCTCCTTGAGCGATCCATCCTCGGCTGTAGGATGGATCGGCTGTCGTTGGTTGTACTTTTACCTTTTTGCCTCAGCTCCAGAACAGACATCACTCAACCCTGCCGCCGCCGCCGAGGCCGAAGTCACTCCAGCCTGAACGCGATACTCCCCGACGGAGGCTTCTTCATCTCAAATGTTTCAGACGCAGCCGGTGAAGACGGTACTCTGCTCACCAAACTGTCCCGTCCACACTTTTGGAGGGAGCGTTGTCGTGAAGACTGGAATCGGGATGAAAACCGACGCTCTGATCGATCACATCACCCGGGTCCTCCTGAGCTCCTGAATCCCTGATTAGGACCGTCCATCAGTCTACAACAACAGCAAATGAATGTGTGCACTCAGAAACTGCTGCAGAAACATGTCTGGATTCCTGATGCTCATTAACGCGTCTGAATTAGCATTTAGTCACTGAAGGTTGGGATTAGACATTCAAACCAATAGTGTGGGAGCTGCAGGTGAGAAAACCAGAACGTTTTTGCGAACTCCTCTTTATGTCAGCGTTGGTGCTAGAGAGAGAGAGAAGTCGAGTAAACTTCATGTGAACCAGAAACTGACAGAGCTTCAATCTGTTTGACTGACAGTGCTGCCTGGAGCCATCATGACAGGAACTCCTAAATACCAGGGATGAAAAACAAACTGAACCTGGACGTTCACTTTTTATTTTTATTTAGGTTTAAAGTAAATTATTGAAAATACTCCAGTAAGAAGTCAGAGATTTTAGGGTGCAGTGCAGAAATTGGCAGTAGGGAACGTTATCTTCCACCCACATCCTTTGTTGCTCTAATTGGTTGGAGGACTATCTAATTGAGTTTTTTTTTCTCTGCATCAGTTGCAACATGCCTCATAATTAAATCCAGATGAAGTGTTGTATGGATGGCTAGGTCAGTCCGTCGTTTGCCTGGTTGTTCAGACGTTCTCGTTTGCCGTGTTCAGACCTTTCATTAACATCTGTTCTGTTGAATCTGATCACAAGTAACCAGCTTTAGGTGTGTTCACACCTGGCACTGAAATCTGATCTCCATTTAGTGCAGTGTATGCAAAAAGAAAATAGAAGCTCAGTAGAATATTCTAACAGCAGCCATCTCTAATGGATAACTGTCTACTGCTGTTTCAGAACCAAGAACAGCGCTGTTTGTTGTGTGTGTGTTTCATGACTTTGGCTTCTTTTATTTATTGATCACCACCCTGATGTTGGTTATTTTACTGACCTGCACAAAGCTTAGATTATAACTCAAACCCTGGACACTTGTGTGCATATTATTTGTGGAAATAGCCTGACTACACTCTGCTCCTTTATACATCAACATGATTGCATCAATAATTAACCACGTGATGAGATGTTATTTAATGAGTCACACTCATCCTCCACATATTGAATCATTTCCTGAGTTGATTCTAGTTCAGATTAGTTTCTAGTTTAGTTTGGTTCTCAGCTCCAAGACCAGAATCTTTTAAAAGGCTCTCATTACTAATGAACAGACATCACTGATTCATGTGATCATTTCTACTAGTGGTTGAATGAATGAGTTAAACTCCTCTTCCTCAGATCAGCCCTGTTGAGTAGGTGGTCTTTAATGTGACCCAGGACTCATTGTGTGTTCACACTACCAAAGGAAGGAGGTCACATGTGTCCCAGACCACCTCCACATGTGGACTGACACCAGATCAATGTTCACACCTGGACCTGTTAAACCTGGACACCTGGACAGATTAATACAAGGTCTGAACGTGGCTGTGGATGTTCCTCTTGTGTTGCCAGAGTGCGCTGATGTGGACGTTGGTTTAGTTCCACTAAATGTTGACTGACCTGAACATTAGATCTCCTTCCTCATCTTATCAGACCGGCCTAATGATGACCTCTGACCTCCGTCCTCAGAACAAATGAAGAGCTCAAATATGCAGATTATTCTTTTGATTTCAAACCGATAAATCTTTAGTTCTTCACCGTATTTCTCAGACTTTCACTTTTGAATCCAGCTGTCAATCTGGATTTGTCAAACATAAAGCAATTGTTAGGTGAACTGGAGTCTTTTGTCTGGATGTGTTGAAGCCAGCGGGGCCGAGCAGGTTTTATTCTGTTCCTGTTGCCACCCTGCAGAGCTGCGCTGTATGCAGGTCAGTGTTCTGCAGGTATTTGTCATAGTGACCTCTTTCTTCTCCGTCGGCAGAAACGTGAACAGACAGACTCGGGGTCTGCGCTGAGAGCCGAGCTCCCGCTGCTTTGCTACCTAACATTCACGTTAATATTTCACACTGAGCTCGTGCGACTCTAAAAGATAAAAAGCCAAAACAGCTTCACTTCATTCCAGAGCAGCACACTCTCATCAGTCAAAGGAAGTGAATGCTCTTCAAAATAAGAGCAAACTGGAGTGTTGTTGCCATGAAATACCTTATTAGTCAGGTGGTATAACCCTTTTAGTCTAGTTTAAATGTTTCTAACTGGTGTTTCTTTTCTTACATTCATAACATACACAGTGGAGAAGGCTGGGGAACATTTCAGCTGCACGTCTTTGTTATTTTTGCAGCGTTTCTGCTTCATTAGACGCCGTATATACAATGGAAAGCTTGCAGTAGAGATGGGACGGGAAGCAAAATGTAAACTTGGAAAGAAAACTAGTCCAACACAAACACAGTGGTGTTTTCTACCTTTACTGTCTTTTGTTCCCGTCCTGTCTGTGGTATGTTCTGTAGTCAGACAGTACACAGAGACACAGGGAGGTATAAACTTGGGCAAAGAGCAGCCAAACTAAGGCTCGTTAGTTTCCCTCTTTACTTTCTCATGTGGCTGAAAATTCCTCGTTTTGGTGAAGTGTAGACATGGCGTAAACCGCGGCGGACTATTTTTGGGCTTGCGCAGCACCGGGCTTGCGCCATCCTGCCATTTTTCTGGCTGACTCATCGCCACGACAGGAAACGAACTTCTGTCTTTCTTCACCAGTCACAGCAGCAGATGGTTTTCCAAATTCATCAGCCACTCCTCTTGCTGTTTGACTTGACACATTTAATGCAGGCACCAAAGAAATCGACCAGATGTAATCAAACTGAGCCAGTCCAGCTGGTAGTAACAACACTTCCTGCTCGACAGGAGTCTCTAATCTGGCAACAAAACACCAATTACCCGGCACACCTTCAGTTTCGCTTGAATTTTACCCGCTCAGTCGTTGCCTCTTATGAAAAGTTAAACCAATGCCAAAATGCCTCAAACCTGCGCTCCCTCTAATTACCATCAGGGGGTGAGTCCTTTTTGTCACAAAAAAAACCAGATTAAATTAGAGTACATCTAAGAAAATATGACCAAACAAATTCCTAATGAGTTCATGGTCTGATTCGTTAGTTTCAAGTCTTGAATAAAAATACTGATGACCAAAATGCCAAACTCAAGGCGTAGTAGTAGTCCATCAACCAGTAATATTGATCCTGATCTGATGTTAAATGTCCTAAAGTAGTTTCCTAAAGTCTGTCCTTGTCTTCCTTGTCTTCTCCTAGAGTCGACTGGATTCAGTCCAATAAATCTTTCTGTCAAAGTTGTAGTGTTACTGAGACGCTGCACTGTTCCAGAGAGTTTAGTCTGATTGTTGGTTGGTGGTCAGAGCCTGAGAGTCGTCGTTGCGTCCTCATCAGAGGACACTTGAACAGATGCTAATGGAGATGCTAATGGCTACCATGTCAGTTTGTTTCTGCTCATATCGTCCTCTAAAACAAAACCAGGTAGATTTCCAGTAACGTTCTTGCTCTAAGTCGGTGTTAGCAACCTTTAGCGGTGGTTTAGCATCACAGCATGAAGGTTGGGGGTTCTAACCTGCTGGCCGGCTGGAGTTTCCATGTTCTAACTTCTAAATGTGTCTGCTGTGTTTCCTCCCATGTAGACACGACTGTTAGATTAATCTTAGTATGGATGGTGATGAAATGCATCTGTCTCTTCCTGTAGAGGTTACTCGGTCAATGCTAGTTAATGACAGAACATAGTAAAAACATCTTTTACACTCAGTAAATCTGAACTTTAGTTGAATAGGATCATTTGGTAAAACGTCAAGCATGTTTGTTAGATTTTAGTCAAACAAATAAACGATCACGACGAGTAGATTAAATAAAATAATAGTTTGTTGCAGCTAGAGTTGTGAAAATCACTAGATCCTTTCATTTTTAGAGCATAACATATCTCCCCTTTCTTTTTTTCTCAAATATTAAGATTCATTACTCTTCTTGTGTAATTTTAAATTGCATGTTTTTGGATTTTGGACTGAAGGTCAGATAAAACCTGGAAGTTTTACCAATTAACTGATGAAGTGATCAGGACATTTGGCTGTGGACGATAAATAAACGTCACGACACCTATATAAATGCTGCACTGTGTTTAGTTTATCATGACTATATCTTTCTGTGCTTGACGTTCTTGCCACCGGCCAATAAACAGTATTCGGTAGATGTTAAGAATCTCTTTAATTCCGAGCCGACAGCAGCCTCTTTGAATTTGTCATGCCGAGCAACCAAACTGCCGAGACGGTCGAAGGTCTGACCGAGGCTTCGTGAATCTGTGACCAGCCTGTAAAACCTGACTCTCCTTCATCAGTACTCCTCAGTCTTCCCCTCAAATCTGAAATGACCTTCCCACTCCAGTCAGAACGGCGCAGTCACTCTCCTCCGAGTGTCGGAGGTTGAAAACTCATCTGTTCGAGAAGTACCTCGCGTCCTCGTCATGTTCTGTCTCCATCACCCCTTCTTCAGTTTCCTCCTCTTCTACTTCGGCACGAAGTGAAAATAAAACCCTTCCTCTCCTCAGCTGGTCTTTCTTATGTTCTTTGGCGTTTTTCTCTCTCTGACAAAACTTTTCCATAATATTGATTTTGACCCTTGACCTTTGTGCTTCGTCAGGAGTTGTTCTGGACTGAGGCCTACACGCAGGGTGTTGGATCTTTTCTTCACGGTTTTATTGATGATGAAAGAATATTTTACACAACAAACCCCTCACATCGTAAATAAAAAATGCTTCCAAGCTTCTTTAGTTTCAAGTTATTTCTGAGCTCTGATGATGGCCGCCTGTTAAAGATGTGATTTATTTTAGGGCTGCGATGAATCTTCTTCAAGTCAGTCTTCATTTTTGAAAGATCTGAACCAACTTTATAAAATCCCTGGATTGATATATTTAAATATACGACCTGGAAACTGATTGGATTTAAAAAGTCTGACGACAGAGAAGAGCTGGATGAAATCAAAGACTCATGAAAGATGAGAAACTAGAAGGAGGATATGTAGAAACAGTGCAACCAATAGTGGTTATTCTGGGACATCTAGGTGGTCTTGAACCAGCCTTCTGATTGGACGTTGGTTCAACCAATCAGCCAGTTCGATGCCCACACGATGCTAAGGTTTGACAGATGTTCAGACCTTGGTTACCCATTGCACACTCTCAGCATTTGTCTGGATCTTTACTAGGGACGTCCTGATCAAGTTCTCTTGCCCCTCGAGTCCTGGTCTGATGTTAGATGTCCTAAAGTCTTTCCTTGTCTTCCTTGTCTTCTCCTAGAGTCGACTGGATTCCCTCCAATAAATATTTCTGTCTGAGTTAATGTCGTGTGGAGAGGGTAGCCAGATTTGATCATTTTAAACATGTCTGGATCATCCCTGTTCTTTACAGATAAATAATTCCAGTTCCAGTGACGTCTTCCTGCAGCTGGAATATTCAATTCAACTCAATTTTATTTATATAGCGTCAACAACAATACAAATTGTCTCAAGATGTTTTACAACACCCGGTCTGAAACCCAGCCTGACTTCTTCATATTTTTTTGTTTTTTCATTGAATATAAGTGCAAGTTTAAAATCTTAAGATTTAAAACAGACCATCAGACTAAAGCTGAGCCACGTTTGGAGCATGTTCGTTCCTGTATTCACTCGTCTGTATTTTCCTCTCTTTTACATTCATTTCTGCTCAGCGGCCTCCTCCTGAGGTTTTCAAACATGCATGTTCGTGCCACTGCCGCCCCCCCACCACCTCCACTCCACTCCTCTTCCCTAGTTTCCCACAGTTCCCTGCATCACCTATTGAACCCAGCCAGCAGCCCAGGAATGGAGCAAGGGGAACGGCAGGAATGTGGCTCCCAGCTCCAGCCAAAAACACAAAACAAGGAAGGCAGAACTCGAGGGGGGGCCCCGCCTTCTTGGAGCCAGAGACGCCTTTTTAATTGGCCGCCTGCTGTAGGCTGACCACTTATCCTCCGTCCTGATTGGCTGCTTGTCCGTCTTCACTCCCCGCTGCTGTCCGGCCTATCAGAGCGCTCTCATGCTGTTATAATGTGTGTGTGTGATCACGCTGATCCTTACCGACAGCACCGTCTTGAGTCTTGCCTGATTTGAACAACAGTGTTGAGGGATAATTATTCTGTAGCTCAGGACATTGCTCCATATTAGCTCCTGTTAACGTCCGTGGATCTGTGTAAAAGCCGTCAAACACACATTACTACCACCGTAACAAAAAGAAGTAATGTTTAAGTGTGAGAGGCTGGAAGTGTGGCTGGAGCGAGGCTTTCTTTTCTCTGCGCAGCATCGAAACCAGGCCGAACGTGCGGCTATAGGCCAAGTTTCTGCTCGGCTATTATTAGACTGCACTTCATCCTACAGCGGAGAACGATAAAGATAAGTCAGGCCAGTCGGCTGTGTCATCTGGGACGCTGGCAGGTTTTTAATGTCACAATGCAGCGGCTTTACAACAAGGAGGAGACGCAACAACACGACGAGAGGAGGTCAGAGGTCGGACACGAGATGTCCAGACTTTCTGTCATCGTCTCTTAATCTGTGTTGGTGGAGCTGTTGAAGGATTGGTTAAAGGCTCTCCTTCACCTTTTACGATTTATTTATTTTATGCATTAAAAAACTAAATTTAAAAACTGATTTTCATAACATGTTTCTCAACAACAGAATCCCTAAAGAATTCTGGAGGATGCAGGAGTCATGTTCAAATGACTATAGGTATTTATATATTTTTAATATTATCTCCACCAGCCACCGCCTCAACCTCCAGCAGCTGTTAACACACAGGTGTCTGATGTAGGATTGCCCTCCTCAGTTTTTATTCGCTGGCTCCACATCCAATGTGTCAGTTTTGAAGCTCAGTGTGGTGACTCTGGCCGCCGCCATCTTGGCTAACTCCACCTAGCTCCCAGCTAATTCAGAAATGTTCAGCAGCTGAGTCTGAAGGCAGCTAGCAGCCGTTGAGGACACCCACCTGTTACTCGAAGCAGCCACGCCCCTTAATTCTGCAGAACTTAAACATAACTTGATATGTTTTCTATGGGAATGACTCAGAGTTGGAGCCTCTAGTGGATATTCAGAAAACTGCAGTTTGTGTCACTTCCTTCATTTTTCATCTCTCCTTTCAACCTGATGACTTCTTAGAGCTTCTTAGGACATTGCTGTCCTTGTTAGCACTAGCCTCCAAAATGGTTATACTCTAGTATCCTGACCAGAGGCTTATTTGCTACAATGCTAATGTTGCTAGCAGCAGTATTTACTCAGTTTTTCTTACAAGCTAATGTTAAGCTAATATTAGCCTTCACTCTAAATCTAGAAAAGCATCAGTGGTTTTTTTCTTGAGCTGAGCAGAGAGAAATTAAACGACTTCTTCTGGATGCACGGAAGCCTGGTGGTAAATTTCCATATTAACCCCGATGTAAAATTGACGCCTCCCTCCCTCCCTCCCTCCCTCCCCCCTTCCTTCCTTCTCTTCTTTCCGCCACCTCCCTTTATTGCCTCCCCAATAATTCAGCAGACTTCCCGTCAGATCCGTCCAGATGGATCTTGGTATAAAAAGAGTTCACACTGACGGAGCCCGACAGTGTTGCTGCTGATGGTTTTGTGTGTTTTAGCTAATTAATGTCTCAAGATTAATGTGTTGATGATTAAATGGTGTGAAAACATTACACATTCTGTATTTAAACAGCCACACTCTTTGCCTTCTCTGGGTGCCAAGAGGAGCATCATTAATGTTATTTATTTTACTAATGTCAGCTGTTTAAATGTGGGGGAAACAAACTGTGGAGATGGTGAGAAGTGGCTGGACTTGGAAGCAGACTGCAGGCTCGGGTTACTCTGCAGTCTGGAGGCTTCTTCTTTCTGGAGAGGGGAGAGGTATTTGGTTGGAGCCTGGCTCCTCCACTCATCTGCATCTTATTTGAATTTCCTGCTTGCATAATTCCTTGGTTAATGGGGAACTGCTCGGCACTGCCACAGCTGTTTTGCCTTTCCTGCCTGGCAAGAGCGCTGCTCGCACAGCGAGAGGAGGGGGAGGAGGAGGGGGAGGAGGGGGAGGGAGGGGGAGGGAGGGGGAGGAGGGAGGAAAAAAAATGTTTAAAAAGAAAAAATCTGCAAGTCATGTGGTGCAGAAATACAGTACAAACAACGTGTGATCCCCGAGGACGGAGGAGGAGGGATGGAGTCAAACACCCACCCACTCCCTGCTTCACCCCCCCTCCTTCATGTACACTCCAGCAGCACCACACCCCCTTCTCTAGAGCCGCACTGAGCATGTGCAGCGATGGTGATGAGCCTCCCCTCCTTCGTCCCCCTCCTCCCCCTCCTCCTCCTCCTCCTCCTCACCCAGTCCTGAGCTCTGCTGGTTCTGTAATTGGTTAGTAACAGGCCTGGGCAGCAGCTCCACATTGCACCAGTCGGACTTCAACCAGCCGCATTAGTCTGTTTATGCATTCACGGCCCTATTAGAGGCGGTTTGTTCGCTCATTAGCAGACCGGTGCCGGAGTTTGAACCTTGCCACGGCGGCTTTAATCGCTGAAAGAACGGCGAATGAGCAGGAATCTGTGGCGGTGACGTTGGCGCCGTGAACGCAGTTGGTCCTGAGCTCCTGATCCTGTGTTTAAAAAAGTCTAAAGGTGGCTTAAAAGCTTCCAGTGTATTAGTGTTGTATGAGAACACTTAACAGATTATTCGGTTGTTGGATGTGTTGTTGTCTCTGTGTTTGCAGAGGTTTAGTTTCTGCATCCTGTCTGTCAGTCTGTCTTTAACTGCCACACCGAGGCAGTTTAGCTCGTTGTACATCGCCACAAAAACACCTTTCAGTGGAATCAGTCAGGTACGTCCTTTATGAGAAGAAGAGTCAAAACCTGTTCAATGGGTTTTGACTGATGATTGAGCAAAACAAGACATTCTGTTACTAGAATTTAGATAAGGTTTTTCTTATTCTTCAGGCAGTCACTGACCATGCTTGTTGCATTGTGGGTAATGTAGGCCCTAGGTTTTCATCAAGCAGCAACCTCCAGGGCTGAGAGATTAAACCCAAAATGAACTTAGATATTAACAATAATTTACCAGACGTTGTCATTGAAACAATCGGCTTTAATAAAAGTTAAGTCTCCCGCATGAAAACGAGATTCACTTTCCACCCATCCATCCACCCCGACCTCCACAAGATTACTTTCACTAGATGAAAGGCAGCCGTATTGGTAGTCCTGTATGTGAGGACTGGATAACTACACATTAACAGCGTCAAATGTTGTTTATTTTGGCTGCAGAGAGAACCGCCGTAACTTCTAATACAGGGAATCAGTTGCGATACCTAGCCCTCGTTGTTTGTAGCATTAATGTTGCTACGCTAGCAAGTAGTTCCTCTAACGTCCACTAGAGGCTCCAACAGTGAGTCAGTCCCCATTGACCTGCACGTTAAATAAACATGTTTACATCCTGGTCTCTAGAGAGAATTTCTACATTTGTGATGAATTTTTCTAGAACTCACCTGATTAGTTCTGGAGATTTAAGGGGCGTGGCCTCTTTGATTGACAGGTGGGTTAGGGTCCTCACAGGTTGCTAGCGGTCTTTAGCCTCAGCTCCACCTCTTTGACCGTTGTTGAATTAGCTTGGTTGGGACGGGCTGAATGACATTAGCTTGACGCTACCAAGCTAGCTAAGGCCTCTGAGCTAGGCTAAGTGCTATTCTGTGTTGCTAGACTGCCGGCTAATGCAGCAACATGTTCCATTGCTCCCGTTTGGCAGCTAGTGGTTCCAACACCCCACCTCACGTTGCCCTTAGTAAATTAACCCAAAAGAATACCAGAAGATTATACTACTGCCTCTAGTGGACATTGAATGAACTACAGTTTTTGGCGCTTCCATATTGGCTTCATTTTTCAGACCCAGAGGTTGATGCTTGGTCAGTTCCCATTTACAGCAGTAATGTTTTGGTCTCTAGAGCTGATTATAGAACTCACCTGTTTAAATGATAAATTATTATAAATAAATATATATCTATAAATAAATTATTTGCCAAGATGGAGACGCCCAGAGACGCCACACTGAGCTTCAAAACCTTCAGGTTCATCCATCTTTATTTACAGCCAGTATTTTAAATAGAAGGTCGGACAGAACTTCTTTAAGTTTAAAACTTCCCTTTATCTTCAAATATCTCATTAATCCAGTCATTGTTTCTGTACATTCATGGATTCATTGTGTAGAGGAAATGCTAACAGTTAATTCAGCTACGTTTGTTGGTGGTAATTTGCTAAAATATAAACAGGTACAGGTACAGGTAGTCGTGTCATGTCAGTTTTAAAAGCCAACATTTATGATTTAATTTCTTTTGTAGTATCGTACTCTGATGTTTTATTTAAATGTTGCTGCTGCTCCACGTTGTGCTGGTGTTACAGAATGAAATCTTATTAGATGTTTTTACTGTGTGTGTGTAAACCTGATGTTTCCAGATCTGTCACAGCTGTCGTGTGTGTTTTTATTACTTTCTCAGCAGGTGGGGACGATTCTTCTCTTCTCTTTTCTTTTTTTATCCGCCCAGTCTTTATTCAGTCGTCGCCTCTTTGTCCCGTCCTGTTATTAGCTCGGTCGAGCACCGGTCATCCTGACATATTGAGTCTTCAGAAACACGAGATTTGTGCTTCCCTTCACCAATAACTGGGGGAGGAATTCTCCGCCGTCCAGATCAGTAATGAAATCTGTGGCGTCTTTGTTATGCAGCCGTGGTCATTGTGCTGATCTGTAGTCAGAGAGACGAGCTCTGACTGTCACACTGGACTCAGACAAGTTGATCTTTTCCCAGAAATACCAAACAAATGAGTCTTTTCCTTTTATTATATTTTTTTTGGTGGGGTTTCATTTAATCATTAAAAAAAAAGCAGAAAATTAATCTGCGAATGATTCGATAATCAGCAAACATGTGAGGATCAGCTTCAGATTTATGCTTCTTAATACGAGACATTAATGATATTTGATCTGATTATTAATGACTGTTAATTTAAGTCCTGATTTGTTAGCCCGTCTTTTATTTTGGTCCCAACCTGAATTTAATCAATCCAGTCAATTAAAGACAGAGGAGCAGATTTTGAGCTAGAGTCGTTTCACAGGAGTGTCTTAAAATGAAAACAGTCTTTTATTAATTTACTGAAACAAAGAAAATGTTCAACATTCCTGCAACTTTTAAGCCTCTTTTAACTCCTAGTTTTGGGTTTTGTATGAGTTCAGTCTCCAGCTGTTTATGACCTGCAGCTGCTGCACAGAGTGAATCATCCTGCAGCTTAAAGAGGCAGAAGCCGGTCCAGCTTCCCCATCCGCCCACGTGTTTGCTTTTTGTAGAGGAAGGTTGTTCTGGAGTCTCTCCGTTGGGAACTGATTCTGCTCCAGCAAAGATCTACGGGACCAATCAGATCATTTGGGGCGGGGCTTAATGTGATAACGGACAGAAGAGTAACAGTAGTATGGACGGAGCTAGATCTTCTTCTTCTTCTTCTTCTTCTTCTTCTTCTTCTTCTTCCAAAGTGGTGGACGGTGTTTCCTTCAGGTAAACGTTTGGGGAACTCTCTGTTTGAGTCATACGTTGAGATTGGTTCAACTTTGCCAAATTCAAATCTCCAAAGTTTTTTTCCTCCTATCATCACTACAACTCTCAGAGTTTCATCAACATCCATGGTCTCTGGTTTCGTCTTCATTCCTTCTGAACGCTCCTTAAAGTCTCCAAATGAATCATACATTCAGTTTTGCCAGACGTTTAGAATTTGAGCTGTCTGATAAAAAATAATAAAGGACCTCTTTCTGCCTTGAAATGTGAAATTTAAACTGGAGATTTTTTATATTTCCATGACAACAGGGCTCCAGGACGGTCCCTGAACTAGTTTCTAAGGAAAGTACTTTTCTGTTGCTTTCTCTAGCCCCATTACGTCTGAACAACTTGTGTTGCCGAGTTAACAGACTCATAACTTGATAAGAACTGAGTCAGGCTGCTCCTGGCTAGGTTAAGACCAAACTAGAGCTAGAAGAGTGAAAGTTGGACTTTGTTCAGTCGTAATATCTGGAGATAACTGGGACTAGCAAGGTTGTGCCAGTCTGTCAGTTTGTTAATCATTTTTAAATTCCTCCTAAACTTTTTATCATTTCAGAAGTCAGCTATCAATATTTAGATTTTTCCTGACTCTTTTGGTTTTGGCTCTCGGTAAGTATTAAACTTACAGTTTACTTAAGGTTAACTTATACAGTTTAACGACTACGAGTCTTGTATGTTTCTGGAACAGCTGAAGTATTTTTGCCTTCCAGTTGCACTTGAGCAAGGCAGCAGTAGGGTGCCGTGAACAAACACCATATATCTGTGTTTGTAGAGCAAACACTCTCACTCAGATTTCACTCAGAAACTCGTCGTCTCTCTGCAGGTCGTGAGTCGCTGTGTGGAAATCCCCACAGTTCCAGTAATGTGTTGTCATCAAGCCAAAGACAAGCAGGCAGTTTTTTTCAGTTCCTTAAGATTTAAAGTTCTCATGTATTTCATGTTTAAAGCCACTCCTCTTTAATTATTGAAACAAAAGGGTGGATGAAGTGCTTCTAGTGAGTCCTCTACATCTGTTATCAGCCAGGTCATGTGGGTTTAATTTAACATATCCAAATATTTGCCATCAACTCTCTGTGTCCCATACATTTATAAGCTATCCAAACAAACCAGCAAGTTTTAGTGAAGTGTGTTTCGTTACCTTCTTGTACAAGCAGTAAGTTGTTCAGATATAACGGGGCTGAAGAGAGCAACAGAAAAGTACTTTCTTTAGAAACTAGTTCAGGGACCGTCCTGGAGCCCTGTTGTCATGGAAATATAAAAAATCTCCAGTTTAAATTTCACATTTCAAGGCAGAAAGAGGTCCTTTATTATCTTCTGTCAGACACGGCAAATTTCATCGTCTGGGAAAACTGAATGTAGGATTGGGTCGGAGACGAAATCAGAGACCATGGATGTTGATGAAACGCAGAGAGTTGCAGTGATGATGTGAGAAATAACCTTTGGAGACGTGAAGTTGAACCAATCTTGACTCATTCAGTTGATTGACATGTGACTCAAACACATAATGAAAATGTACAACACATCTCCACCTTGTTGTCCAAAGTGAAGCTAAGCATTTTTGTGCTGTAGTGTTTGGTTCAGTGCCAAGTTTCGATGTAGCCTGGCAACTTGGATGTTGACGGTATTTGCCGCTGGCTACTGGTTTGAAACTCACCAAAAAACTGAGAAGTACAACGAAACATGACTGATACCAACTTTTGGATTTTTTTCGCTTGGTTTTACAACATATACTGCAGTCAGCCACCAGGGGGAGGAGCTTTGACTTGACGTCGGCCATCTTGGAGCGTTGGTTGACGGTATTTTCAAAGAGAAGAAGAGCTAGGTTTGTGCATGCACTAGCTATATTCCAGTGGTGACTCAGCAACAATGAGTCATAGCAAAGGTCGGCTCATGAGTCTGATAACATCGTGATTTCCTTCTGGTTCGTGTTTCAACATCTCCAGATCAACTGGATATTCCTCCAATCAATCAGAGACATTTAGTTGTAAACTAATTCATGTATGATTGCTGTTACTCTTCTGCGCATCACCACATTAAGCCCCGCCCCTAAACAATCTGATTGGTCCAGGACACCTTAGCAGGAACAGAATCAGTTCCCAACGGAGAGACTCCAGACCAACTTGCTCCTCTTGGTCTGGCCTCCAGGCTGGTTTCTACCAGCTCCTACAAATAAACTGCTTGAAGCCGCTGGATGATTCACTTTCTGCAGCAGCTGCAGGTCAGGTTGGGTACAGATGGATTATCAGAGCTATTTTAATGGAGACAGCTGCTGGAAGTGCAGAGACTGAACTGATAGGAAACTTGATGCAAAACCAAAACTAGGAGTTAAAAGAGGCTTAAAAGCAGCAGAGGTCAGCACTTTCTTAGTTTCATTATTAATAAAAACTGTAATCTTTTTAATAAACTCCTGTGAAACGACTGAAGCAGCTCTACCTCTGCTATAAACATAAACCTGTCGTTAATTGACCCGATTGATTAAATTCAGGTTGGGACAGAAATAAAAGACAGACACGTCCTCACTGCTGCCACTTAAGGAGAAAACCCACAAAGCTAATTAATTAAGGCCCACCGGCTCATTTGCATGTTTTGTAAGCACTAATTAAGATATGCAAAATATCCAGATGAGCGCTGCAGTCTAAATTTATTCTAGGCGGAGGTATGGGCAGGAAAATGGATTGAGGCCACGTCCTTCGCCGTCACATTAATCTGAGGCTGTCTGCGTCAGAGCAGCAGGAAGTGCAGGAGTCTGTCTCGGTGACTTTGACACGTTTACATGTTGAAATATATCATGATGCAAAGAGGCTGCAAGACCTGCAGAGCGTAGCACAGGACAGGAGAGAGGACAGGAGAGAGGACACGCTGGTACAGTGGAAGACGTTTGACTTACTGTACATTTGTTCTCTTTGATCCTAAAAAAATGCAAAAAGAAAGAATTTCAACTCTGTTGTGATGTCAACGTCCATCTCTTCGTGGCTAATAGTCCGTCTCCAGTGGACATCCCAGGCTCTGGTTGCCTAGGTAACGCTCTTGTTTATTTCCAAAGTGGAACGAGCAGAAACATAAAAATATAGCTAGTGTATGGGCGGAGCTAGCTCTTCTTCTATTAAGAAAGAAAATATTGTCGATAATATTTACCCGACCCTCCAAACCCGCTATCAGCACGATGCAGGTTTGGTGGTTAGGAACCAAGGCTTTAGATAAAGATGGCCGATGATCCTCCAGAGTGAAGCCAAAGAATCCTGGTGGCTGACCCTAACCCTAACCCTAACCCTAAGACCTAACCCTAACCCTAAACAGGCTGTAAAACCAAACCAAATGTTGTTTTTGAAAAAAACACAGAAGCAAATTCTGTCAACATCTGAGCCGCCATGGTGGGTCAAAAGTGTGAGGGGAACTGAACACTGTACAAACTCCAAACACCAAGATGGTGCCAAATACAATAAATCCATTTATTTTTTTTTTTAGATAATAATAATAGAGGTGAAAACTGCTTGAAATACAACAGAAGAAGACAGTTAATGTCCAGTCCTGAATTGCTGGAGTAGAAGAAGATGACCAAGGTGTCTCCAACGTTGCCGTCGGCATGGGTTCCTCCAGCTTGGTTCATCTTTTCAAACACTCGTTGTGGTTTGCCACCTCTTTAACTCGGTTTAATTCGTCTCAGATGACTCGTACAACTACGTCGCTGTTACTCTTCTGTCCATCACCTCATAAAGTCCTGCTGGAGCATAGTCAGTTCCCAATGGAGAGACTCCAGACGTACTATCCACGTAGTAGGAGGAGGGGCTCGTCTCAGCCTCCAGAAGTTGGTCTGGCTTCCAGGTTAATGTTTTGTTCACTAAACCACAAATAGTCACAGTTGTTGTTCTGCGGTGCTGTATCCATGGTGGAGCAGGTCCTGCTCCAAGTATTGTTTGTGTTGTGTTTGGAGAAGCACTGGTTGCTAATCTGTGTGGAATTACCCCCATGTTACTCAGCTGGACGTCTCATTGGAGCTCATATGACACAAATACAGTGTATGTATATGTGTATATGTATATATATATGTGTTTATAATAGTGCAGCAGTGATCACCTCTGAGCCTCTGGAGCGTCCTCTCTCTCAGTCCCAGAGCAGAGCTGGTTAGCGTCAGGCTGGTGATGGATGGAGGATGAGGTCAGTCCTGAGGGGGATCCAGACTCTCTGGAAAAGACCTGTTGTTCTCTCTCTCTCTCTCTTCCCCCGCTGTGCAGCAGTCCTCTGATGATCTCATCCACTAACCCACTAAAACACACACTAACACAAACACCAACAAACACACTAACACACACACTGCGCTCATCACATCCTGGGGAAAACACTGCTGGTGATTCCCTCTTAAAGGAGCTTCATCGTTGTTTGGATGGTTGTGAATAAATGATGAGTCGCCTTGATGATAAAAATCGAATGAAAGTTTACTTTCCTTGTTATTTTAGACGGTGAAGACGTCAACATGTGTTTTATTGCTCAGCTCTGTATATTTCTAATTGAAACTGAAAGTAAAGAACGTCTCATCCACACCAACTCTCTCCTCGTCGGTCGTAGTTTAAATTATTCTGAGTGAATCTTTCTGACACTTTTTATTTAATCGGATTTACCTTAGACGAATTAAATTGAGTTCAATTATTGATGAATACAAGATTTAATTTTAAATTGGCTGGTGGAATATAATTATTTTTTTTACCTTTTTACCTCAACGGGCTTGTAGCTTTTTATTAAAAACACGGCCGACACCATTTTGAGGAGCAGAATTATTGTGCCTCCTTTCTGCAGCATGAAATTCACCGATAACATCCACAGACTTTCTGTTCTTTCTTTCTGTTCAAACTGTAATTTAAAACAAAATCTCAGTCTGAGGAGAAGGTGTGGACGCAGAGACTCAGGTCGGGTCGTGATCTGCTTGATAGTTTTACTGTCTGGTCTTTTTATTTGTATGCACGCCATGAGCAAATGTGGCATGAATCTAATTTTGAAAAAATTATAAAATATGCATGTGATGCAGTTCTCTTGGTTTCAGTTCCTTCTTGTTTTTGCCCTGAATAAATTAATCCCCAGCAGTGGACGTACATGTACAGTTGTTATCCATCCATCTTAAGATAAATGAATCTTCCATATTTTCCTGAGGAGTGATTGTGAAGCTCAGTGTGGCGTCACCGGATGCCGCCATCTTGGCTAACTCCACCGAACGCCCAGCTAGTTTTAAAATGGTCAAAGAGGTGGAGCGTAAGTGAAGCTAAAGCTAAAGACGGCTAGCAGCCTGTGAGGACGCTCACCTGTTAATCAAAGTAGCCTTCATTCTGCAGAACTTCCTTGATCTGATTTAAACTTCTAGAAACATTCATTACGAACAGAGAAATTGGCTCTAGAGTCTAGAACGGTTTTAGTGCCAGGATGTAAACATGTTATGGTGATTAACTTGCTTTTGGAGCCTCCAGTGGACATTATATGAACTGCAGCTTTTGGGACTTAATATGTTGGTTGGTGCCAATTTTTAGCTCCAGTTTTGCTGCTTGTTTTTATCTTGTCACACACTTTAATAAATTCAGCTCTATGTAAATCAAATTAAATGTGGGTCCGGTGTGAATAGCCACTCATCCCGTCTGAACCTGAAGTTAATGTAAATGTCTCTGTTCGTGATTTTCCTGAACATAATATTGATCATATTTTCTCAACCAAACAGAAGCAAGAACGTTTTTATAGAATCAGCACCTTCAAAATAAAAGCCTTGACCTGTCTCTTTCATTTGTTTATTTATTTGAATAATAGATCCGCTCAGTAAACTGCTGAACGCAGCCCGGACTGAAGGTCGACGTCTCTTTAGCTGGAGCACGTCCTCTGAAGCGACGCTGAGAATGAAGTGAAGTCAAAGTAAACCTGAGCACAGCAATAAAAAAAATAAAATGCAAAGTGTGTCGATGCAAAAAGGCGTCACTCACCCAAGGTTGTTTAATGATCAGACACACTGGCAGGCGTCGCTCTCTCTCCTTCACCGAGTTCATATATATGGATTTAAAAATGGCAGATTGCTAACGACAATGCTTCATTTCCTGCTGCTGCACAATGGCTTCTTGAAAGTGACTTTTTAAACTGCGGCAATCATTGGCTGATTGGCTGATTGGCTGATTGGCTCTGCGGTGCTGCATCTATTGTGGAGCAGGTCCTGGTTCGAGTATTATTTGTGTTATATTTGGAGAACCGCTGGTTGCTAATCTGGGAATTCACCCCCATGTTGCACAGGTGGACGTCTCATTGGAGCTCATTTAACCAAGGAACACAAAGCTCAGCCTGGTGTAATTTTATCCCTTCTCCATCAACAGATATTTCTAGGTTTTGGTATAAATGATCTTGGGAGAAACACCCTCTAGTGGCTGAAAAACATAGCTACCACAGATTGTAATTACAATATCCGTGTTTGCTCAGACTTCCGAGTGTAGCTAAGAAATGTGCGGCTGCGTAAACTCCCTTCACAAACAGTTGGCTGTAAATAAAGATGGATAAACCCTCTGTTTTGAAGCTCAGTGTGGTGTCTCCGGCCGCCGCCATCTTGGCTTTGACTCCACCTAGCTCCCCGCAAATTCAACAGTGGTCAAAGAGGTGGAGCTGAGGCTAAAGACAGCTAGCAGTTGACTTGCTGTTGGAGCATCTAGTGGACGTTAGAGGAACTGCAGTGGAGGTTTCTGCTTGCTAGCCTAGCAACATTAATGCTACAAACGACCTATAATACAAACGTTTCACTGGTTTTCTCTCTGGTCAAAAATAGAATTTGATATTGTCAACTTGTAATTGTCTAGTCCTCACATATAAGAACAGGTAAGCCTCTGCATAAGATGGTAGTTTTTCCTTCATCCAGTAGAAGGCAAGCGTGTGGAGGTCGAGGTTGATGGATGGGTGAATAGTCAATGTAGTTTTCAACCTTGAGTGATGTTTGTGCTCGAAAATTGACTTTTTTTTTTGACATTTTCTTGTTTTGAGTTTGTTGTGTGTCTGAGTTATTAATAATTTTTATGGTGACTGCCGTGGTCCAATCAGCTGGGGGTGAGATTGAAGGTTGGGTATTTTTTTGGTTGAAAACTGACCTGAAAGTTTTACTTATTTACCATCAGAACAATCCAGGTCCATTAAACAGTTCTCCATTGGGACGTTTGTGTCCAACAGCATTCCCATTTTTTATTTAACCAATCAGAGGCCACCGAGGAACGAAGGTCAAAGTTGAAACCTGAACTCTGATTGTAGTGCTGTCTCAAGGTTTGGTGTTTCTGGTTACCCTCACTTCTCGTTTCCTGTCTCCCTTCCTTCTTCTTTTTGGCACACGTTGCCACGGTAACCACCACTGCCTCTTTTTTTTTTCTTTTTTTTTTTTTTGGTTGTAAGGTAGTTTTTAAGGCCCATACTGTGGTCATAAAAACACCATATTCAGCTTTCATCTGCCACATTTACTCACACTTCCACTGCCTCCGCTTCATTTCCAGACGCCGCAGGAGATTACCCAGAGTGCCGCTGGGCTGAGGAGCATCAAGAAAGAGAAGACAGAGAGAGAGAGAGCGAGAGAGAGAGACGAAGCCCATCAGTGTTTGGAGGAGGAGGTGGAGCCTGAGAAGAGCTCCTCCCCCTCCACTGAAGCCCCTCCCCCCCAGAGGAAGTGCAGTGAGTACCAAACGTTTTCTCTTGTCTGTGTTTTTGTGAAACGAAATTAACTTTTTAGATTGAGAAGTTTAAAGCATGTTTTGTATATATCCAATGTTTTTGGACATTGGGTGGTCGTCATAGCAACCTGAAAACACATCTTGCTCTTGGAGATGAGCTGTAACATTTGTTGTGCTGCTGTGTTGGTTTGTTTGGTGGTGAAGTTCCTGGTTTTAGATAAGGATGTCTAGATAAAGTTTTTTTGCTTATCCGAGTCCCGATCAGATCCTAAATGTCCTAGAGTTGGTCTCCTGTGTCTTCCTAAAGTCTGTCCTTGTCTTCCTTGTCTTCTCCTGGAGTCGACTGGATTCAGTCCAATAAATCTTTCAGTCAAAGTTAATGTAGTGTGGAGAGGGTAGCTGGTACCTTGTGTTCTCTACTCCAGAAATGTTCTGGTCATCCAACGCTGCCATAAACTCCCTAACCCTCTCTGGAAGATGTTTCTCCTTGACGCTGTCTCCAGGAAACTTTTCTCTTCTTTTAAACGTTCAGTGTTTGTTGTTGTTGTTTGGGTGCAGCCTTTGACTGAGTGGACTCCATGGATTCATTGTTGGTAGTACTGAATGATGTTCTCCTACTACAAGCTTCTTCTTCTTCAAGTTTTGTCAGCTTTGACGTTGGCTGCTAAAACACCATTAAAACAGAAGACGCTACAGGGACGTGGTTTTGGTTTACAGCTGATTCAAAGAGCTGAGCAGTGAATGTGGTTTTCTGTAGTGTAGTGTGTAGTGAAGAAGGAACTCGTAGCGTCTCTGGTTTGAATCCCCTCTACATCCATGGTTAAAGTGCCTTTGAGCAATCAAAGGAGGCTTCCCAATGCTCAGGTGTTCTCTCTGTGTGTGAATGGACTGGTTAAATGTAGTGTACATCACATATAACTTATTGGGTGAGATTATGTAATTCTTTGTAGTTTTAAAAAAAGTATTAGAGACTTGATAACGGACATGTTTTAATTGCAAAGGTGTTTTATTTTTAAATACGTTCACAAACACAACCTGTGTTCACCAAGCAAGAAGTAAGAAGTTCACCAAGCAAGAACCCTCCCTCCAGTATTTCTTATTTCTGTTCTGTTTTTGATCCTTGAAGATTTTCAGCTAGTCTGAAATCACGTTGGTTAAACCACCAGAAAACAAGAGTAAAAGCTCATAGCTGTTGTTCTGAGAGGCGACTTTCTTGCTGAACTTTAGTTGAAAAGTGAGTAAATGGTATTTTGGTATTTGCCATTTGCCACCAGGTCTCCTGTCGGGTTTTTTTTAATGGCTCCCTGCAGGAGGGACCATTCAGAGATGTGACTCTTGTGTGTTTCTCAGAGTACGAATAAATGTTATAATGACGTTGCTGTGTTGTTGCTGATGGTGTTCTGTAGCGTGGGAAGTGAAGGAGTGCAATTTCAGCAGCTTAGCCCCGGCTTGTTGCAGCAGCTCTTCTTGTCAAGTCGGATTTAATTTTCCTCTGGAGAGAGTGTTACAATCTACAGCTGCTTTTGATGGAGGTCTCCAGGGAGATGATTCTTCATCTAATGAACATGTTCTACAATGAAGACCAGGCAAAGGTTTAGTAATGTGGCTGCTGCGCTGAATTTGGGAATCAGCAACATCTGACGCCGCACAAGTCTTTATAATTACAGCATATGTCAGTTAAGTTAATATATATATATAAATTGATGATAAAATATAAAAATCAAATCAAGTACAATATTTCAGTTTGATGGAGCGTTCATAAAAACAGTGTTGGGTTTGTGTGAGCTCTTGACCCTGGACAGTGGTCACTCTAGTGTATGAATATATATCGAAAGGTGGATTTCCATAAAACTCCACAAAACCTTGTGAAAGAGTAAAGGTAAAATATTGCTTTTCGACATATTTAAAGCAGCGTATTTGCTCCTCTTGTGGTATAGTGCCTAGATGAAGGTGTAATGTTCTTCTATAGAAACAGAAAGTACACCTTCAGCCTCAAAAACTAGAATTATCACCTTTTAATAGCTTCTTAGTGTAATAGTCTCTGACATTTACTTTTTTTGACGTGTTCATTGACAAACTGTAATTACATTCTTTTTTGATGGCAAAAGATCTCCTTCTGATTGGACACTTTAACACTAACAGCTGCTGAGTTACCTGCAGAACCTGGGATGACATTTGGGGTTTTAGGCTCTGATAGAGTTGTGGCTGTTGTTTTTTCAGTCGTGCTGTTTTTTACCTCGTTCAGACCTCACATCAGCACCTGGTCTCACCTGTCCATCTCTAAGTCCCTGTCCATCTACCTGGTCTTAATATAAATGTGTCTCCACATGCGTCCCCAGCCAGCACTTGAGATCTGATCTCAGTGTGTGTGTCTGTAAATCAGCAGCGCCATCATGTGGTCAGTAGAATATTGTACCAGCTGCTGTCTCTGATGGATCTCTACCTACCGCTGGATCAGAACCATCAACAGCTGCTTGTTGACTTGGAGACATGATCCAGATTTTGGAACAAGCTGTGGAACAAGTTCTTCTTTGTTTTAGAGACAAAGCTCAGATTAGAACTGAAGCCTGGAAGCTTCTATCCTCAGAGGAACCAGGAATCACTCCTGAGGGAAGAAACATCTCTGATGATAAAGGGGAATAAAGACAGAGCGTGTGTTAAAACACAAAAGTAGGAACCTTAACAGGGAGTCGGTAAGCTGAACATCTTTCAGAATTCGCACCGTCGGTCCGACTCTGAGAATCTGAATTCCAATTTCATACTATTTGCTGACGTCTTGCAGACAAATGGAATGGAAAAAGCTGGAGCCCTAGATCACTGAGCTTATCCATGATTCAGTTCTGAACTCAGCTCTCAGACTTGTGTAAAATAAATCCTAACTTCCACACAGAGACTTGAAACTTTGACATATTTTGCAGCCAAAAATGTCAGAAATTAAAAAATAAGTCCTGCGCCGGCTTGTCAGGTCACTTGTGTATCTTGAACTCGGGCCAGACCCGGAGCAACAGCAGCAGGAGTAAACAGAAGGAGATGAGGTGTTAGCAGACGTCAGTGTTTCAGTTAACCTTGAAGGTCATGAGTTAGATCCCACAAATTCACGAGATCGTACCGCTGGATTCTTTCTTGTTGAGATCAAACGAGGGCAAGACGACCTTACCCACAGGTTTTATCAGGCTCCTCAGAGGATCAACATGGATCCAGAACCAGATGGAGATGTCCAGATAAGCTGTGATCCTTGATACGCTGTTGAAATGAAAGAGACGACAAAGAGAGACAGCTGTGGAAATCTGGACGGTGAATCTATATTGCCTTGTCTTGTCACTCCTCATCCATCGGAAAGAGAAAACTCAAAAATAAAATCAAACCCCGGCCTCTCTGGTGTCCTTCACAAAAAAGCAGAGGAGGATGAAAACCACAATTTGGCAAAATCCAAGGCCTTAAGAGGAATTCACTTGTCCTGAATTCAGCCTGAGTATATCTTACCTTGTCAGATTGTACTGGAGAGTTTCAGCATAAGTCGTGTCTGCCAAATGCAATCCCGCATCACTTAGTAATTCATTCCCTGCCTTCTTTTTTTCTGCTCATGTAAAATTTAAAGACTGTTGGTTTGGAAAGCGTTCGGCACGGAGAGATCGAGCCGTAAAGGCGGCGAATGTAGAAGTAAATGATGTTGTTAAGGTGAAGAGAAGAAATGGAGGACGAGTGGACGGGAGGGTAACACCTGGAGGGCCGGGGGAGATTTTCAGATGAGTAGGCCAAGACACCTTTTTTCTTGTACCGAGAGTAGCTGCAGGGAAAAAGTCAGAGGGGCGCCTTAAAAGATGTGACATTTAATTTCCAAAATTCAAAACAGAGGTCCAGCTTCCCTGAGACCGGCGTACGAGAGGAAGGATTAGTTTGAGGGAGGAAGAAGAGCACCAGAGAAGAGAGGCCGAGCTGGTTTTTCAATCAGGTAGAAATGTGTTTTTGTGTGTTTGCAGATTCCTCCTCAGCTGGAACCAGCTCGCTCGGTTCAGCAGGTTCATGCTGTAACGGTTTAAACATGGCAGCGTCCCGCGGCACTCAGCTGAACCCACTTTGTAGTCGGAGCTGCCGCCGAGGCCCGCCGCTGTGCTGTGATGGGACGGTACAGACTTGGGGGAACTGTTTCAACAAAGCTTGTTTCAGTAGAGAATCTGGAGTTTTGGTTGTTTTGGTCGCCACATGTGGAGCCGTCATGGAGGTCCTGAGGGTCCTGCAGAGGATTTATGTTGGGAAAGTTGTCTCTAGCTGTACTACTTTAAGTACTTCTTCAGATTAATGGAATTCAATACATCAGAAAAGTCCAGAAAGCAACTCAGATTCTGATTCAGAAAAGCTTTATTTGTCCCGGGGGCCAATCAGAGCCTCACATGACTGGAGATCAACGGAAACATCGCAACGCATCGATGTAGATGGAGACGTAATCTGGACTTCCTGAGTCTAATATGATGATTTTATATTAACAGCTCAGTTTTACATTAACTTCTCTGACGGTAGGAATTTTCTTGTCGGCACCTTTTCAGTAACGTTGAGCAGTTTTCTGATCACACAGAAACTCCACCAGCCTTGTTCTGGTCAGCTGGTGGCAGGTTTAGGAGTTTACTAACCTATGTTTTGTTCCACTTCTGGAAGTTATTGATATAATATTGTTGCATTTAACTTTTGTTCAGTTCGTGGTCGCAGGGAGATTGAGACAAAGTTCTGACACGGTCTCAACACAAGGAATAATCAAAGCAAAGGAGGGAATCAAGACGACTGGAACAAAACAGATTGTTTTCTGTCATGATAAACATGAATATGTGGCTGTCATCTGATTGGTTGAAGAAAGAAGAGACATGTACCAGAGATAATAACGTTCACCAGCATTGGTATTAACATTATAGCCTGATCCTGGCTCTAGAGGAACAGTTAGAGCTCGTTTAGTCTGGACCAGAGGACGAGCTACAGACGAGATGATGAAGTGAAGGGACGTCATCGTCAGTCAGTAAGGATTCAGAAACAAAAATGTGTTGTTTTGGAGAAACTTTACTAAAATGGTCATAGAATAATCAAATCTTACCATTTTCATATGCATATGAGCTGTTTGTAGCTGAGCGCCAGCACCAGCTCCATAGTCACCAGTCTGAGGGTAAACCAGAGCAGAAAACCTGACCGAGCCAAGCCCAAACCTACCAGTGCTTGGCTGCAGGCCAGTCAGCTTTTTCCAGCTTTTTTCAGTTTTTCCTGGGCCGCCGCCAGCCCGCGGGCCGGTGCCAGCCCCGCTGGGTGCTCGGGAAGGTTTGTTTTCACGACTCCTTCTGCTTTTGTTGAACGGGCGGCGTGGAGCTCAAGGGGTGGAGCGCCGTGTTATAGCACCGCCGGGGTGATGGGTGCAGTTTGCACACGGGTCATCCCGGCTAAAAATATTTGCATGGAAGGTGCCGTGAAGCAGATCGACTCTGCACCTGATCAGTCGGTGGGTTTCCTCTGCTTGTATCGCTCACATTTAGATTTTAGTTTCTTGTTTTCTTCCTGAATGAGCTCCATGACCCTCAGGCCGCTGAAAACCTGATTAGATATCTGATGTATCATTGCAGAAATCTCATCCGCTGTATGTATGTGTGTTATTGCTCAATGCTTAATGAGATCATTAGTCCTAATTATGCAGAGGATCAAAATATTTAACAGTAGATCATCAGCAGATCAAAAAAAAGAGAGAAAGCTTCCCGGTGTGTCTGTTTATTCATGGTGGGAAACAAAAGCTTCGCTCTTAATGTGACGCCCTGACGTCGTGTCACTCTCTGATCATACTGTTGTTCATGAAATCACCATCTGCTGCCTCCAAATGCCGTGCGCTCGTCTTTGAATCTGAGCGGCGAGCGCTGAGCGGCGGCGGGATGGCGAGCTGCAGGTTCCCGGGGATCCACCACAACCGCTGCCGGAGGTGTGGACGGACGTGGGAGAGAAAGAGAGAGTAATGACTCACCCTGAAGATCCACACACACCTGTGGAGGAGGTGTGTGTGGGCAGATTTCACTGAGCTGAACTTCACCACAACGCTCCTTCACTTCTTCTTCCTCTGGTTGTTGCTTTCAACCAACTCTCCAGCGCCGGAGCTGCTGCTGCTGCTGATGCTGCTGCTGCATCTGCTGCTGCTGCATCTGCTGCTGCTGCTGCTGCTGATGCTGATGCTGCTGCTGATGCTGATGCTGATGCTGCATCTGCTGCTGCTGCTGCTGCTGCATCTGCTGCTGCTGCTGCTGATGCTGCTGCTGCTGCTGATGCTGATGCTGCTGCATCTGCTGCTGCTGCTGCCGCTGCTGCTGCCGCTCGTAGCCGCAGACGTTCTCCTTGTCCATGATTCACTTCTTGCTGCTTGCGTGTGATCCCAGCTCTTCCTCTGAGCTCTGAAGTTTTTTAACTTTTAGGTTGTCTGCTGTGAAACGTTGTGTGGTTGTGGGTGTTTTCTGAGTTGAGAAATGTGTCATCCAAAATCTGTGATCCAAACCCCCTCTCTGCAGCGAGTTGTAGAAAAGCAGATCAACAGAGTTTCTGTATTTGTAGCAATGTGACGCTCGCAGAGACACAGTAGCCTCGTTCAGACCTCACATTAACATCCGTCCTGGGAAATCCCATCTCACCTGTCCATCTCTAAGTCCCTGTGTTAAAATGTGTCTCCACATGCGTCCCCAGCCAGCACTTTAGAGCTGATCTCAGTTTGTCCGTCTGTAAATAAAAGCCAACATCATTAGGTGACAGCTACTGTCTCTAATGGATCTCTGCTGTTGTTTCAGAACCATGAACAGCACTGTTTTTGTGTGTGCATCATGACTTTGGCCACACCTTGAGTTATTATTCATCAATCTCCACCCTGAAGTTAAACTTAACTCGACCCTGGAAGCTTCTGTATGCACCAAACTATCTGGTAGTAAAGACTCACTCCTCCTCCTCATTCTGAATCATTTCCTGAGTTGATTCCAGTTCAGATTAGTTTCTAGTTTAGTTTGGTTCTCAGCTCCAAGGCCAGAATCTTTTAAAAGGCTCTCATAATGAACAGACATCACTGATTCATGTGATCATTTCTACTAGTGGTTGAATGAATGAGTTAAACTCCTCTTCCTCAGATGCTTCAGCTTGGACCAAAGCAATTGGCCGACAATGTGTCTTTGGGATTTGATCTGATCTTTGGGAAGCTTCTGAAGGTGTCACCTCAGGCTAAATGAAAGTGAAATGAACCTTTTGACCATTTCATTGACCAAAGTAGTGACTGACAAGATTTTGGTTCTTCTTTTTCTTCTTCTGGTATTTTTGGCAGCTTTGACGCTAGCCAACCGCTACTGAAACAGAAGAAGAAGAGAAAGTCATCTCAACTCTTGCACTGCACAAGGAAGACATGACTAGTTTCCTCCGTCTCAGTGTCTTCGGTCACGTCTCGTAGTCCAGACTGACTCTGCAGGACTCAGAGCATCTGTTGCATGACTCCTTGTTCTTATAAGCTGCTCTTAGTGAACGTTCTCCGTCTTCAGAATGAGTTTGAAACCTAAAACACAGTCCTGTACTCATGGGTTCACGCTGCTCGTTGCCCCTTTGCCCCGGTGGCAGCAGCTCAGTATCACTGGAGTTAATCCAGCAGCTCGTATCTGAGGCCACGATGAAGTCAAGTGTTTTTCAGACTAATGAGTGTTAGACTGTTTTAGTCTGGAAGGTAGATCTGGCTCACTGCTCCCCCCCAGAATCACCCACCCATCCATCCACAACACATTTGTTCAATTTGGTTAAGTGCCACTCAAGAGGTATTCCTCAAAAATAAAAAAATAAAAAAAAATGAAAAAAAAAATATCCTCAGAATTGATTTTTCTCTCTTTTTTTATTTTTTATTTTTTAGTGGGAGGTGTCAGGAAGGTGCACGCTTTACACATTTTAAAAAGCTCAAGTGACAGCGCAAATGGAGATTTTAAAGACAACTAATCCAATTACAGTTGAAGAAAATGTGTTTAAAATGAAGAAGGGGGAAGAAGCTAATTGCCGGAGAAGAAAGCGTCTGCCTGACTCACGTTTAGTCCTCCTCCTACTAATGATCAACAAAGTACTCCCATTTTAGACGCATGTGCCAGAGATCACAGGAGCCTACCACCGAAATTCAGTTTGAAATTGGAAGATAATTTCACAGGAATCAAGGAAATGTTCAGGCGTCTAGGTTTGGTTTCAGCAGAGGGTGGGAGGGACGCGGTGAAGTTTAAAAACCAACGTTCATATAAATGAAATTGGTTTTTTTTTTTTGTTTTTCACACAAAAATCAGTTTATTTGTTATGTATGTATGAAAATTGTGGTTTGTCTCAGTCTGATGGCAAATCAAGGATGCTTTTAAATTCATCATGTGTGTAGAGCAACTCAAAAAGTGTCTGTAAAGTATCCGATGTTTAACTGACTGAGGAAGAAGAAGCCTTGCAGAACAAAACTGGGTTATGAATAAAAACTAGTTTTAATGTGCTTTTCCTAAAGGAGTGCAGGGAGTGTCTGGTTTCTCTGAGCTCAGATCATATTTCTTGCTTTTCAGAGGTGGCCGTCAGTCGGAGCGGCGATACTTCACTGATATCAAACAGAACACCCGGTAGTGAAGGCCAATTGGAGATAGACTGCTGGGAAATTTCTAAAATTGCTATTCCAAATTTACAAGGTGGAGCGCTGCCACTGTTAGACAGTTTAGGGAGAGCTGCGGTGCGTAAACCGTTTTAGTTCGTCTCCTGCTGTGATGCAATCTGTTACGAGCATCAGTCAAATCACCCTCTCTGTTAGAGGATAAGAAAACACAGCCGTCAGCCAAGTCGGTAAACTTGGTAAACATTATGAAGGATTCCCCAACCTGCATTTACACTGAAGCGTTCCTGCTTCTTCAGAGAGGAGCCGAGGCAGAATAACGTCCTAAATGGAGGTTTCTTTTGTCTTTCTGTCAACCTTATTTCTCTTTCTGCTCATTTATGGTTTTAATAACAACTGTAGACGATAGCAGGAAGGACTCTAGAAAATTAAAGGACACACTTAAACTAACAATATATGCGCCAATGCATTGTCACATCTAATAAATACATTAAACAACTGGAGAATCTCTTGCGTCAAGAAGCACTCGAGCTGTTTTAGAGGTCAGCGGCGGAACGATTCCGCACTAAGAGCCGGTTTAAGTTCACATTTTCAGTTTGGTCACATGAAAGAGGCTGCAGATAGACGACGAGAGCGATTACAAGACCTTTTCCGTCGTCGGTGTCAGAGAAAAAAGGCTTTTAGAGGATAGAAAACGCTCGTCTTATCATCTGTGACAGCCGTAACTCTTGGCTGTCCAGTCGTCACGTTAGAGTGCGTTACTGCTTCTTTGGAAATGTGTTAAACTAGGCTAACCAAACTCTCATATGTCTGACTGACAATGAACAGCCCTGAAAATAAACACAAGCCTCCTCTATCTACATATCTGTTACACAGGATCTTCATTCAAAAGGAATATGTCATCTAATGAAAGTGTAAATCAATCCCCACGTAACTTAATCTAATGTAATCTTGTCTTTGAGCCAATATAATATATATGTGAAAAATAATACGGGAAGTTAAAGACAGGACCTTTTTTTTTTTTCCTGCACAACAGTTTCGTTCGTTTCCCGAGCAGTGTGTCCTGGAAGCTTCATTAAAGCTCTATAATGGAGAAGACAATGTAAAAGTCATCAGCTTTGCTTATTGGTTCTTTTGGAGATCATTACGTAGTTGGAGAGTAGAGCAGCAAACGATACTGTGCTTCCATTTTGAAGTTGCAAATTGCACAAATGATGTTTGCAAAACAAGAAATGTGCAGAGTTCTCCCTTTAAATGTTAGAAAATATCAATTTTATTGTTTTTTGGGATCCTGACTGGTCCTGTTGAGGGACTGGAGACAAGGAGAAGGGTTGAGGATGGATGGATGGATGGATGGATGGATGGGAGAAGAGGACATTGGCAGCACAGACATCCTCTGATTTTTTTAAATAATTCTCCAACAATTCATTTGTGCTTGCAAACGATTCCCTGTCGACTGAGATGGTGCAACAGAGACGAAAGAGACAGAAATCTTTCTTGTTGCTTTCTTCTTCCTGGTGTCACGTCAACATCAGTTTTAATTCCTGTTGTCTGATCATGTGAAGATATCAAGACATTGAATCTGACTCTCCATCTGTTCAGTATTACCTCTGTTCACCCCCCCTCCCTCCGTGGTGAGCTTGGTTTCTGAAGGTCTAGTTTGTGTTAGTGCTGCATAGATTTCCCACAAAAATCCTCCTCAAGGGTCAAAACAACAGAAAGCGTCAGATCTGGACCGAGTGCTGAGTGAACCCCTGGAGGAGGAATCCACCCTGAACACAACTATTTGACAAATATATTATTGTTGCTCTGGATAATCACAGAAACATGTTAAACCTGGGAGTCAAAACGGATCTGGTCTAAAAAGTGTCTGAGGAAAAATGAATTAAAGGATTTAACAGACAGATTGGTGATGTATGGATGGATGGATGCTAGATGAATGCTAGATGGATGGATAGATGGATGGATAGATGGATGGATGCTAGATGGATGGATGGATGGATGGATAGATGGATGGATGCTAGATGGATGGATGCTAGATGGATGGATGGATGCTAGATGGATGGATGGATGGATGGATGGATGGATGCTAGATGAATGCTAGATGGATGGATGGATGGATGCTGGATGAATGCTAGATGGATGGATGGATGCTAGATGGATGGATGGATGGATGGATGGATGGATGCTAGATGAATGCTAGATGGATGGATGGATGGATGGATGGATGGATGCTGGATGAATGCTAGATGGATGGATGGATGCTAGATGGATGGATGGATGGATGGATGCTAGATGGATGCTAGATGGATGATGGATGGATGCTGGATGGATGGATGGATGGATGGATGGATGCTAGATGGATGATGGATGCTAGATGAATGCTAGATGGATGGATGGATGGATGCTAGATGGATGGATGGATGCTAGATGGATGGATGGATGGATGGATGGATGGATGGATGGATGCTAGATGAATGCTAGATGGATGGATGGATGCTAGATGGATGGATGGATGGATGGATGCTAGATGGATGCTAGATGGATGATGGATGGATGCTGGATGGATGGATGGATGGATGGATGGATGCTAGATGGATGATGGATGCTAGATGAATGCTAGATGGATGGATGGATGGATGCTAGATGAATGCTAGATGGATGGATGGATGCTAGATGGATGCTAGATGGATGATGGATGGATGATAGATGGATGGATGGATGGATGGATGGATGCTGGATGAATGCTAGATGGATGGATGGATGGATGGATGCTAGATGGATGATGGATGGATGGATGGATGGATGGATACTAGATGGATGATGGATGGATGGATGCTAGATGAATGCTAGATGGATGGATGGATGCTAGATGAATGCTAGATGGATGGATGGATGGATGGATACTAGATGGATGGATGGATGCTAGATGGATGATGGATGGATGGATGCTAGATGGATGGATGGATGGATGCTGGATGGATGGATAGATGGATGGATGCTAAATGGATGGATGGATGCTAGATGATGGATGGATGGATGGATGGATGGATGATAGATTGGATGGATGGATGGATGGATGGAACAAGTCCAGTTGCTGTTGTTGTAGTTTTATTTGGACATGTCTTTTAGTGGACATGTCCACTAAGAGACATGTCTCTTAGTGGACATGTCTCTTGGCCTGTTATTATCCATGTTGTTGTTATTTTCTTCTAACTGTTGCTCAGATGTTCATAGAATCATTTTTCCATCGTCTGCTCCAGACGTTTAGTTCAGTAAACCCTGAACTCAGAGTGTAATGAGATGTCTTCATGAGATGTCTTCATGAGATGTCTTCATGAGATGTCTTCATTAAGAGCAGCAGCAGTCTCCACTCAGGGTTCCTTTCTGTTTTAATGGTCACATGGAACATTTAGTTAAATGAACTGAGAAGGGGAATCCTGTTCAATTGTCTTTTTTAGCAGCAGAGTGTAAAACGTGTTCACCTCGTATCTGCGTCACCATGTGAGAGGTTTCAGACGTCAGAGATGGTGAAGGGTCAACAACAACAACACCACCAGGTCACATAATTAACGAGGAGCCATTAGCAGTTTACCAGTTTGTTTGTTAATGAATGTGTTACATAAAGAAAGTGGCTTATTTAAGGTGTGACTTCTATGTGTGACTACGAGGCTGGTAACAAGGCTATTAACGTTGGAGTCACGCGTGAACACTCTCATGTTTGGGATAGCGTTAGCATTAGCGATAAAGTAACAGCAAGAAAAAAATAATCTGCTCTGAAATCTCTGGGAATATGTTTAAGTTAGAGGAGCTAGAGGAGCAGATGCTAGCCTGGCGAGGGCCGAGGCTTTGGCTTCCTGCTCTGAATCAGCCTGTTGTCGTGGAAACCAGACGGGGCTGAGCTAACGGCTAGCGGGGCGACAACCGACACCACCAAGGCCCCCCGTCCACCCACATCTGGGCTACGTTAGCTCCTACGCTGGTCCTCTCTGTCCCAGGACACCGCTGGAGTTGTGTGTCGTTGTTGTTGTGGGTCAGTTTGTGTTATTGTGTTTTTTGTGTGTTACTTTGTGGTATTGTGGGCTTTTGTGTGATTTGTGTGTTATTGAATGTGTGTGTTATTTTTATTTTTGTATATTTTTGCATGTTTTTGTGTGTGTTATTGTGTGTTACTATGTGTGTGTTACTGCATGTTGTTGTGTGTGTGCTGGGGTGTGTTACTGTGTGTTATTGTGTGTGTGTTACTGTGTGTTACTGTGTGTTATGGTGTGCTATGGTGTGCTATGGTGTGTTATTGTGTGCTATGGTGTGTTATTGTGTGCTATGGTGTGTTACTGTGTGTTATTGTGTGTTATTGTGTGTTATTGTGTGTCTACGACTCTGAGGAGTTTTGTTTGTTGCCGTCGTTGGTATTAACAGGATGTTAGACGACAAGAAGTTACACCGACACACAACGATTCTCTGCTTCTTCCAGTCGCTGCTGTTTGTTTATGGCGACGGGAGATTAAAACCCATCTGGTGTGTGTCTGTGTGTGTTTGTCGATGGGTGGGTTGAGAGGAGGAGGAGAAGAAGAAGAAGAAGAAGAAAAAGAAGAAGAGTTTTCTTTCGTTCTTCACGTGTGTAAACGAGAGAAAAGATGCAACAAGATGAACGTCACGACAAAAAGCATGTGTGTGTGTTGAGTGTGCTGCAGATTAAGCCTCGTGCACAGTGTTGTGTAGTGTGTAGTGTGTGTTGTGTTGTGTGTTGTGCTCGGCGGTGTGTGAATGATAATGACCTCTGACTCTGTCGGTTCTCTGTTACTTTACTGGATTAGCTCCTCTCCACTGCACTGCCTCCGGTCACACACTCACATTTACACACACTTAAATAAATATCTGAGGTTGAGCAGCCAGCGGATTGGTCGACTCCACGGCTCCATCAAAACAGATACCACGCCACAAATACTCCTGGTTGGTGAATCAAGTTCTGAACAAGACGCAGGAAGTCGCTGAACAGCTGACTAGGATGTGTTTGAGATAAGTCGTTGTGTTGTTCCTCTGGTTTCCTGAATCTGATTCTTTTACTGATATTTCAGTTTTGAAAGTATTTAGCTTGAGCCGTCCCAAACAACCTCTACAGATATAATTTGGTGTAAAATGTCTGTGAAGGTTCTCAGTCATCCAGGTCATTGTATATCCAACAAAAAAGGCAACTGAGAAGACGTTTCACCACTCATGGTGAAACGTCTTCTCAAAAAACTCTACAAGTCCAGTTGCCTTTTTTGAACCTTTGTTGGATATTTGGTGTAAAGTTTGTCTGGAGTCTCTCCGTTGGGAACTGATTCAGATCTACTGGGCCAATCAGATTGTTTGAGGGCGGGGCTTAATGTAGTGATGGACAGAAGAGTTGTAAAATTCATGCAAACAAAAGAAACGGAAAATGTGGCACTGAACTGAGCCAATCAGCAGCTACAGAGTGAACGACTCTCACTTTTTCCACAGCTGCTAGCCTTTAGCTTTTGCTAGCAATAGCAGCCTCATGAACTCAGTCACCAATAGGAAAGACGGTGTCATGTTTTTTTTTTTTTTTTGCTTTCGAGCATCTGAAGCCTGCTAGCGCTCTCTGCTTGCTAGCGTGACGACAATATTCAGGAGGAAGCCTGGCGTAAATGATTTATAATAAGTCTAGTTTTACTTGGTCTATCAACACAATTTAAAAATAGTTTGAAGTCAGCACTTTTCTACACAAGGTGAAACAGAGACTCTGCGGGACTGCGTCTTGCTGCTACCTTGTCTTATATTGTCCATCGCGGGGTTAAGAAAATTAAATGCGAAACGTCATGCTAAAACCATAGCTAACACAGCTAGCTAGGAACACAAAATGTTTGTGGAGGAAAGTTTACCTGGAGTCTCTCTGTTGGGATCTGATTCTGCTCCAGCAAAGATCTACTGGGCCAATCAGAGGGTGTGGGCGGAGCTTACTGTGGTGACAGACAGAAGAGTCGTACACGTCATTTGATTTGTTTAAAACTAAATATCTGCTGTTTGAGAAGCGAGATGTTTAGGGTCCACTTTCACGTCTGGAAATAAGTTTAAAGGACGAACGGATTAAGACGCGATTTGTGTAGAAGCGTTCATGACTTAATCCAGGGCTCTGATTGGTTGCAGGAATATATCCAGCTGATGCGGAGGTAATTTTTCTTTCTCAGTATCGTTTGAAACGCGTCTCAGATTGATTGACACCAGACTCATAATCATAAATGAGTCCAGGATCATGTTGTATTGAAACAGACTCGTTGAATGTTGGGTCCCGTCCTGCTGTGCATTAGTAGATGAGCATGAGTCACCGGGTTTCATCTCTCTGTATTGATACAGGACTCTGTAAGTTACTGTACCGTGATTCACTGTATTGATACGGGGTGGCTGAATAAACACACACACACACACACACACACACACACAAATGAACTGACTCATGCTCTTAACACGTTCATAACACACCCACCAACTGGCAGCCTCTTCATGAAACCACACACACTCTCTGGGCAGAGAGCCACTGTGGGAGTGGGTCTCTCTGCTGGAGTCTGTGGGACGCGTCCACATGTGGAACACCAGCTGGTCAACAAAAACACTTTAACACACACACACACACACACACACACACACACACACGTATACATGCATTCATGTCCCCCGCTGCTGCAACAAGCCTCCCGCTAAGGATCCTTCCTTTTTTCATGTGTAACAGCGCTCAGTCACACTGTCTTTCTCTTTCACACTTGTTTACACACTCGCTCACGCACCAACAGTACATTTGCAGTAGTACAGTACTCCCTCTCCCACACACACAGACACACACACATATACAGGATATGTGTTTATTAGAGAACGTAGCTGCACGTTGCATCATTCTGCAAAAAAACTAAAAGCCAAACCACACACCACGACCTATAGACACATCTAATTCATAGTTGCGTCATGCTAAAAAGCCGTATACGTACGCACAGGCGCGTCCTTACACACAGATTGCATCACAGTCTGGCAGTAAACGTTGGGTATTGTTCTCACAACTTTCATCGCAGACGCACAAACAGGCAGCCTCCGAGAAAACGGTCTGAAACTGAGAAGCAGTCGCAGCGGAGCTCTGTTTTATCAGAGGAGGGAGTAGATGTTCACATCAAGGCTGGAGATGATGCCTGGTAGGAAGTTTATTAGGGTTTTATTATTATTATTATTATACAGAAAATATAAAAATATACCTCTGCATTAACTGGATGGGCCTCCAACCAATCAGATCAATCAAGAATGTGACATCGATTACTGAATGAGGCCATTGAAGTTGAACTAATCTCGACCAATGGGAGCGACTGATCCAGTTGTGTTCCCCAAACGTTTACCTGCAGGCAACACCGTCCACCATTTTGGTTCATACCACCATATCCACTATAATGATAGCTGCTTGGATGAAAACAAATAAAGGAGAAGAAGAAGAACTGGCTCCGTCCCTACTCTAGACATACCCTCCTGACTACCAGTAGTACAAATTTGTCCTCTGTGGAGGACATTTGTAAACCTGAATATGTCCCATCCACTGCATTCTACTGAATCCTGTCCTTTTGCTGTCTACACAGGACATTTAGAGCTTCTCAATGATACGAAATGTGAAGGGGTGGGGCTTTGGTACCTTTCCCTTTCTCATTAAGGTAAATGTCGTCCATCAGTTATATGATATCTTAAGAGGCCAGTGTTCTAAGTACCTTACAAAGATTGGGGAATTTAAAAAGAAATTGTGATTGGACGGTATTTTTTCTCCTGGTAGACAGGAGGTTATCAGGAAACATCGTCCTTGGCGTTGGTTCAATGAGTTGTAGCTTTGGTTGCTCGTAGTGTCAACAGGATGGTCCTCCAACCAATCAGAGACATTTAGTTGATGACGTCTATGACTACTGTTACTCTTCTGTCCATCGCCACATTAAGCCCCACCTCCAGACTTTTGATTGGTCCAGCAGATCTTTGCAGGAGCAGGTTCAGTTAACCACAGAGAGACTCCAGAACAACTTTCTACCACAAACTCACAACTTTGAACTTCTTGTGGAACTTCTTGGTGTGGTTTCAGGCTAATTTCTACCAGCTCCCGGTAGATACACTCTTTATGCAGTCATGACTTTTTGTAGACATTTCCCAGAGTAGGTGGCTATAAGAACGAAAATGTCTGACTTTAGCTAGTTCGATTGGGATCAAACTAGTCAGAACCATGAGTGAGATTAGTTTAGGAATCGATGAGCAGAACTGAAACTTAAACATTTCTTAAGGGTTTGTTTGGAGACTCAGACGTCGTCCAGAAAGTAGGAAAGCCAATTAACTAACCAATCTGCTCCTAAAAACTCACACATTTCAACATGATAACCATCTTTTACTTGCTAGTAAATAAAAAAAAATGAAGAAGAAAGTATTTCTTTTTTTTTTTTTTTTTTTTTTTTTAAAAACAATGTTTTAAAAATGGGAAGATATCTTAGGGAACCAACTAACTGACTGACCTAAATATCTCTAACGTATTTAAACAGAAGCCATCAAAGTTTCCAAAGCAAATCTCCTGAATCATCTGATCAAGTTATAAAAACAGTTGGGAGTACTTGTCACTCATGTCAAGACGGATTAACCGAACCGTAATAACCAAATACCTGCCGGTAAATTGAAAAATTCTGGTGAACTAAAAAAACCGCAAACAATCAGTGAGTCACATCTAAAAACAGTCAACAACCAGCATATGAAAACCAGTCGGCCTAGTTTCAGAGCACGTCAGCCAAAACGCAGCCAGGCCAGCCAGATAAAGACCTTAACCTGAACAGGTAAGATCAAAAATAAAAACCTGAAACATCCTGTAAACCAGGTAGAAAACAGTCAACAGTAAAACAGGCGTTCAGATCTGGATCAGCTCCACAGTTACCCCAGCAGTCCAAGCCGCTTGACCAAAACCACCAGTGAATGAAGTTCTTTGTCCACATGGAGAGCTGTGTGTGTGTGTGTGTGTGTGTGTGTGTGAGAAAGTAAAGTGTGTGAAAGAGAGAGAGGGATGAAGAGAACAAAACAGAGTAAAAAAAAAAAGAGACAAAGAAACAGAGAGAGAGAGAGAGAGAGAGAGAGTTTGGTGTTTCTCAGTGTGGAGCTTAAACAAGCAGTACAGGATGTGCAGCCAAACTATTTTCTCTGCTTGGCTGCAGATTGTGTGTGTGAATGGATGTCACTTGTTCTCTTTACCATCACAATTGAGAGGCACACACACAAACACACACACACACAAACGCAACAACAACAACAACAAAAATAAAATACAGTAAATGATAAACTGCAGCAAACACACAAACTAAAAGCCGGCGTTTATTTATTCATGGAGTGTAACCTCGGAGGACGCAGATCCACTTTTCAGGAGCGCTACCCACTTTACGACAAACAGAAATCACCTTGTTCGCTGGTGGGAAGCCAGCGAGGGACGTTGTCTTCCTTGTTCACTAGTGACTCCTACTGGTTGGTCTGCACTGTGTCCCTTAGTCCTGGTGTTCCCCCTCGACATAATAAGGTCATCGAGGACATACCCAGAAAACAAAGCTGAGAAAAACACAACTGGACTTGTAGAGTTTCTTAAAAAACGTCTTGTTCTAAAACACTGGTGGGAGTTAATGTTT
This sequence comes from Chelon labrosus, assembly GCF_963514085.1. NCBI lineage: Eukaryota > Metazoa > Chordata > Actinopteri > Mugiliformes > Mugilidae > Chelon > Chelon labrosus. The sequence goes on from NC_140349.1 coordinate 1,482,205, forward strand.
TTATTTGGAACATCTGTAGATGATCAAACCTTACATTAACGTCTAAACTGGGCTGGTCTCACCTGTCCATCTCTACGTCCCTGTGTCTCCACCTGGTCTTCATCTAAATGTGTCTCCACATGCGTCCCCAGCCAGCACTTGAGATCTGATCTCAGTTTGTGTGTCTGTAAATCAGCAGCGCCATCATGTGGTCAGTAGAATATTGTAGCAGCTGCTGTCTCTAATGGATCTCTACCTACCACTGGATCAGAACCATCAACAGCTGCTTGTTGACTTGGAGACATGATCCAGATTTTGGAACAAGATGGAAAGACTCTCACATGTTGAGGGTTAGGTGTTAAGTAATAACACGTGGCATCAAGACGACGCTGCTGTTGTTTCAGAACCATGAACAGCTGTTTGTTGTGTATTTTAGGGACAAAGCTCAGATTAGAACTGAACCCTGGAAGCTTCCACGTCACTGCTGATAATAAAAAAAAAAAAGGGAAATAAACGTAACTTAAAGCTGGACACTTCAGGTGTTAATAAAAGATTTAAACTATGTCATAGTTTCAGGTCTTTAACGGGGCGTGTGACACCAGATCATCACTCAGGTTAACTGAACAAATTCTTCAGATTTCAGGTGAGATACTCACTGGTTGTTAACAGATCTTAGACATGTGAGTTTCTGATGGACAACGCCCGTAGATGTTCCTAATAATATCTAAACTCCCCAGAAGTCTTTTAGATCATAGATGAAACGTCTTCAAGAAACAAGTCCTGCTGCCCTTGTGTTTTATTTGTGTTATCAAGATGAGTCATCACATAGTTGGTTGGGCCACATTTAGCTTATTAGTTTAGTTTCAGTCTAGATTTGTGCTACTAAAATAATAATGTCTCACCCTCAGGTGTGATCAGTATGGATGAAATCTTCCTCTGTTTTATAAATAATAATAATAATGGAGGTCGATGGGGCGTGACTGACTGGTGGAGCCTCTAGTGGACGTTAGAGGAACTACAGATCAGGGCACGTTTGCTTCACATTCACCCCTGAAAGTTTCCCACTCGGCTGCAATGGGTCAATCTAGTAGTGAGTTTTTAGCTTATAGCATGCTTCAAAATGCTCCTTCTTAACTGTGATGGAGATTGACTCACATTAGGAGCTAGCCTCATGCTAGCCTAGCATCATTAAAGTTAAAAACGACCCACAATGCAATGCTCACAATGCACGTTGGCTTCATATTCACCCCTGAAAGTTTTAAGAGTGCCTTGCTAAACTACCTGATGTTAGCATCTTGATGTTAGCATTTAGCTTGTAGCATGCTTAAAAGAAGGCTGAAGCATGGCCACATGAACAGCACCTCCTTAACTCTCTAGCTAGCTTAGCATCATTTAAGCTAAAAACGTCTGAAAAGGCTGAAAATGTGCTGGTGGAGCTCAGGGTTGATGGATGGGTCAGTAGTGAATCTAGAGGCTGCATCCAGTTACAGACCTGTATTCAACATTTACTTTTAAATGGTGGTCTCCAAAAACCACAAACTGTATTGTAGGTGTTGAGCATGATTTTTAGGGAAGTTGTTGACGCTTTATTTCATTTATTTTTTTTTTATTTTGATCAATTTTACTCTGATCTTCTGTGGATGCGTCCATATAGAAATATATATATATGATTTATTTTGGAGGAGGAGAAGTGTTGATCTTAACAGAAACAGAAACTTGACATCTACCTGTCGAAGCGACCACTCGCTCTGCGAAAAGAGAGAGAAAGAAAGAGAGAGAGAAAAGAAATAAAGAAGTGAGCGCGTCAGGCTTCATGTCGGCGTGCAGGCGATGAAAAGGCCGCCGCTCGCCACCAGGAATTATTGATGTACAAACAAATAGACGCCGCGGGAGGACGCAGGAGTTAGGAAAGCTTTAAAAAAAAACGAATCAAAGACGAGAGGGAGAGAGAGGAGAAGAGGGAGGGAGGGAGGGAGGGAGGGAGGGAGGGAGGAGAAGAGGGAAGATAATAAATGGGTGAAGATTTTCAGACCGAGGTAAAATGTGATGAAGAGAAGAGATGAAGAAAGAGAGTGGAGGTGAAGAAAGTTCGAGGGAAGATATATTTCTCATCGTCTGTTCCTCCCCCTCCTCCCCCTCTCATCTCCTCTTTTCTCTGTCTATCACATCTCTCCTCCCCCTTTTCTTCACATCTTCTTGTCTCTCTTACTCCTCCTTTTTGTTTTTTCTTCACTTTATCATTTTTTCTCTTTTTGTTTTTCCACCCCCCCTTTTCTTTATTTCTGTTCTCTTTCTTTCTCCCCAATTCTTCTTCTCCTTTTCCCTCACCTCCTCTTCTCCCTCTCTGTTTCTCTCTCTCTCAGATATTTCTCCTCCTCTTCCTTTTCTTCCATCCTCCCCACCTTTCCTCCTTTTCTTATCTCCTCCTCCTGCCTCCCCTCCTTATTCTCCTCCTCTCCTTCACCACCCTGTTTTTGCCTCTTTCTTCATCACTTCTCTTTCTACATCTCCCGTCTTTCTTTTTCCTCACCCTCTCACCGCCGGGCTGCTTGTCGAATGAACAAGTGAATAAACAAATTTTAAAAAATAGCTTTAATTTCTCTTTTATTTACAGACGAATGAAAACGTGAATAAAATCAATCACGATGTGAGATAATAAATCTAATCTCTCCTCTTCCTCTCCTTCTGTTTATCACAAAATTTGACCTTTTTTTTTTTCTGAACCTTTTTCTCGTTGGCGTGTTCAAAGCGTCACGGGACCCTGAACAGAAACACGGATCGATAACAACCAACACGTTCATACATAAACATGAGGAATTAGGTCCACACTCACATCAGGGTCCATCATCATCATTAGTAGTAGTAGTACATAAATTGTATTATTATTAATATTATTAATAATAATAATAATAATCATCAGGTTAGACTTTATAAATCTGTGATTCTCTGATCATCCTCTCTGAAGCAGAGGAATCTGTTCCTCACAAAGACAAAGACTCGTTCTCCTTCTCAAATTGGTGTTTTTTGGGTTGTGGTTTTTTTTGGTGGCCTCTCCAATCATTAAGAGAAAAAAAATAAAATAACACACATGCAGGGATTGAAGGAGTGTTTTACAGATTTATTTATTTATTTATTTATTTTGTGAGGAAAAAAAAAAAGAGATTTTCTTCTTTTTTTTGGGCAGGACGAGCGGGGGTATCGCTCTCTCCCTCCAGCGACCATGGGACTCGGCGAGTTGCCATGGAAACAGCCCAAACTGCACCGGAGGAGTGATTGAGATTTGGGGGGGGAGAGAGAGAGAGAGAGGGAGAGAGAGAGGGAGGGAGGGAGGTAGATGGAGAGTGAAAGAATGAGGAGGAGGAGGAGGAGGAGGAGGAGAGGGAGATATTTTGGCTGTCTGATGGCGACTGTTGTTCTTCTCCACTTGATGTGAAACACTTTAGTGTCTGTGTTGAAGACTGAGGCCAGACGGAGTGAGAGGATGAAATACAGGTGTGTCTGTCTGTCTCATTTTATTTTATTTATTCATTTATTTATTTATTGTGTGTGTGTGTGTGTGTTTGCGTGGACACATTTAATCAGTAGCATCAATCATAGACTATATATAAAAATACATTTTTTAAAAAAATGGCCGACACGTCTCCTCCTCCCATCGGTCAAAGTGACGCCAGAATACATTGGAGACGGGCGCCGCCATCTTGTTTGCTTCATCGTTTCTTTGTCGGCTTCGACGCTAGCCGACCGCCGCTGAACACACGAGCTGTTGTCAGCGGCAACTGTCAGTCATCATGATGTCACATCCTGTTTTTATCGCGCCTCAAATAACTAAACTTCCCAGAAACATGCGTTTTACCTAAAATTTTATTTGACGTGTACCTTAGAGTTTTTACTTTGCCCACTAACATGGAGGGGGGGCGGGGCTTATATGAGCTGTACTGCAGCCAGCCACCAGAGGGAGCTCCACATGCTTTGGCTTCACTTTAGAGGAGCTGTCATGGCGTCCACTTTTCATACAGTCATTGTGGACTGTTGTGTGCGTTGTAGATTATTTTGTGTCTTGTTTTTATTAAGTCGTGAGCCATGACTTCCTGACTGTTAAAACCTGATAAGACTTGGTTTTAGGTTGAAGCTGAAGCTTTATTTCTAGTTTTATTTTTACAGAAGGCTGACTCAGGAAACCTTGCACACGCTTTAAAATGTACCTGTACTTTCTGTACCCGTGCAAATGCCTATAAAGTCCATTCTATGGACTATTATATTCTATTGTATTCTACTAGTTTAAGGTTGTGATAAGACGCTCGGGTCCTCACAGAGATATAAACCAGTGTGTGTGTGTGTGTGCTCCTCTCTGGGCCAGTATCAGTGGTAAGCTGTGATTCAGGCTGTGAAAACACTGATTTGGCAGCCAGAGCGTCTTCCTCTGTCTCCAACCGGCTCGGCCAACAAAAATCCATCTCTTATTAACTGATGCTTTATTACAAGAGAAATGTTTGTGTGTGTTTGAGGCCTGGGTTGCCCTTCAGTCTGGGGGTTTTAGAAAGGAGGCGTTCCATGGTTGATTCATGGTTGCTGTCTTAATTTGATATCTTTATCACAATCTTTAAATCCTGATATCTGATCCTAAATGTCCTAGAGTTGGTCTCCTGTAGCTTCCTATAGTCTTTTCTAGAGTCGACTGGATTCAGTCCAATAAATCTTTCAGTCAAAGTTAATGTAGTGTGGAGAGGGTAGCTGGTACCTTGTGTTCTCTACTCCAGAAATGTTCTGGTCATCCAACGCTGCCATAAACTCCCTAACCCTCTCTGGAAGATGTTTCTCCTTGACGCTGTCTCCAGGAAACTTTTCTCTTCTTTTAAACGTTCAGTGTTTGTTGTTGTTGTTTGGGTGCAGCCTTTGACTGAGTGGACTCCATGGATTCTGTTTAGATGATCAACTACTACCACCTCACCACACATCCACATTACACTAGTTACTGACTAACAGAGGACTACCTTCATGGTAGAACCAGGGTTCTAGGTTGATTTTTTTTGTCAGGTTTGACTCTAGCCAACCGCCACTAAACAGAAGAAGAAGAAGAAGAAATCTTTAGCAAAGATCTGCTGGGCCAATCAGATCATGTGGGCGGGGGTTTTTGTGGCGATGGACAGAAGAGATGGACTCACTTCCCTTTTAAATTCTCTCTTAAAACACTTTTTTTCTCTTTGGCTTTTAGCTCAGTTTGAGATGATGGTTCTTATTGTTTATACAGTTTGATTGGTTTTATGATTTTAATCTGTTTCTAATTCTTCTATGCGTTTTATATATTCTCATGTCTGTTTACAGCACTTTGGTCAACTGTGTTGCTGTTAAAGTGCTTTATAAATAAAGATTGATTGAAGAGTAACAGTAGTCGTACACGTCATCTGAGAGAGTTGAATTAGTTTACAATTAAATGTCTGTGGACAGCTGGGATAGGCTCCAGCCCCCCCCCCCCCCCCCCCCACCACGCCCTTCACAAGCGGTTACAGAAGATGGATGAATGAATGAATGTTTCTGATTGGTTGGAGGACTATCCAGTTGATGCATGCCAGATGAAATAATGAATGGTGTTACCAGGTTTGGCTACGACAGGCTACTGTTACACACTGTGGAAAGTAAAATGTTCTGAAATCATTTAACGTGTTTACTGACAGATAACGAGAATCTAGAAAGGAACGTGACACACTATTACATTTACACACCTCAGTACCTGAAAGTAGTGACTTTAAACTCCAAACAAAGGAAGGATGTGATGTGCACAGATGTTCCTCAGTGAGTCTGGTCTCAGTAAAGACCTCAAATCACCTCCAGAATCAATCAAAGCCGACACTGTCTGTAACTTTCCACGTTTAAACTAAAATAAATATAGTTTAACCACATTTGAACGTGTAGCTGAGGAACCTGCTTGTGTTTTAACCTTTTCTTTAATATTTATTATTTATTTTAATCGACCGGTAGACGAACGTCTGAACAGAAACAAATCAAAAAATGCATGATTTTAATTTTCAGACATTTAAAGTGACATTTAGTGATATTTCTGAGCCGGATCTGAGTCCTTTTCATCGATAGAAATGCTTGTGGCCAAATTACAAATCAGACGGACACTGGAGGAAGAAATATGTTAAACGAGTCTTGAATGGCATTCATTGAAATGTTTAAATCTTTCAGCCTCCGAGGAACCCACGGTTCACGGCTCACTTTTAAAAAGACGCTTGGACGGAGAATAGAACCGTGTGATGAGCTTGTACGCACCCGATCCGTCGGCTGGTTCGTCAGGTCACGCTCGTGTTTTTTCTCTGCCGCTCGACACCATTCTGCGGACTCGAGGAAGAATCTGTGGTTTCTGAACTCCCACATGCAGCAAACAGCCGTCGCTCTCATTGCATAAGACCTTCGAAAGTTCATCTGGTTTCCATGAAAATTTTCCAGCCTCAGAATATCCTCACCTGCCAGCTTTCTTTTTTTTCTGCCTTCTCTTTCTTTCTTGGAAACGGTTATTTACTCCTGAGCCAGTGCAGTAATCCCTCAAATATGTGCCATCTAATGTGTTCTAAATGATGCCGCCACAGGAATTTACTACTTCAGCTCTAAGTGAAATAGTATCTTGAGAATAGCCCTTTTTTTCTGTAGTTGATGATTTTAAGTCAGAGGAGAGGAAGAACAACTCTGGATTGACAAAACTTCCTTCACCCAAGGAGGAACCATCAGCGCTATGTTTTATTAAAACACTGCATCAGAAAGACGTTATAAGTCCAGACGGTCTTATTCTAAAAGATATTTAAAGCTGTTTTGGCTAATGTGTTAGCAATTAGCGAGATGCTCCCATTGGAGTTGTGTTTGTGTCCAATATTAAAGCTTCTTATTGCTTATAAGCTATCTTACCACAACAATAAAGTTAAAGACGAGAGCGTCAAACATTCAAGAAGAGGAAGTTAAATAAGTCTTTTCAAAATTTAACGTCTCACTCCAATCGTGAAGTCGGCAGTGTTTGCAATACGTCTTCAACCTGATCACTGACTCTGATCTGTAATCAAAACGTCAATCACTGTAGAAGTTTAATGATGAAGAGGAGCATCACATCTACAGGAAGTAGAAGAGAAGAAGGAGGAGGAGGAGGAGGAGGAGAAGAAGAAGAAGAAGGAGGAGAAAGAGGAGGAGATGAAGAAGGAAGAGGAGGTGATGGACAAGTAGTAAGAAGGAGGAGAAGTAGAATAAAAAGACAAAGGTGGAGGAGAAGAAGGAGGACCTAAGACAAGAAAAGGAAAAACAAGAAGAAGGAACATGAAGGAACATGAAAAAGAAGATAAAAGAGGAGGACAAGAAGGAGAAAAAAGAGAAGAAAGAGTAGTAGTATATCCGCCTCCGTGTCCTCCTCCATGTCCTCCTCCTCCATGTCCTCCTCCATGTCCTGAATGTCTAGAGTCTTAGAAGACGACCAAGATGTCTCCACATCTCCATCGTTGCTGTCCACATGGATTCCATCTTGGTTCGTCTTTTCAAACACTGTGGAAGAGGAGAAGGTGGAGAAGGTGGAGAAGAAGGAGAAGAAGGAGGAGAAGGAGGACGAAGATGAGGAAGTGAAGAAGGAGGAAAACAAGAAAGAGGAGGAGAACAAGGAGAAGTATGCCCTCCTCCATGTCCTCCTCCATGTCCTCCTCCATGTCCTCCTCCTCCAGTCCTGAATGTGTAGAGTCTTAGAAGACGACCAAGATGTCTCCACGTCTCCATCGTCTCCATCCACATTGATTCCATCTTGGTTCATCTTGTTTTTCTACCTCCATGTTTCTGTTTCTACTGGAAACTCCTCAACGATGATGATGATTAGTGAAGGTTACCACGGTTACCACCACCATCACCACAACCTCTCCTCCTCCTCATGTGACTGAAACCTCCTTCTGGTCTGAGTCTGGTCGAGGCGTTTAAAGCAGAGCAGCACAACGAGGTCTGTTGTTTAGTTTCTGAGTAATTTGGAGATTGTGACTAAACATGATTTCATCACAGAGGAGGAAGTAAATACATCTGCTCTTAATAAAAAGGGGAGTTTCTTCATAACAGTTTAGCTCCTTCGAGGAAATCATTCGTCTTTTCGTTGGTTTCTAAACATCCTGTGTTGCCTTTAACTCGATGGAAACATGTCAGAATATAAATTCAAACTAGGAAATATAAGAGCTTTGACTTTCAACTTCTCTTTAGTGTTTTATTGATTTAAGACGAGCAGATATTTTGGAATCGGCATCATTTTCCCAATAAACGCCGACTCTCTATCTTTGACCGCGTCCTCGTCGGTCGTTGCTAAACTCTGTTGATTGTAAGGTTTATTCTGCTGCCATGACACATCTAGAGCTCCACGAGCACATTTGTGATTTGTGGATCGACCTCGACATGCTTTTAGATTTTTTGCTCCGATATAAAAGAAACGAAATCATTATTTTCTCTCTTCAGCATTAAAATAATTTGTTTCAAGGCCGGCAGCTATTAATTTTTCCGCTAACCGCGCCTCGTGGCTTCATGTGACATTTCTCTGCAAATGATAATTAGCTGCGCAGCACAATTTAGTTTGTGAAAAAGGTTAGAAAACTGGTGCAACCTTGTCTGTTTCCTTCAGTCCGCCTCCGGACGTACACACCTATTAGACGGCAACAAATCTGTTGTTAAAGCACCAAGTCTTGTCCCAGAGTTAAAGTCTGCGTCACCGTCTCTGTTCATTATTTCACTTTTTGAAAAACAACCTCCTCTTTTATTTTCCTCTGAACTCTTGTTGTTGAATTTTCCTGGTTTCTAAATGATCGGAATAATGTTTCAACTCTTTAGATTAAACAATTAAACTAAATAAAGTTGATTCTTTTTGATGTTTTTCATTGAATTTATCTGAATTCTATGATCAGTTTTCTATAAAGTAGTTCTCAGTTGTCGTGGCGTTTGAGTTCCTACCGTTGTTGTTGTTTTAATGTCTCACTTAGGCAACTGGTTTTGGTCTGTTAGCTTAGCGCTTAGCAGCTTAGCGGTTAGCAAAGCTTAGTGCGTCACAGCATTTAAGGAAACTTTCCAAACTGGACAAACCAGATATTTAGTCAAAATGATGGAGGATGTTTCTCTTAAGGGCAGAGTTGTCAAATATTTGGATCAATGTGACTGTAATTGTTGGAGAAGTTGTTGTGGTTGTTGTTACTGAACCATCCTGAATCAGTCTGTTGTTGGTATTGTTGCAGAAGTTGCTGGAGAAGTTGTGGTTGTTGGAGACGTTGTGTGTTGTTGACGAGGAGGTTGTTGTCTCTGAAGCATCCTGAATCCGTCCTGTTGTGTCAAAGCCTTGAAACGTATCTAGCTGATGATTCTTTGAGTCCAACACAGAAACCTGAAGTCACCTTCAGACTCCAGACGTCTTTAAATTTGTCCAAAGGAATGAAAAATAAACGCGTCAAAACCAAAACCACCACGAGACAGAAATACAACTCAGCATCTGTTTGAGGACGGGAATAAAAGTCGCTAAGTTTAAACTTTGACTGGAATTAAAACCTTAGTGGATGTGTCTCAGCGTCCTCAACGTTGGTCCACTTATCTGCAGGAATGAAGAACAAATACACCAAGAGTGTGTGTGTGTGTGTTGCTGTGTGTGTGTGTTGCTGTGTGTGTGTTGCTGTGTGTGTGTTGTTGCTGTAAAGCTGCTCGTCCAGACTCGGCCAACGTCAACAGCCCAGTGCATAACTTCCCATGAGCCTTTCTCCCTAGAAGGAAACTGGACGGCTGCTCCGCTAGGGCCGATGCATGGAGGGGGGGGTGGGGGGTGTTTTCATTATGTTGTGGGGACCAGACCCTCTCAGAATCCTGATGTTGTGGGGACCGTTCGTTCTGTTTGTTTCTACAGTTAAACTCTGTTCAGACCTGTTTAAGGTCAAAGGTCAAAGGTCAGGGAGTACGTTGAGTCCTCACAAAGATAGAAAGGCTGTGTTGTGTAGGTGAGTGTGTCTCCATGGTGAGTGTGTTGTAGCACCCAGGGGTGTGTGTGTGTGTGTGTGTGTGTTTTCATGCTGTGTGTATTTGTTTCTCATGGGCATTACTTCACACCACAACCGTGTGTGTGTGTGTCAGTGTGTGTGTCAGTGTGTCTGAGTGATTAGTGTGCTGCAGTGTGTGTATTTAATGTATAGTGTGTGTCTTGTAGTGTAGTGTATAGTGTGTCCTGGTGTCGTTTGGAGCTGAAAAGGTTCCAGGAGGATTCAAGAGGTTCTAGGGGGTTCTGGGAGGTTCTAGGGGTGTTCAGGAGGTTCAGAGAGGTTCCAGGAGGTGTCAGGATGGTCCAGGGGGAGTCAGGAGGTTCTAGAAGGTTCTAGGGGGTTCTGGGAGGATTTAGGAGGTGTCAGGATGGTCCAGGAGGATTCAAGAGGTTCTAGGGGGTTCTGGGAGGTTCTAGGGGTGTTCAGGAGGTTCAAAGAGGTTCCAGGAGGTGTCAGGATGGTCCAGGGGGAGTCAGGAGGTTCTAGAAGGTTCTAGGGGGTTCTGGGAGGATTTAGGAGGTGTCAGGAGGAGCGTCATGATGAGATTTAAATGAATTCAGCTCCAGTCAAATTCACCATGACATGAGCTGCTCCAGCCTCAACACTCATCCCTCCTTTCTCTCCATCCCTCCTTTGTCTCTGCCTTTAATCCCTCCATCCTTCTCCTCCTCCTGTAATCTCCTCTCTTTCCTTCCATCATGATTCACCACTTCTCCTCCCTCTCTTTATAAACTCCTTCCCTCTCCTCCTCTTCCTCTCTTCCCTCCATCTTTCTCATCCCTCCATTCCTCCTTCTCCTCTTCACCTCCATTCTTCTCCTCTCAATCTACACTTCTTCATTTTTATTTCATTCATCTCTTCTTTTCTCTCTTTATTTCTTTTCTCCATCAGAAATCTTCCCCTCGTTTTCTCTCCATTCTTCTCCTCTTTCTCCACTTCCATTTGCCGTTCGTTCTTCCTTCCTTCCCTCCCTCTTTACACTCATCTCTCTTTTTCTTCTTCCCCCTTCATCCTGCACCTCCCTCCATTTCTTCCTTCCATCCTCCTTTCCTTTCCTCACTTCCTACCATCCTTCCTTCTTTCCTTTATTTCTTCTACTCCTTTTTCATCCCTCCACGTTTTCCTCCTTTCTCTCCTCTCTTTCTCTTTTCATACGTCTCTTCTCTTCTCTTTCCTTCATATTTTCTTCTCCCCTTCTCTCCGTTCATCTCCGTTCTTTTGCCGCTTGTCCTTCATTTCTTTTGTTCAACCCGTTCTTCTTCTTCTTCTCTCTTTAATTCACTGATTCATTCATTCATTCCTCCTTTTTCTCCTCCTTTTCTCTGTTCATCTCCTTTTTCCTGCGTCCTTTTTTTTCATCTGAAATCTTTCTCTTCTTCCTCCTTAAAATCTCTTCATCCTGCTCCATCTTCTTTTCTCTCCATTCGTCTCCTCCTTTCTTCACTTTCTTCGACCCCTCTTCTTCCTCTCTCCTTATTATATTCCTCCTTACACTCGTCTCCTTTTCCCTTCTTCCCCCTTAAAATCTCTTCACACCGTACCTCCCTCCATTTCTCCCTCCTCCTCCTCCTCCTCCTCCTCCTCTCCCTCCTTCCTCCGGTGTAGCTCTTCTCTAACAGCACATTTAACCAGATGCAGTAAAGCTGAGCCCGTTACAATGAGCAGATTAGCGGCAGTGTGAGCAGCCCTGTGTGCGTCCCATTGCTTGTGCATGCATATTAATGTGTTCAGGCTCGTGTGATTAAACCCAGGCAGCGTTCAGGGCCGCCCTCCGCTGCGTGCAGCCTCCCGTGTTTTCGGCCAGAATTACTCAAACCGCTCGGTAAATAAAGTCAGAGAGTCTCGGTAGCAGCCGGCGACGCTCAGCGGGTCGCCGCACGGACGAATGTTTCAGCACTTCAGAGAAAATTTCAAACTGTTTGGTTTGGACTCAGGACGATCCACGTTTAGTTTTGTTTCTAGCAGCAGGGTCAGGGGTGGAGGAGTCAGGAGGAGGAGACGGAGCTCAAGGACACCCGGCGTGGCTTCTAGCAGCCGCTCAACCTTTGACCTCCAGCTTCAACGTTTCCCCAAATTTCTGCTTAATTCAGATCCTGAGCCGCCACAATTAGTTAATGATTTGCATATTCATAATCACTTTATTTTGATTGAAATAGCTGCAGTAAACTGGAAGAGCACGCGCAGGGAAAGCCTCTCGCACACCTCCACCTGCACCCCCACCCCCACCCCCACCTCCAGCATCCGTGCAGCCGTAAACCTGGAGCAGCAGCTCATCAGCGAATCAAACGCTCCCGGAGCAGGAGAACGCCATGTAACCGCCGCTTCTCCCCAGACACAAAAACAAACTGTACCTCCAGAGAATATTAACCTCCTCATTAACCCGAACCCCGCCGACCTGCCGCCGCCACACGGGACGGTGTAATTGTATTTTTTCTTGTCAAGATGTCGAGGCAATAACGTGAGAGAGAGCGTGTGGATTTATAGAGTTAGAGTCGTGTTTAGTTTGCTTCCATCCACCTGACATTAACAGGCAGATTTAATTTAGTTAAAACTGAGAAGAAACTGAAAAAAAGTTGTTTTTTTACACTTGGATGAATCAGTTAAAACTAAATGTGAAACTAATCTTTGCTGTTTAATCGTTAGAGTCAATAACTAATAAATTAATAATAAATAAAACCTCTCAATGGATTTACAACAGTTTTCTTTCTTATTCTACGACTAATTTAAAACAACAAACCTCAGTGTGACGGGATTCATGTAACACACACCGATCAGGCATAACATTATGACCACCTTCCTAATATTGTGACTCATCAGAGAATGGACATGGGCCTTCTGAGGGTGTCCTGTTGTTTGAGGGGAGGGGCCTCTGTGGATCATCCCACAGATACTTGATCAGTTTGGGATCTAGTGAATCTGGAGGCCAGGTCAACACCTTGTGCTGTTCTTCATGTTTTTTTTTTTTTTAGTTGTTCCTAAAGTGTTTTTGTGTGTGTGTCTGTGTCAGGCTGCATCCTGCTGGGGATGGCTGCTGCCATCAAGGAGTGTCATTGCTATGGGGTGGGGGTGCCTGGTCTGGTCTAGGTGGGGTGGGGGTGCCTGGTCTGGTCTAGGTGGGTGCTACATGTCTAAGTAACATCCACACCAATGAATGCCAGGTCTAAAAGTTGGTCGATGTTATTCACTTCTCCTGTCATAATGTTGTGGCTGATCGGTGTAGTTCAGTGTTTTTATGCTTTTCTAACGTCTTACACTTAGACCTCAGACTGTAGTTGTGTGTTTATGAAGCACATGATCCGTATCAAACCCAGTTTTTATATTTTATAGTTAAACGTGTCCTGTCATTAAAACACCTACTTGTAGAGTTTCTACTTGCTTCTACTACCTTCCCAGCAGAGATCGATTTTACGTGCAGCAACATTTCCCATCTATCACTGAGAGCTTTTTATTTTCTTATCTGTGAACACTTCCTGTCGACGTCCGACCAAAAGTTCCTGAAACATTCTGAATCGTTTCAGTCTCTCCATCGATATCTAATTAATCCTCCCGCCGCGACGTCCGGGCACTTTGATCGGCTGCGTGTGAACACATTATCTCGTTGCCAATAAGTTTTGCGGACCAGCTCTTATCTCTTTTTTTTTTTTTTTTTTTATCTCGCTCACGAGGAACCTGAGAGAGATGCCCGAGATTAGCGGGAACGCCGAGGCACGCACACACCTTATCTCGTTTACTGTCGGGGCTTCTGCAGTCTGCCCAAATCTCTGTTTCCATGGTAATATTGGGAATTTTTCCATGCTGAAATTATTCTGAATATTGTTTATTCGTGTGTGAATCAATCGGATATTGCCGATGCTCTGATTGCATTGATTTCTGAGGAAGGCTTTATGCGTCTGTCTCCTCGTCTTATTATTTCTCCCTTGTTCTCTCACTCTTCTTTTTTTTATTTTCGAGGCTTTCTGTTCATTATTAGAAAACTGTTTTTCATTCGGGCTGTTTCCTGATTTGCAGCTGCTTTTTTTTTTATCATTTTTATAATTTTCTCAAACCTGTGTTGGGATAAAATCCTTCCTGTCAGACCCTAATCATGCACAGAGAGGTCAGAGGTGAGAGTCTGTGTTCAGTGCCTTGCTGAAGGGCCCTTGTCCAATCCAGTGGAGGAACCCAGCCCCCCTCCCAGCTCGATCGCAAACACCTAACCAGGGGAAATCAAAGTTAAATAAAGAAAATGAAAGGCGAATAAATAATCAGCGGTGCGCGGAGCCGCGTCTCCACGAATGTTATTTAGATTTTAAAGTGGGAGCTGGGGCCGCATGAATAAGAGAGAGAGGAGAGGAGAGGGGGAGGACGGGAGGAGGGGGGAGGAGAATAAACCTGCAGAGTGATTAGGAGAGGGAGTCCGGGAAACGAGGGAGGAGCAGCCGGAGGAGAAGACAAATTGAAAAACACGAGGTCGGTGACACGGCACACACACATTTGCTCTTTTCCGCCGAGTTTTATCGTCGTTACGTTTTAATCTAACGAGCTGAGAACAAGAAGAACAAGAACAAGAAGAAGAACTCATCATTCATCACCTGTTAAACCTCCACTCTGCTTTTAACTGCCTTTAATTACCATCAACATTAATCCATAAATATAGAAACTAGAGACGTAAATGTCCTAGAGGTGGTCTCATGTGTCTTCCTAAAGTCTGTCCTTGTCTTCCTTGTCATGGACATGGACACACACTGGATTCTGGGTCTTTTTCTTCTTCTTCTGGCTTCTTTTCTTCCTATTCTTGTTCTTTTTCTTGTTCTTCTTTTGCCTTCTTCTTCTGACTTATTTTCTTCTTCTTCGTCTTCTTGTTCTTGTTCTTATTCATATTTTTATTCTTATTCTTCTTGTTCTTTTTCTTCTGCTTCTTCTTCTTCTGTCTTCTCTTCTGCTGCTGCTTTTTCTTCTGGTTTCTTCTTCTTCTTCTTCCTCCTTTTCTTCTTCGTCTTCTTCTTCTGGCTTCTTTTCTTATTATTCTTGTTCTTGTTCTTATTCTTTTGGCTTCTTCTTCGTCTTCTTCTTGTTTTTGTTCTTCTTCCGGCTTCTTTTCTTCTGCTTCTTCTTCTTTCTCCTCTTGTTCTTCCTCACTTTTTGGCAGCTTTGACGCTAGCCAACCACCATTAAAACATTTTGACGCTACAGGGATGTTTATGTCAGACCTATAATAAATAACTATAAAAGAATCATCCTTAGCTGAAGCCTGATCCTGATCCGATCATTTTAAAAATGCCTGGATCGACCCAGATACCGATCAGGAGATCCCTAGTTTTATTTCACCATCACCAGAGACCAACTCATGTTAAACAGCAGACGAAGTCAAAACTCTTGGATGAATTTATTCAGCATGTGGGGGCTCAAACCTGGATCGGCTTCCCTCATGACGCCACGTCCTTGGAATCAATTACAGATTTAAAAAACAGGTGTAAAAACGTTTTTATTTAAAGACACGGAGAGCGGAGACGTGGTTCAGCGCGGAGACATGTGTTGGCTAATGTTTGGACAAGTGTGTTGAGAGTGTGTATATGTGTGTGTGTGTGGGTTGTTTTAAAGGCAGCCCAAAATAAATCAGGGTTGTGGTCGGGCTCTAAATCCGAGCTGAAACATGAAAAGAGCTCCAGCCGTGCAGGTGATCCAGGTCACATTCCTGCTCTTGTCTGGTGGATATTATCTGTGAGCAGACCGGCCGCGAGCCGCTTCAGGTCCGGACCCACGGCGTCGTAAAAAGCAGCTATAAAAGAGTGGAAATAGAGAAATGTGAAGCAATAAATCAAGGGGCAAAGCACTGCGACTGATAAAAGTTTATTAGAAGTCCTTTTGTGGAGTCTGGAGCCCCGAGTATTTTTTTATATTTAATTTTTTGGGTCCTCAGCAGGACTCCCTCCGTGCAGAGCTCCAGAAATGTTTCTTGGCAGAGCGTGAAGTTCCTTCTGAGGCAGCTTTAGAGACGATAGTGACAGTAAAACCCTCCACAGAAGACTAACACCGAAGGAATCCGCCCATTCAGAGGAAGAGGAGGAAGCGAAGAACGCTTTATACTCACCAGTTACATCGCCAGACTTTTTTTAATTTTAAATTTTTTAGGAAGTCTCATCGTTGAGAGCGGAGGTAGATGACGACTGAATCAATCAGAAGACGTTTGTAGCGGGAAGGAAGACGGTTAGAGAAGGCGAGGTCCTGAGTTAGACTCTGTAAACTGTTAAATAAATCCTATCTACTTTTGTGTGTCTGGTGTGGCCATAAGTTCGTGGACAGTTGAATATTGATGAAATATTGAGGAGCCAAAGAGTCAGAGGGTCTTTTAAAAATTCTTGGGGCTTGGGATTCTCACTTTTTGAGGCGTGTCCCGTCCGTCGGTAGTCGTTGGACCTTTTGTTTTTATTTCCAGGATCTATTTAACAGCTGGTTGTTGTCTTTAATATTCATCTCCTCCTCCTCCTCAACTGTTGCAGGTGTTTTTGATTCTTACAGTCTAGTGTAAATAGGTTTTAAATGACTGATTATTATCACACGTAGCAGCTAATTAGCTAGTTAGCTCGTCCTCATGCTGTTGTTAGGATGAAAGATCCTCTCAAAGGAGATTCCTCCTTCTTTGAAACCTCAAACATAAATTGGAGGATGGTGCTCTGTGTTGGGTTTAAGGCTCAGTTAAGCAGTTTGTCTCTGTTGCTGAAGCTAATTGACCAATAAAACAGAATATTTGATGAGCTACAGAATATATGTGGCTCTGGTTTGGATGTGAGTTTGTAAACGTTGTGGAGAAATAAGAACCACACTGGTTCTCCAACATGTTCGTCTCATACTTTCATTTACGTCAGTACACTTTCTGGTTTTTCAAGTTTGGCTTTATACTCTAAAGAAAATATAAAGAAAAAACTAAGAATTAATTTAATTTTAAAAAACAAAATTAAAAAATGCTAAACCAGTAAATTTATCTCTGGTCCTTTAATCTGTGAAAAGATTCATTCATTCATTCATTCATTCATTCTTCTTCTTCTTCTTCTTCTTCTTCTTCTTCTTATTATTATTCTCTGGTCCTGGTTCTTGTTCTTCTTCTTGTTCTTCTTCTTCTGGTCCTGGTTCTTCTACTCTGGAACAATATTCAGATGTAATTTTAGACACAGGGTCTCTGGTCGTCTTCTTGTTGAAAAATCAAACAAACTATTTATTTTTTATTTTAGACTCTGAACCACACTTGAAACCCATTCATCTCTGCCGTCTTTATTTCCAGCGGTTGAGGAGTGAGCAGCGTGAGCGTTGGGGAAGCTGTGTTTGTGTAATAAGACGTGGAGGTGACGGTTTCAGATGTCACAAGACTTTCAGTGTTGTGACAGTTTGAACTCCGATTAAAAACCTCAGGACGTTCCTCATTCATCAGAGTCGACTGCAGGCTGCCTGTGGCTTACTCTAGGAGAGACGGGCCCAGAATAAACTGATTTATTTTTATTTTTTTAAACACAAAGTTCTCAGTCCTTTCACTAAATCCCCATAAAGGATTTAACTCCCCATTAAAATACGCCACGTGGTGGAACCTTTTATCCAAAGCGCCTTACAGGAGCCTGAGTGCATCCGTTCTTAGTCCTGCCTCAGTTCACATCTACAGCGAGAAGGAAGGCTGGATGCTAATGCTAATGCTAATGCTAATGCTCCATCACTAATTAATATGAATGTGTCAGTGGTTTAATGTTTAATGTGCTAGCTAACACGCTACCAGTGATCAGACTGTTACTGCTTTAAACTCTGCTAATGTGTTAGCATTCAGCTGACGTCTGCTTTAGGTTGTACCTCCTCCTCCTCCTCCTCCTCCTCCATGTACTCCTCCTCCTCCTCCTCCTCCTCCTCCTCCTCCATGTACTCCTCCTCCTCCTCCTCCTCCATGTACTCCTCCTCCTCCTCCTCCTCCTCCATGTTCTCCTCCTCCTCCTTCTTTTTATTCTCCACCATCGCCTCCTTCTCTCTCCTTTTTCTTATACTTCTTTTTCTTCATCCTTCTTCTTCTTCTTCACCTCCTCTCCTTCCTCCTCCTCTTCTTCATTTTTCTCCTTCTTCTCCTCCTGTCTTCTTCTTACTCCCCTTCCACTTCCTCTTCCTCCTCATCTCCCTCCTTCTCCTCCACCTCCTCCTCCCTCATCTTCCTCTTCTTCCTCCATCCTACCTCCTGCTCCTTCTCCTCTTCATCCTCCTCCTCTTTTTCTCCTCTTCATCAGTGAACTTCTACACTTATTGACGTTCTGATGTAAACACATCAGCTGATCTGTATCTGATCAGTCTCCATGGTAACGGTATCTGATCAGGTTGATTGATCAGGTTGAACTAATATTAATTAATTGATCTGGTTACCGTGGCGTCTGCAGCGTCAGACGAGGCCGTGTCTCCCTCGTGGCGGCGGCAGCGGCGGCGGCGTTGACCTATATACGACTGAGTGTCGGATGGATGGAGGCAGCGACGTGTCAGCTGAGGACAACACACACACACACACACACACACACACACACACACACACACACTGTAACACACACACGTCCATATATGGAGAGACATGTGAGGACACGAGTGATGCAAACAACAACACAAAGACGTGAAGAAGAAGAAGAAGAAGAAGAAGAAGAAGAAGAGAGACACAGACGTAGACAGTCTCATGTTTTATTGACCTCCTCTCTCTATCTACACCTCCTCTCATCCCTTTCTCTCTCTCTCTCTCTCTCTTCGTCTCCTCCCTCGTTCACCTACTTGTCCTCCTCTGACCTCTCTCCTCCTCTCTTGTCATCTCTCCGTCCACTCCTCTTCTTTTTCTCCTCATCTGTTCTTCATCCCCTCTTTCCCTCCCTCCTTTCATCTTCCTCTTCTTCCTCTCTACTCCTCCTTTATCCTCATCTTTTCTTCCCGTCTCTTTCATCCCCTTCTTTCTCTCTTCCTGATCCCTCTTCATTTCTTTCACACTCGTTCTTCCTCTCTTTCTTTATCTCTCCTTCCTTTCATCTTTCCAGATCTCGTCTTACTCTCTCTTCTCCTTCTACTCCTCCTTTATCCTCATCTTTTCTTCATCTCCTCGTGTTCTTCTCTTCCTCCTGTCTCTTTCATCCTCCTCTCTCTCCAACTCTCTCTTACTCCTCCTCATCCCTCCTTTTTTTGTTAGCATTCTTCTCTTTATCTCCCTCCTTATCTCTCTTCTTTCATCCCTCTTTTCTTCCTTACTCTTTCCTCTCCTCTCCACTCCTCCTTATCTTTTCTTACATCACCCCTCCTTTATATCCTCTCCTCTTTTTCTTCATTCCCTCTTTCTTCTCCTCCTCTTTTATTATAACCTCCTTTCATTCCTCCTCCCTCTCTTTTTCTTCATCCTTCCTTCTTCTCTCACTTGTCATTTAGTTGTTTCTCCTCCTTTCCTCTCATCCCCACCTTCACCTCTTCTATCCTCCATCACTCTTCAGCTCCTCCTCCCTCCTCTCCTTCCTCCTTCCCCTCTTCTTCTCTTCCCCTCTCACCCCTGCCCTCCTCACCACACCTCCTCCTTTTGATCCATGACCCTCCTCTCTTTCTCCTCTCTTCTTCTTTTCATCTCTTCTTTCTTTCTCCTCCTCTGATTCTCCCTTGCATCCCCTCCTTATTCTCCTCCTCTTTCATCTTCTCTCTCTTCCCCTCACCTCCTTCCTCCACCCATCACCTCTTCACCCCCCCTCCACTCCCTGCCCTCTCCTCCTCCTTTCCTCTCACCCCTACCCTCACCCCTTCTATCCTCCTCTCTCTATTCTCCCTCCATCATTCTTCAGCTCCATCTCTTTTTTTCTCCTCACCCTCTTCTTTCTCTTCACCTCCTCCTTACTCTCCTCCTTTTTTATCTTCTCTCTCTCTTCCCCCCTCACCTCCTCCCCGTCCTCCACCCAGCACCTCTCTTTCCTCTTCATCTTCCCCTTCCTCCTCCTCACCCCCTGCCCTCTCCTGACCTCCTCTCCACACCTCCTCCATCCCTCCTCCTCTCCCGTGTCGCCTCTCTCGCTCTCTTTCTTTTTTCTCCATCCTCCAGTACATCCCCCTCCTGACCTCTCCTCTCACTCTCGTTTTCTTCCTCCCGTCCCCTCACCTTCCTCCCTCCCTCCTGACCTCCCCTCCCCTCCTCCTCCTCCCTCCCTCCCTCCCTCCTCTTCTCCTAATTAGCACCTGAGCGTACAGGCCTGGTTAATATTCGCCGGCGAGGCGCTGCGACGGCAGAAGGGCACCTCGCCGTCTCTCCTGCGCTGCTGTTGCCATGGTAACGCCATGGAAATGAAGCTCCCCGCTCTCTGTCTCTATCTCTCTCCTAATTTTTTTGGGCCCCTCCACTCCTCCACCCTTCTCCTCCCTCCTCCTCCTCCTCCTCCTCCTCCTCCTCCTCTTCCCCACCTCACTTTTTAATGAGTCACTGCATCCATTAAATTTTAGGATGGAAGGATGGTGGCGGCGGCGGCGGAGGGAGGGTGGAGGGGACGGCTCACGAGGGCATAGCGGCGTGCTCCGAGACAGAAAACTAAAATTTTAAGTTTTTATTTTATTTTATTTATTTATTATTTTTTAATAAATAAATTTTAAAAGGAAAGTGAATATTTATCTGTTGGTCCGGCAGATGTTTGTGATTGGTCGCTCTGTCCAAGGACGGTGTCATTTCTCATTTATTTTCTTGTGTCTGACAGGTGTGTGTGTGTGTGTGTGTGTGTGTGTGTGTGTGTGTGTGTGTGTGTGTGTGTGTGTCTGGGGTTCTGGATGAAGGCCTTGGCCTTGATGAAGTTCTTTAAAGCTGCTAATTGTATTTCATTCATATTTCATGGTCACAGGGGGACGGACAGTTTGTTGAGGGTGAATTGATAGAGTGTCAGGTGTGTGTGTGTGTGTGTGTGTGGGTGTGTGTGTGTGTGTGTGTCTGCATCTCTAAACCATGGCCGTGTGAAGCCGATGGGACTGTGTGTGAGTGTGCATTGAATTCGTCCACCATGACAGCTGGAGGTCACGGGGATTCAGATTTGTGTCTCTTTATAGATATTCATGGACTGTTTGTCATGGACTGAAAAAAAAATGGACGACGCGTCTCCACTTCCACCGGTCAAACTGAAGCCACCATCTTGTGAATTTGGAACCATAGTCAGTATAAAGATGGACACTGAAACTGCTCCTCTAAAGTGAAGCCAAATCAAGTAGAGCTCCCCCTGGTGTCTGGCTGCAGTATAGGTCATAAGCTCCACCCCCTCCATGTTAGTGGGCGGGACTTGGGCCATAATTCTTTTTTTCAAGGATGGTTTCTGTCATTTCAGGTAGTTAATATAATGTTGATGAATGTTCAAGTGTTTCGTTTTAGTTATTTGACGCTATAGATACAGGATGTGACGTAATGGCGACTACCAGTTGCCATGCCAACCGCTCCGTAAAGCACTGGCCGTGAGAGTTGTAAGAAAAATAAAATTATAAAATAAGTCCAGTGTATAATCCAACATGTAACAGGTGGAGGTAGAGCAGAGCGTAGTATTAATTAAACTAAAATGCGAGTGAGTCTGGAGGAAGTGTGGGCGGGGCATCGATATCACGGCTCCATGTAGCTCCGCCCTCATCAGACTCCAAACTGAGAAGATGGCGCCGCACGTATCCCCGGGAAAATAGCATCAGTTTGACCAATGAGAGGAAGTGGAGACGTATTGTCCATATTTTTATACAGTCTATGTTTTGGAGCCAAAGTGGAGCCATGTTATAGATGCCCCGCCCACACTTCCTCTAGGCTCACTGGTGATTGGTTGTTGGATTGGAATCAACTTGCTGATGCAGTATCTTCTGATAGATAATCAATCACAGTGTAGATGTTATTGATATTTTCCCAAAATATTTAAAGCACAAATTTGAGAAGCTAGAACCGTTTCTTTTTGAAAAACGTCTCAAACAATAGATCGGTTTTCTTGTCAGCTTTTATATTAAGTGCATATTTATTTAGCAATTTCGCAAAGAGCTGCAAAAATCACCAAATAAAATTGGCCTTTAAAAGAACCACTGTGCTGCTGCCTTAAATGAAATGCTAAGAATTCAGATAAATGCTGCTTAGACTCACAGACAATTTTCCATTTAAAGTCGTTAACGTCTGCTCGTGAACAAAGAGAGCAGCAGCAGCTTCTGTGACTGATGGACAGAAAGTGGCCAAATGATAAGACATTAGATTAGTCGTGATGGGAGAGATGAATAGATGATCGATGTCGTTCATAAGCAGCGCTGCCGGTTCGACCTTCAGATACTCAACGACGCAAATGTTCGTCCGAGTTGTCGCGCTTAGTTCCAATTATCTGACCAATCACCCGAAAACCTACGACTCTCTCAAGGTTCTCGGCCAATGAAGAGCCAGCTTCGTTCTCATCAGCACATCAGGTTGCCTCACGAGATCAGTGATTAAGCACTGCTGCTCACCACCGCCATTAAACACTAAGTCATCTAACTCTCAAAGAGACGTTTGGCTTCTCGGTCTGTGGTTTCCACAGCCATGACCCACTCAGGAACCTTCCAGAGGGATAAAATGTTCTTCTGATTAACCCTAATGCTAGCTACCGCAGATCGACAACAGACCGACAACAGACCGACAACAGACCGACAACACTCGATAACCTCAAGAAAAGTGGCCCAACATTTTAGTTTGCATCTGAAAACTTGAACCCCGCGTTAAACCTGGTACTTTACTTGGTGCCATCCACTCCTCTTTACATTGCCCCTGATATAATTAGCGTCACCATTAGCATTCCCACTGGTCACGCCATTAGCATTGCTATTAGCACCGCCATTGGTTTCACCATTGGTCTCTCCATTGGTCTTTCCATTAGCATTACCATTGGTTTCACCATTGGTCTTACCATTAGCATTGCTATTAACATCACCATTGGTCTCGCCATAAGCATTACAGCTGGTCTCACCATTAGTCTCTCTATTAGCATTGCCTTTAGCAATGCCATTAGCATTGCCATTGGTCTTGTATATGTACAAAGTTTATATTGGAGCACTACATGGTTTATCACCAGTGGAAGAGACAAGGTGGTCATCAGTCATTGATCTTCTGTAGAGGAGCAAAGTATGTTTCATCCCGATTCATCTTTTTTAACTGTAAGATGAGTCTTAAAGGCGATGCTAGGTGGAAGCTATAATATATGTTGTTTTACATGACTGTATGACTGACCTCTGACTGTATAAAAGCCACGTTAGGACGGATTATGTTCCGTTTTATGTCAGTAATTCCTACAGACTCAGTTACTGGTAAAAATCAGGCCTCTTTTCTCTCCTGTGAAAGGGCCAGCTAAAATAACCTGAGGTAAAACTCATCGTGACGTCCTTTTGGTAGGTTTCACAGAGCTCTTATATAACACGGGTGAGATTTGGATCTCTATAAGCTTAAGAGGGAGCTGCTGGAAATAGCCCGGCACTCTCAGAAGAGCTGGGTCATACTACCAGCTGTGTTAATGATGCATTAGCACCACGAGGTGCCCACACAAAGGCATCCTTTGATCAATCATTTAGCATCCACACACTCTTATGTTGAAACACACACAAACAGAGTTGGCAGTTTTTTGTGCTGCATGATGACTGTGTGCCTGAGGAGGAGGGTCACGGGGACTCCAAAACCAGGTCGCTTTTATTTTCCAAGCGACGCCGCCTTAGAAGAAAACGGCCTGGTAACTTTCAGTCCCTGGTGGTTCTTCCTGTTGATTCATTTGCATGTTAGTCTCCTGGTACCCAGGAAGACATGTAGTACCCAGGGACCATTAGCATGTCAGGTGTTTCTTCTTTCTTTAAATCTGCTGGAAAAGAAACAAAATCGTGCTGGTACTGACCTAATTAAGTTGATCGCACAGTGGCCAGAAAGATTAAACACTAGAGCTGCCACCCACAATCACCACGATGACTTCAAGGAGTCTTGACCTGCTGCAGGAACCTGAGCTAATGGCAGATAATCACAGCAGAGGAGCATGGGCTTTGGGGTTCTACATGAAAATAAGGATGTGCAACAGATTGACTGTATATGAAGATGGACTCAGGAGTTATTTTCTGCAGCAAAGAAAATATTGTTGTTGGTGAAAGTGAGATAAAGCTGCAGAAATCTGTAAAAGAGTTTGTAGTTGCTGATTAACCTCCTGGCATTCATCTGACATTTTCACAAAGACTAAAAACAACAAAAAAAAGTGTTGGAGAAACAAAAATATAAAAGTGTGGCGTCTCCGTCTTTGACTGACTCCACCAAACTCCAGCTAATTCAACAATGGTCAGAGAGGTGGAGCATGAGTGGAGCTGAGGCTAAAGACCACTAGCAACCTGTGAGGATAACCACCTGTCAATCAAAGAGGCCACGCCCCTTAATTCTGCAGAACCTAGTTAGTTAGTTCATCATGTGTGGAGAATCTATCTCTAGAGACCCAGACTGTTTCAGTATCATGATGGAAACATGTCGATTTAGCATGGAGGTCTATGGAGACTGACTCACAGGTGGAGCCTCTAGTGGACGATAGAGGAACTGCAGTTGATGCTTGTTGCGACACAATTTGTTCTTAGGCAACTACTTGAGTTTAAATACACAATCTGCTCGTGTCCTCCAGCAGGACAGGGTCCCTTGTGTGATAAAGGTTTGGGTTTAGGGAAAGCTTCTGGTTTTGTCTGACATGAATCTTCTTCATCGTGCTCAAGGTTCCCAGATAAACCTTGTTGCTTTGATGACCCATCCATCCACCCCAACCTCCTCCATCCATCACACATGGAGTTTGCCGCTCAAAATCAACTACGGGGTCAAGTCACACATCGTTCTAGGACAGATATTTAAACATATATGTGTAAAATCTTCTGGTTTCGGTATGAATCACAGACCAGGTCTAGTTTGGTTTTAGCCGACCCTCTTTCTGAGCTCCCGTCGCCTCCAGTTTGCCCTTGTTCCAGTAAAACGTCTTTAACCCCTCCTATTAGCACACTTGGCTCCTCCAAATTTGCCTTTCCTCCTCCTAATTTGTCATTTCATTTCCCAAGACGTCTCCTCATTACCGTCTTTTTTCATCTCAGAGTTGCTTTGCGTCTTTCCTCGACACCCTTTCTTTCTTTCTGTCCACTACGTCCTTCGATGCTTCTGAAGCTGAATCTCCTACAGTGCAGTCAAACACAGTGACGGTTTGCGGTTAGCTTTGCCCTTGATGGAAGTGAAAATCTGATCTTTTTTTTTCTTCTCCGGTGAACCCTGCCTCACCCTGAACATCCACTCCAGTTACTCTGGTGTCGCTTTCAGTGGAGAGCGGTGGCGTCCCGTCCTGGTCTGAATGCTTTAGAGGAAGGGGCCCATTGTTGCGTCTTTCTAAAATGAATCCCTCTAATAACGGAGGAAC
Source organism: Chelon labrosus (assembly GCF_963514085.1). Classification (NCBI taxonomy): domain Eukaryota; kingdom Metazoa; phylum Chordata; class Actinopteri; order Mugiliformes; family Mugilidae; genus Chelon; species Chelon labrosus. The sequence goes on from NC_140349.1 coordinate 1,507,577, forward strand.
AAATGTTTGTTTGTTTTCGCAAATCTACGCTCACCTGCGTCTCAGAAGGAAAATTTGCAAATCACTGTTGTCTCTGCTGCGGTTCTGTTGTTTCCTGTGTAATTACGGAGCGCTCCAAACAATCCCCAGCACACAAATACTGTACTAGTAATTACAAGGGTGCATGGAGGCGAGCTGAGCCCAACAAAATGGGATGCAGCCAAGCGGCATATGACTCCCCTCATCAGAACTTGGCCCGGAGTCCTCAAGGCCGATTCAGTGATGCAGCGAAACATGACACTGGTGTGTTTTTTATTTTTTTTTCTGTTTCTCGTTGAAAACTGCTGGAATGAAACGCTCCAGCCTGCAGCTCCCTACGCTAGTCCCTCCACTCGTTCCTTTTCTTCTTTCTTTCTGTCTTTGTCTAATTTCTCCTCGGCCTCTTCGCTGTTGATCTGCAGCTCTTTCTCCTACTCACTCTTCCTATATACATGCCTCCCTTCTCCTCCTCCTCCTACACTCTTTTCTTTTTCCTCTTGTTTTATCTGCCTTCCTGCCTTTTCCCTCTTCCCCTATGACAGCAGCCGAGTCTCTGGCAAAGGATTTTAAGAAAAAGTAGGAGATGTGAATTGAGTCTGATGTTAGAAGCTTCTGTTAGGGTCGTCTATTGATCGGTGTCTCTTTGGTGCATACAGCAGGATCCTCTGCAGAGACGCTGCACAAGATCAGGAGTTATGTAGCGTTATGTATGGAACCGTGGTTCTAGGATGTGACGTAATGGAAGAATGAAACTGTGCTGGTGATTTCTGTTCTGGTTCTGGAAAGGTGGCCCAGATTCTAGTGAACATCCTGGACCAGTCTCGACTTCCTTGTCTCGAGAACCTTGTGTTCTCCACTCCAGAAATGTTCTGGTCATCCAACGCTGCCATAAACTCCCTAACCCTCTCTGGAAGATGTTTCTCCTTGACGCTGTCTCCAGGAAACTTTTCTCTTCTTTTAAGCGTTCAGTGTTTGTTGTTGTTGTTTGGGTGCAGCCTTTGACTGAGTGGACTCCATGGATTCTGTTTAGATGATCAACTACTACCACCTCACCACACATCCACACTACACTAGTTACTGACTAACAGAGGACGACCTTCATGGTAGAACCAGGGTTCTAGTTCTTCTTCTTCTACTTCTTTTTTCGCTTCTTAATCTTGCGCTTCTTCTGGCTTCTTTTTCTTTTTCTTCTGCTTTTTCTTGTTCTTCTCGTTCTTCCTCTTCTGGGATATTTGGCAGCTTTGACTCTTGCCAACCATCATTAAAACAGAAGAAGAAGACGTTTTGACTCCACAGGGACGTGGTTTTGCTTTGTGGCAGAGCTAAAACAAAGAACAAAAGCAGGACTTGGCTGAAGACAGTAATCGATCAATTTAAAAATCCCTGAATGAAGAAGAGAGTTTACCAACTACCTGTCAGAATTTAAATCAGCTCCACATTAATGAGCCACTAAACAAAATCCAACACATCTAAATCTGCTGCCATCCATCTCATCCATCTCATCATCCTTCACCAGTTCCTACTTCTGATGGTTTTGAGCTTTTTTCTTAATTAAAAGCTGAGAATCAAACAAAAGTCTTAAAAAATAAAAACACACACCAGAAAATGACAGAGATGTTGATTCACACTGGATTAGTTTCATCACAGGACCTGTGTGTTTGGAGAAATCTGGTGATACGGTGATTTGAGGCACGGTTTTTACTTTACAAATTAAAGACGTGGCCGATTCACACAGGATTAAGGAAAGCTAGTGCTGTGAGAAGAAGGCTTTAGGTTTGTAATGCTCAGTGTTGTCATGTTGTTAAAGCAGGTTTTAAGAAGCTTCTCTGGATCTCATCTAACCACCTCATCACACGTTCTGTCCGCTTGGTTTTGGGTCTAAAGTTTTAATCTGGTTTGTTTGCGGCTAGTTTCTCCGTCGGTTGATCAGCTAATCTTTCCACTAGTTTTTTATTTGCTTTATGAGGAAACCTCATTAGTGGAAGGGCTGCCGTAAGCAGCAATGTAAATGCATGAGATTTATAATAACATAGGATTAGTTCAGTCTCATTGCACAGCGCGACGATTCAAACGCAGCTCTGGATTCTCTGCAGCGATAAAAACGACGTCTCCTGAGCCGGCGACGAGACGCTGATCAAGGCTGTGAGAGCATGAATTATGTCCAACATTAAGTGACTCACGGGACGAATAAGAGCACGGCCAATACTAATTAAATGTTCAGATACATAGGTTTGGTTTTTTTCTCTGGTGAATGTGTTTTTTTGTTGTTTTCACCTTTTTAAAGCTTCAACTTTACTGATAGAAACCCTTGTTTTATTATCTGTTAAAAAAAACAAATGGAAATATTTTCTTCGTCCTCATCAGCTTTTGATTCTGCCTCTTTTTCTCTTCTCCTTATCTTTCCTATCTGTCCCTCTCTCTTCTCGCTGGTCGTCTTCCTTCCTCCTCTTCTTCTTCTTCTTCTCCTCTCTCTTTGTCGTCTCTCTCTTTCTTCCTGTCTGCCAGGCCGTGGCCTAGTTAAAACGTCTTCTTCTTTGTGCCTGTTCTCTTTCATTAGCGTGGAAGTTTTAGACTCTCCCCTCTTTCTCTTTCTCTTTATCTCCGCTCTCGTCCTCCCTCTTCTTCCTCCTCCTCCCGTTTACCTGCTTTTTTTTCCTTTTGTCCTCCGTTTATTTTTACTCTTCCCGTATTTATTCATACCTGTCTCCCCTTTCTTTCCTCCCTCTCTCTCTCCCTCTCTCTCTCTCTCTCTGTTCTATTGTGAGGATGATAGCTGTCAGGAGATCTCATCACTGAGTCTCTCTTATTACATGATTACAGGGTAATTATCCTGTGAAGTTGTCTTTGCCCGAATCTATGAAAGACGCTTAATGTCTTTTTAATGGGGTTTGGAGTTTGGAGACTTTTGTAGTTGCCGTGGACTCTTCAATTTATTGCATTTACATGTGATTGGCCTGGAACAGAGTGTCCTGATTAAGTGGCGCTCCCACTCATTGTCATTTTTCAGCGTCTCCGTCTCCCCGTCAGTCGTCGGACTTCCTTTATTTCTAACTTCTGGTCGTGTCTCGTTAGACCTGCGGCCCGACGGCCCTCACCGACACCTGGCTCGGACTTTAGACGGAAAAATGTCACCCTGCTTTGAAGTGGAGGAGTAAAATGACCAGATCTGCTCCAGAGGGGGCAGGGTTGATGGTTTTTCTGGATGAAAGTGTTTCTACAGCTTTCACAAACATGAATGAAATATCTCAACGTGCATTTCCCAATTTATAGTGTTTTTAGTGAATATCAACTATTTATCTAATAAAACCTGGCACATTAGTCTTTACTAATCATTGAAGTAACTCATAACTTAGCAAATATTTCAGGTTTACTACTGTTTTATGCCGTTTTTGTTTGTTTTTTTGTTGTTGTATTTTCCCAAAGTCCAAATAATCCAGACTTCACAAACAAAACCCAAAGTATTGTGTTTTTATTCACACCAAAACACATGTTGTTCCTCCATAAATGCTGATATTTGTGTCAGTGTTTCAGGTTTTAATCTTTATTTTTCAGTTATCAGATGATCGATGGTGTAAAATGGTTTTAAATGCAGTTTGTGAGCTGTTCATATACTTAAACTTAATAAACTCAGAGGTTACCTTTGCATAAATGTGCTGAAGCTGCAGCTCAGTTTTAATAATTGCACATGTGACACCTGAAGATGTTTGTTTAACTTCAGGAACTTATTTATAAATGTTTAATATTGTAGAGGGAGATCGTTTTTGGAGACACTGCAGCATAAATACATATATTTTCAGATCAAGTGACCTCCTCCTCTTCTTTCTGTAATCCCAGGTTTCTCTCTTTGCTCAAATAAATTGTATGTTTCATCTAGTTGACAACTTACAGACGTTCAGACTATCTCTACCCATCAGGGATTATTCTGGTTCTTTGTTTTTTTACTTTGTAGGGACCCTCCAACTGTATCAGTGAGACTTTTCCTCAGGTTTTTATTCCTACATCACACCTCACTGCACACAGACGGTACTAACGAGTGGTTTCCCGTCTCTCTCTCTGTGTTTGCGTCCACAGCTCGAGCTCCGCTGCCGTCTGTGATGCCCTCCCATGACGCCAAGGTCGGTAGCTGACACTGCCGGTGAGCGGGAGACGCCACTGCACAACCGGTCCCGGGCCGGCGCCGTCAGCTGGTTCTTGCGCACCCTCTCGCACGCTGGAGACTCCACCTCCGCCCACCCAACAGAATCCACAACCAACCGCTGAGACCCTCCCCTTTAAGACCCCCCTGAAAGCCGTCACACTGACGTCCTCGGCCAGCAGCACCAGCAGCAGCAGCAGCCAAAAACATCGTCAACGCAATCAGCAACACCAGCACCTCCATCGTCATCACCAGCATCAGCAGCCATCATGTCCAGTCGTAGAAAGTCGTCCACCCCCTGCATGGTCCGGGTCGTCAGCGACACGCCTGATGAACAAGACGACCCGGAGGAGGTGATGGACGTGGAAATACTGACGGGCAACGATGTGATAGAAAAAGAACAGTCAGAAATATCTGAATCTAGAGTAAACATTCAAGACAGCCGGCAGGACAATCTCGAAAATCCAAATCCTGAGCCATTAGAACAAGAGGAGCAGTCTGGTAAAGACCAGCCTCCTGACACTGAAGATGTAGAAGCCAGAGGGGAGAAGGACGAAGCAGAATCTGACCCGGTGTCCCAGAAAAAGCAGCCTAAAGGGTACGAGTGCAAATACTGCCCGTTTTCAACGCAGAACCTGAATGACTTTAAAGAGCACGTGGACTCCAGCCACCCCAACGTCATTCTCAACCCTCTGTACCTCTGTGCTGTCTGCAACTTCAACACCAAGAAGTTTGACTCGCTCACAGAGCACAATGAGAGCCAGCACCCGGGGGAGACCAACTTCAAGTTCAAGAGGATAAAAAGGAACAATCAGACTATCTTAGAGCAGACAATCGAAGGCAAGGACAATTCAGCAGAATGCGAAGAGACAAATGAACCGGGTGAAAGCAACAGTGGCTCCGTGTTTCCATCTTGCATATCGACCACGGTGAAAACCCCGGACAGTATTCGGTCGCTCTGTGGAGGTGGTGAACTGAAAAGTCGTCTGGAAGGCTTCATGCAGAAGGATCAGATCACAGCAGTGAACATCAATGGAACAGTCATCATCCCTGAACCCACCATCCTGCAAGGGCTCTCCCATGTCACACCGATGCTCCAGCGCCCACCCAACTTTAACTCTGTACCAAAAATAGCCGTTCCCTTGAACACCACCAAATACAACCCTTCTTTAGACGACAACCTGACACTGATCACATCCTTTAATAAGTTCCCTTACCCGACGCACGCCGAGCTGTCGTGGCTTACGGCGGCCTCCAAGCACCCGGAGGAACAGATCAAGGTCTGGTTCACCACCCAGCGGCTGAAGCAAGGCATCACCTGGTCGCCAGAGGAGGTGGAGGAAGCTAGGAAGAAAATGTTCAATGGATCAATCCCTCCCGCCCATCACACATTCACCGTCCTGCCTACAAGCCCAGTCTCACAGTCGTCGGTCAAAGCCACTCAGCAGCCCATTGTCCACACGACGGTCCAGCATCCAGGTCACGTCCGGGTGACTACATCCAACGGGTTAACAGTCGTCACCACCACGAACGCTCCAGCTGGGGTCGCCATCGGCTCCGGTCACGCACTCAAGCGATCCATGCCAACGCACCTGGCGTCGGTTTTCGGCCCAGAGTCTAAGCGACCTGTCATGGCAGTCGCCCCCCATCCTGGCGATAAAGACAAGATCCTGATGGCTCCTCCGCCGCCACCTCCTCCCCAGAAAGATCGCCTCCCGATGGCTCCACCTCCCGTTCCCATGGAGATGAAGAGACCTGTAGCAGTCCCTCTGGTCCCCACAGAGATGAAGAGGCCATCGGCTGCTGTGCCTTTAATGCCACCACCATCATCTTCGCCATCTTCGTCATCCAAAGGGAAGATACTCTCGGCGTTAGGAAGCCCCAAAACAAAGCCAGTGGTGTCTCTACCCTCCATAGTCTTTCCAGAGTCCTTAACGAGGCCGACGATTGCGCCGGCGCCGGCGCCTATCTTTGCCCCTCCATTTAAACAGCCCTTACTTGTTCCTCGTACAGTGCCCATCATTTCCAAAGAAAAACCCCCCAACACTCTGACTATGCCGGCCGCTGATCTGAACCTGCAGAACTCTCCTCCACTCATTACCACACAGATAAGGAGGCCACCCATTATCCAGTCTATTCGCGCTCCAGTCAAACCCCCATCCCAGATTCCAGCGTTCCCTTTGGACGGCAAGAAGCTTAAAGATCAACAAGGAGTGGAGCTGAAAACCAGCTACACCAGGGGAGACAAGGTAGTGAGTCCTCTGGCGGAGGCCAATGGGACGTCTCGCATGGACGGTAAATGGCTCCATGATCAGACCTCCCCGACTCACAACAATGGACTTATACACCTGGATGTTGGGGAGACGCCAGCAGCAACAAAAACTGATTTTCAGCAAAAGTCTTCTGTCCTGACCCAGTTCCCGTTGCTGGAGAGGATGAAAGGAAAAACAGCGAAACAACTGAAGGTCTTGGAGGAGAACTTCTTGCGGAACAGTTTTCCATCACACAGTGACGTGGACAATCTGGCGTCCACCACCCGCCTGTCTCATCAGGAAATTGACAGCTGGTTCGTGGAGCGCCGTGCACTTCGTGACAACCTTGAACAAGCCCTCCTCAACTCCATGGGCACGAAGAGGATGGGCATCACTGAGAAACAACTGCATCAACAGCAAACTTTACAGCTGAACGGGATTCACAAACCAAGCACAGGTGTGGGCCACCTTAAAAGCCCTCCTCCACCTTCTCACGCCCTCTCCGTCATGGCTCCCGGCGCTATTGCACCTTCCGCCCCAATCCCCAATTCCTGCTCAGTGCCTCCAGACGGCCGATCCCTGGCGCTCCTCAAGGACGATTTTGCTCAAACGCGGTGGCCTTCCCCTGAGGAGATCAGCCAACATGAAGGTCGGACGGGATTGGCTCGCGCCGAAATCGCCCGCTGGTTTGCCGACAGCCGGCTGCAAAGCGGCGGCGGTGGCATGGAGCTGACAGAACTTTTTCATAACAATGGAGTGAACGGAGGGCAGGGGCCGCCGGTGTGCTCCCCCGAAAACACTCCATCCAGCATCATCCAGCGCTGTCAGGAAGGAGGCCTAACGAACATCAACAGCAGTAAGATGCTGGAGGTGGAGTTGGGCTGGTTGATGGAGCAGCGCGGCAACAGTCTCAACAGCCAACAGCATGAAGAGCTCCAAGACCGGTTTGTTGGCAGGTACTTTATTCAGTTTTTTTAAGTTTTACATGTGTTTTGTTGTGGGCGGCACCGTGGTGTGTGGTTGTTAGTGCTGATGCCTCATTAGCAAGAAGGTTCTGTGAGCAAAAAAACTTACACGGTTCATAATTACCCTAATAAGAAGATTGGTATGCTAGATGCTTTAAGGGTCATGAACTGCAGCTGAGATAAATTTAACATTTACATGAACAGGAAACATAAAAATATTTGTCTCTTTTGTTGAAGGACTCAGTCAGGGTCGTATTTATTTAATTTGGTGACAGAATGGTGGAAATTCTGGCGTTGAGTTGATGAGTGTAGAGTTTAGGACTGGGTTTAAATGATATTTATCTAATTGATCTTAATTGAAAGATACGATATTGATTCACAGAATAATAAAGACACATGAAGGATGAGAAACTAGAGGGAGAAGATTGAGGAGAAACCACAAACATCTGGAACCAATGACGACCTTAGTTTTAAATGAAATGGTTTTAAAACTGAAATATCTCTTAGTTATACTGAATCTGAATCAAATTCAAGTAACAAGCCCTACGGTGAGCAGTAGAAGATAGTTGTGAAGAACAGGCACCAAAAAAGACCAAGAAGAAGAAACAGACGAGAAAAACACGTTGACCAAAAAATAAAACACAGAAGATGAAATAAATAAAGAGTTTGTGTGATTCCGAAGCCGCCATTTATGATTGCAAACATCTGAATCAGAATCTTTTTTGTCATTATACAAAATGTAGTTCTCATCTTTACTTCCTTCTTTGTCGACATCTTCCTCTTCACACTTTTTTAATTTGATTGGATTTGGACCCAATCAGGTGTTGGACACACAGATCGTCATACTGCTCTTTAGACTAAAATTATCTCCACAACACAATGATCAATTAATAATTTAAGAGTCTGAGATTCCTTATAATTATTACTTTAACTGACACATTAGACTGTTGAGTCTGTTCAAAAAAGGCTGAAGTTACTGAAGTGAAGAGTTTTGGTTTTAATTAAATGCAGCTAGTTGAGTGTAAAGGGGAATAGTTCCCTCTCTAGCATCACTACTTACTGGTCGTATCATTACATTTGTTTTTTTGTGTTTTCATACTGTGATGTTCTATTCTACTATCTCAGGTTCAAGCTGAACAATCTTTTCATTCAGTGAATTTGACAAGTTGATTTTTTTCTTTGATTTGGGTCTTGGCTCATCATTAAGGGTGATGGTGGGTCCCAGAGCCAGACCAGCTGAGAACCACTGCCTTAGAGTAACTTCACCCAGGTTGGAAATCATGCTGATGAACTGAGCTGTTGAGTAGAAACCAGCATGAACACCGACAGTTTAATGCTCCAAGTCAAGATAAACTGTGGAGTTTGGTTCTTCATTACAAGATAAAACTTTTAATGAAGTAGTTTTTCATTGTCGTATTGGTTCATTTAGTTAAAGTATCTCAACATTTCACCACAACAGGCCGACAAAGACGCAGAATAAGCCCCAAAACTACAGATATACCGTCTCATCTGTTCGTCTGTGTCAGCACTTCTACTTTATGTAGATGAGATGATGGAAATTAATGTGATTTATCATAAAAATTGTCAGTTTTATTTACAGTAAACAGCCAAGATATTACCAGATTGCACCATCCAAAGGGAAGATTAGTTTTCTCCCCTGGTAGTTTCTTCATCTTCTGTGGTGACCTGAGCATCCAAAATAAATTTCTGCTTTTCCTCAGCGGCTTTGTGCCGTTGTTTTCTCGTTGCCACATTAACATGGTTTTCAGGACATTAACCTACAAATTGTCAGGACTTTATTTAGTCTGCCTTTCGCTCAAGGAACTTGGGACTTGTTTGGCCAAATAACACCGCCATTAAATTGGAAACCAATATCTCCAGAATAATTTGGGCGAGCGTTTTATTCTTCCCGCGAGTCAGCTCTGGGTTCAGGCTCAGTCTTTGAAACAAACCACAGCGTAAACCTGCACTGACAGCACAATGAAATCCTTCTGGTTGATGCTGATTTCATGCGTCAACACGACGCTGCTAAAGAAAACCAGCAGCAGATTTTCAGATAATTAATAATTTCAATTAATAGTTTCATTTAAAGTATCCCGTCATTACTGTCTCAGTATTCACATTACACAAAGAGAATTTCCTCCTTCAAAATAAAATTATTTTGATTACTAGTTTTTCTTTATTATAATTATCCTCCACTCATGACCCACTAGTGTTAAATATAATTGTGGGCAATCACCTCAGTGGCTCAAAATTAGATTTTGAACAACAAATATTCTTAAAACTGTTATTAATTTTTTTAATTTCCACTCTAGTTGTATCCAGAGCGTTTCTCACATACTACAACTAAGAAACATGTTTAATGAAGAAAAACACAACATTGCTCTATAGCGCCCCTAGTGGCAGAACGCACCACAGGGTTCCTTTAACATAAATCAGTGTTTGTTCAGTATGCCGTTATCACTGACCTGCAGCCGTGGCTTCCTGTTAACCTGCTGTTGAACTGGTTTACCAGACTGAGGCAGCAGAGCGCGGCGGAGCTGAAGAACGGGGGACAGAACGGGGGAGTCATGGGAGGAGCGCGGGAGGTGTTCGGGAGCTGGCTTGAGGACGGACATCCGAGGAGAGGACGGGAGCTGCTCCTGGACCGAGAGAGGAAGATGGCGGAGGACGCGTCTGGGAGGCTGACTGGATAAACGGTGAGAGTTGTAAGTCTTTCTTGTCTTCCTTGTCTTCTCCTAGAGTCGACAATAAATCTTTCTGTCAAAGTTAATGTAGTGTGGAGAGGGTAGCTGGTACCTTGTGGGTGGTGGTAGGAACCAAAATGGTGGACGCTCCCATTGGTTGTCACCTCAAAGTTAAGTCAATTGTCGCTACAACTTTCGTTACCGTTCATGGTCTCTGGACTCGTTCAGACCTCACATTAACACCTGGTCTCACCTGTCCATGTCTCTAAATGCTGACACCTGGTCTTAATTAAAATGTGTCTCTATCTCGGATCTCTACCTACCACTGGATCAGAACCATGAACAACTGGTTGTTGACTTGGAGACATGATCCAGATTTTGGAACAAGATGGAAAGACTCTCACATGTTAAGATCTGATTTATTTCCTGAGTTGATTCTAGTTCAGATTAGTTGTTTAACCTGGACTCTAGAGACCAGATCAGTGTTCACACCTGGACCTGTTTAACCTGGACACTAGAATCCAGATCAGTGTTCACACCTGGACCTGTTTAACCTGGACTCTAGAGACCAGGTCAGTGTTCACACCTGGACCTGTTTAACCTGGACTCTAGAGACCAGATCAGTGTTCACACCTGGACCTTGTTAACATGGACACTAGAGACCAGGTCAGTGTTCACACCTGGACCTGTTTAACCTGGACTCTAGAGACCAGATCAGTGTTCACACCTGGACCTTGTTAACATGGACACTAGAGACCAGGTCAGTGTTCACACCTGGACCTGTTTAACCTGGACTCTAGAGACCAGATCAGTGTTCACACCTGGACTTTGTTAATATGGACACTAGAGACCAGGTCAGTGTTCACACATGGACCTGTTTAACCTGGACTCTAGAGACCAGATCAGTGTTCACACCTGGACCTTGTTAACATGGACACTAGAGACCAGGTCAGTGTTCACACCTGGACCTGTTTAACCTGGACTCTAGAGACCAGATCAGTGTTCACACCTGGACCTGTTTAACCTGGACTCTAGAGACCAGGTCAGTGTTCACACCTGGACCTGTTTAACCTGGACTCTAGAGACCAGATCAGTGTTCACACCTGGACCTTGTTAACATGGACACTAGAGACCAGGTCAGTGTTCACACCTGGACCTGTTTAACCTTGACTCTAGAGACCAGATCAGTGTTCACACCTGGACCTTGTTAACATGGACACTAGAGACCAGGTCAGTGTTCACACCTGGACCTGTTTAACCTGGACTCTAGAGACCAGATCAGTGTTCACACCTGGACTTTGTTAATATGGACACTAGAGACCAGGTCAGTGTTCACACCTGGACCTGTTTAACCTGGACTCTAGAGACCAGATCAGTGTTCACACCTGGACCTTGTTAACATGGACACTAGAGACCAGGTCAGTGTTCACACCTGGACCTGTTTAACCTGGACTCTAGAGACCAGATCAGTGTTCACACCTGGACCTGTTTAACCTGGACTCTAAAGACCAGATCAGTGTTCACACCTGGACACTAGAGACCAGGTCAGTGTTCACACCTGGACTTGTTTAACCTGGACACTAGAGACCAGATCAGTGTTCACACCTGGACACTAGAGACCAGATCAGTGTTCACACCTGGACCTGTTTAACCTGGACACTAGAGACCAGATCAGTGTTCACTCCTGGACCTGTTTAACCTGGACACCAGAGACCAGATCAGTGTTCACTCCTGGACTTTAAGGTGGACGCTTCGCTTCCTTATTGAGAAACATAATCATCGACGTCTCTTTTAACTCTGAGTTTGGTCTCAGTCTACCTCTAAATAAAATAAGTAAAGTTGCAGCTGAAGCCGAGTAATTCACTACGTCTCACATTGTTATTTAATTTGCTGTTTTCATAAAAAATATCTCCTGACTCCGTGGCTGCAGGTATTCAGACCCCCCCCCCGTCCCGTCCCACCCCCCGCTCTATCAGAGCTGAAGCCAACACCTCGATCCCGGGCAGCAAACAAACCTCCTGCAGCCGGTCAGCGTCTGTGTGTGTAGCTGTGTGAGTTTTGGCTGCAGCTGACTTCAGGATAATTTTGGGGAGAAAGCAGCCCTTATTGGAGGTTTAAAATAGCAGCAGACCCCCCGTTGCTGCAAGGTTTGATAGATAAAAGCCCCCGCCTGGGGTAAAGTGTGATGACAGCTCGTTCCCTCCTCTGTCTGTTCTGACAGAAGATTGAACGTCTCAATGTTTCTGCTTTATCTCATCCAAATAGAGTCGCTTCAGGATGATTTCCTGGAGACACAAACAGACTCAAACAAGACGGGGGCTCAACTCCTCTCACGGTTGTTTGAAGGATCGTTGCTGCGTCTTCAAAATCAGCGTCTGACAGTTAAAATCAATAATCAATATGCAGCGAGTGAAGCTTCAGCAAACAAAACGCTGCCTGTCACTTTAACACTACAGTTAAAAACAAACTTTTATTTATCCCACTGTGGAGAAAAATAAAAATACCAGCCCCAACAAGTGAATTAATGTGAAGCAGATTTTATAAATGCTTTATGTGTTTTTTTTTAAATACTTTTTTTTGTAACTTTAATAACAAAAGTGAAACTTTAATCAGAATCAGAAGCAGAAATACTTTATTTATCTCTGGGGGGAAATTGAGTTCCTCACAGCTACGCCAACAAACTACAGAATAAAAATACAAAAACAGAATTATTTATAAAAAGAAAGAAAGAATAAGACCTATAAACAGTAAGACCATATATACAATAATATAGTAGAAGGAAGCATGGGAAAGTTAGGAAGGAAAGAATGAAGGAAATAAGACACAACAGGAAAGAATAAATGTAGGAATGAAATAAGGAAATAAGAAATGTGGAAAAGAAGAAAGATAAGAAGGAATGAAACAAGACACAGGAAAAAAACGAAGGAAGGAAGAAGATAAAAGAATAAAGGAATTGTAGAAGGGAAAGAAGGAATGTGGAAAGGAAGCAAGGAAGCAAAGAACAAATGTAGGAAGGAAGGAAATAAGGAAAGAAGAAACGTGGAAAGTATGAGGGAAAGAAAGAAAGGAAAAGGGGAAGGAGTGAAGAAAGGAAGGAATGTAGAAAGGAACCATAAAGGAAACATATAAGATGGATAGATGGATAGATGGATAGATGGTGTTGTGGTGTCCTGTAGAGGGTGGAGGACATTGTCCATGATGGACCAGAGTTTGTTCAGGGACTCCAGCTCTGTCCCTACCACAGAGTCCTCCTTCTGGATCAGCTTGTCCAGCCGTGAGGTGTCCTTCTTCTTAGTGCTGTCCCCCCAGGACACCACAGTGTACAAGAAGACACTGTCAACAATAGTCTGGTAGAACATGTCCAGCAGCTTCCTGCAGATATTAAACCACCTTAGCCTCCTGAGGACATAGAGACTGAGTCTATGTTAGAAGACCAGTCCAGTCTGTGATCCAGATGTAGACCCAGGTACTGACTGTCTATGAATTTATATAAACCTTTAAATAAAGTTAAAGGTTAGTGACGTTAGAGACCAACTGTGAAACATTCTTATTACATCAGGTACCAGATCGTACACTATATTACCAAAAGTATTCGCTCACCTGCCTTTACTCATTCTATGAACTGAAGTGCCATCCCATTCCTAACTCATAGAATTCAATATGATGTCGGTCCACCTTTTGCAGCTATTACAGCTTCAACTCTTCTGGGAAGACTGTCCACAAGGTTGAGGAGAGTGTTTATAGGAATTTTTGACCATTCTTCCAAAAGCGCATTGGTGAGGTCACACACTGATGTTGGTCGAGAAGGCCTGGCTCTCAGTCTCCGCTCTAATTCATCCCAAAGGTGTTCTATCGGGTTCAGGTCAGGACTCTGTGCAGGCCAGTCAAGTTCATCCACACCAGACTCTGTCATCCACGTCTTTATGGACCTTGCTTTGTGCACTGGTGCACAGTCATGTTGGAAGAGGAAGGGGCCCGCTCCAAACTGTTCCCACAAGGTTGGGAGCATGGAATTGTCCAAAATGTTTTGGTATCCTGAAGCATTCAATGTTCCTTTCACTGGAACTAAGGGGCCAAGCCCAGCTCCTGAAAAACAACCCCATACCATAATTCCTCCTCCACCAAATTTCACAGTTGGCACAATGCAATCTGAAATGTACCGTTCTCCTGGCAACCTCCAAACCCAGACTCGTCCATCAGATTGCCAGATGGAAAAGCGTGATTCATCACTCCAGAGAACGCGTCTCCACTGCTCTAGAGGCCAGTGGCGGCGTGCTTTACACCATTGCATCCGACGCCTTGCATTGCACTTGGTGATGTGTGGCTTGGCTGCAGCTGCTCGGCCATGGAAACCCATTCCATGAAGCTCTCTGCGTACTGTACTTGGGCTAATCTGAAGGTCACATGAAGTTTGTAGCTCTGTAGCAATTGACTGTGCAGAAAGTCGGCGACCTCTTTGCACTATGCGCTTCAGCATCCGCTGACCCCTCTCCGTCACTTTACGTGGCCTACCACTTCATGGCTGAGTTGCTGTTTTTCCCAAACGCTTCCATTTTGTTATAATAGAGCTGACAGTTGACTGTGGAATATTTAGGAGCGAGGAAATTTCACGACTGGATTTGTTGCACAAGTGGCATCCTATGACAGTTCCACGCTGGAATTCACTGAGCTCCTGAGAGCGGCCCATTCTTTCACAAATGTCTTGTTTCACAGTCTGCATGCCTGAGTGCTTGAATTTATACACCTGGGGCCAGGCCAAGTGATTAGAACACCTGATTCTGATCATTTGAATGGGTGAGCGAATACTTTTGGTAATATAGTGTATCTGAAGCTGAGTTCCTGAAGTTAAAAGTCATTTCTTGGTTTGATAATTAAACTGAATTATTGTTTTGACTTTACGTTATTATCCAGTCAAACTTTAATTTTTATTGTCGGTCAGTTTTGTTTGGGAGGAGGAGGAGGAGGAGGAGGAGGAGGAGGAGGAGGAGGAGGAGGAGGAGGTTTGACTCCTCTACGTCTGGTTTAGTCGACTCTCAGCTGATTTCATTTGTGCACTTTTGCAGAACTTTTCCAGTTTTTATTCGTTGTTGATTTTCAAACATAACCATATTATTATTTTCTCCTCACATGCTCTGATGATTATTCTGCTTTAATAACCAACTAACTGTGAACAGAGAGGTCAGCTCTCTGAACAGTGAGGTTTGATTCCTTTAAAACTTTAGTTGAGTTTGGTTGGATGGTTTCAAAACTCTTTTACAAACTTTAACAAGGTTTCAGACGGTGACAAAGTAAAGAAACTAAGAGGAAGGCTGTGAAGAAGGAGGACTCTAATAGGAGATAATTATCTGTAGATGCAGAACATCCTCTGAGTTTGTTCTGGAGAAGATTCTGGACAGGAGTCGTCACGGTGTCGCTCTGCTGGTGTCGAACAACAGGAACTTATATTTATTACTTCATGTTAATAAGAGGAATAAAAACCTTTAAAACATCTCTTTAGGTTAAATTCATTCATTTGGATTCAACTGACAGAACTTTTTTAGACTTTCACAACATGATGCAAAACTTTCAGACATGCACAGCCCTTTTACATTTATTCTTTTTATATTATTATTATTTATTTATTTGTTTAGCAGACTCGTCATGACGTTAATCTGCTGGAGCTGTCATCACATGAAGCTGTTAAAGCTGATGCGTCTGCAAACACTTCCCACATCCAGCAGACGACGCAGAGCAACAGAGGAGACGTTTAATATTCACACTCTCTGGTTTGGTCTCCACCAGCTCCTCAGGGGAAAACACCACCTTTAGTTTTCTTCACCTCTAATTTATTTATTTATTTGCCTTTTTTTCTTTTCGGTGATTTGTCGTTGACAGAAACGTGGTCGTGTTTTTGCGGCTTTAAATTAAAACATTTATCTTTATTTTCTTGTATTTCACTTTCTGTAATTAATCCAAGAGGAAACGGCGTCAAAATACAGACGAAGAAATAAAAACTGGATTAATTGTTTCAGTCGGTAAAATGTGATAAATGTCTGAGACGAGTCTCGTTAACAACAGGAATATTAAACACGGCTATAAGTCATGAAACATGGAGGGAGGATGGGAGAGCATAAAGATAACGTGATAATTATATGGATAAAACCTGAGGTCCATTATTAACTGGCACACACACTGATCAGCCATATCATTATGACCACCTTCCTAATATTGTGTAGCTCTTATCAGAGAATGGACATGGGCCTTCTGAGGGTGTCCTGTGGTGGGGGGTCTTTGAGGGGAGGGGCCTCTGTGGATCATCCCACAGATACTTGATCAGTTTGGGATCTAGTGAATTTGGAGGCCAGGTCAACACCTTGTGCTGTTCTTCATGTTTTTTTAGTTGTTCCTAAAGTGTTTTTGTGTGTGTGTCTGTGTCAGGCTGCATCCTGCTGGGGATGGCTGCTGCCATCAAGGAGTGTCATTGCTATGGGGTGGGGGTGCCTGGTCTGGTCTAGGTGGGGTGGGGGTGCCTGGTCTGGTCTAGGTGGGTGCTACATGTCTAAGTAACATCCACACCAATGAATGCCAGGTCCAGACGTTTCCCAGCAGAACATTGAACTGTCACAATGTTGTGGCTGATTGAGATGGTTGAGGGTAAAGATAGAAACATGAGTCCTGTGTCACTAATCACTGCGGCTCATTTAATCAGCAGAACATCCCATAATAACATATAGATGATAGGCTCCTCCTCCTCCTCCTCCTCCTGTTCTTTAATAAACCCTGGCGCCTCCATCCTTTACATCAGTCTTTATATTTGCCTCAGTGACGTATATCCAGACTCTGTTCATTGTCCTGTTTGTGTAATAATCACATCGACCTCGTTTAATCACAAAAACACAAGTTCAACACAGTTTCCCTCTTATGTGGATTAGGAGAGAGAGCGCCGGCCGGTCGGGTCCGCCTCCACCGCCGCCGCCACCGCCGCCGTTATTTCACAACGTGTCCCAGTTCCCGTCAGCGCCAGGCGTCCGGGATCACCGGCTCCTGGCTTTGCCTTTTAATCCTCCTCTCCTTTGTTTGGGTTTTGTTTTGTTTCCCTCTTTTTTTTTTTTTATTTGCTGGGAATGATCTGAGTTCTCTTGTGCCGGTCGAGTTTTTAATTCCTCTGTCTGTCCTCTGTCCATTTCAGGTGCAAATAGGATTTTCCTCTCCTCCCCCCGTCCCACCACCGCCTCGTCCCACCACCGCCTCGTCCCCCCCCCACCGCTGCTGGAAACATAGAGGAGGAAAGAAACCGAAGAGAAGAGTTTTAACTATCAGATGTTTTTTTCTTTTTATCGATTTTTATCTGGTGATTGTTGCATCCCAGCTCACGCACAAAACGTCCTCCCTCGTCGTCACATCACATCCAGACCTGCAGCCGCCTCCTCCTCCTCCTCCTCCTCCTCCTCCTCCTCCTCCTCCTCCTCTTCTTCCTCCTCCTCTTCCTCCATGGGTTTAAATTAACAGGAAACTTCAGGGTCTTGACGTGTGAAGATAATAAACCATCCCTCCGTTACATTTCAGTCCCTTTAACGTACACAAGTGTTTTTTATTTTCTAGCTTCAAACCTCCTCTTAAACTCCTGGACTAAACCGGTCTCTGCTAAGCCTTAACATTTAAACCCGCCTACATTACCCATCATGCACCGCTCGCTTCTTTTTCTTTTGTCTGAATCAAATGTCGAGTCACAGGAAACGTCATCTTTTATTCTGTGAAGTTATTTATTAAAGCAGGCGGATAAAAGACGACCCTCTGTCTTTGCGCAGTGATGCATCATGGGACGCCTGTGTCCCTGTGTCAGATCTCTGTCCTCTTGAACGTCCCCCTCTCTCTGGGTCTGGTGGTAGAGTGGTGGACAGACATGATGAGACATTGGCCGTGTTTCCAAAAACCAAGTTTAGAAAGTTGCTGCACACGAGGAGTCGTTGAGTCTTTGCTGCGTTTATTGGAACCATTTTATTTCTTTGTCTCCGTCTCTAGACACTAAATGTGACACTACCAGCTAGAGACGTCCTGATCCAGGTAGTTTTAAAATGCTGGTAATGGTCTGAAGCTTCAGCCAAGTCTGATCTTTTATATAATGTAGTTATTTATTTCAGCTCTCTGCCGTAAACCAAAACCACGACTCTGGAGAATCAGAACTTCTTCTTCTTCTTCCGTTTTAGTGGCGGTTAGAGTCAAACCAGTCGCCTCCAGGAGAAGACAAGGACAGACTTTAGGAAGCTACAGGAGACCAACTCTAGGACATTTAGGACCAGATCAGGACTCAGTGTTAAATGATTCACAAAACTTCTTTTCCAACTTACTCGACACTCGTTTGGAAACACGGCTGCTGTTATCAGTAAATTAAAAATATTCTCTTTAAACGTCTTAAAACTCTCTCCACTGAAACATCCCTCTGAGAAGATTAGATGCAGTGGTTACAGGTCAGAGGTCAGAGGTCAGAGGTCAACCAGAGGGGGCAGCTCCTTCGTAGCTTGGAGCCGTACGTTTTATACGGAGGTTTATTTCTGAGAGGAAGAAGATAAATATTCATCTCTGGTCGTTTTGACTCATCGTAGAGAATAAAACTCATAAAATATAGATTCACCTCCATCAGCTTCACGTCCCTTTAAGAAGAGTAAGAACCGTCCCTTTAACTGAGCCGACGGTCCCTTTAAGAGGAAGCTTGACTCACAGCCTGAAGGTTCTAGGTTCTAATCCAGGCCGACTGGTTCCTTTCTGTGTGTAGTCTGCATGTTCTCCCTGTGTCTGCGTGGGTTCTCTCCAGGTTCTCCAGCTTCCTCCCACCGTCCAAAGACATGCTGGTTAGGTTCATTGGTGATTCTAAATTGGCCGTAGGTGTGAGTGTCTCTCTGTGTTAGCCCTGTGATAGACTGGAGACCTGTCCAGGGTGGACCCCCCCTCTAGACCAATGACAGCTGGGATAGGCTCCAGCAGACCCCCCATGACCCTCTAGAGGAGATGAATGAATGAATGAATGAATGAGCTTCAATGATCTTCACCGTCAGACCCTGAACGCTCCCTTTAAGTGTCCGTGGAGCCGGGAGGGAGGGGGAGGGTCAGCAGGTCATGAACTCGACGGGACGGGATGGACGGATGAGGATGAGGATGAGGATGAGGATGAGGTGATGCTGTGCGTGACCTGCGTTGCCGTGGAGACGTGAGGATGAGGATGAGGATGAGGAGCCTGCAGCAGCAGCAGCAGCAGCAGCAGCTGAGCGAAGCGTCCGGGCGGATCAGAGACAAACAAACAAACACAAACGCCGAGTGCCAAAGCTGGATCTGCTGCGTTCTCACTACACTTTAGAAAAAAAGATAGAAAAAAGGGTTCTCCTCTTCTTCTCCTCTTCTTCTTCTCCTCTTCTTCTTCTTCTTCTTCTTCTTCTTGTAAATAGATATCTATGTCAGTTTGTTTGTTAGTTTGTTTTTTCCTGTATTGCTACAGATTTGTACAATTTTGCGAGAAGATTTTTTTGTTACATTTTGTAAAATGGGAGCAAACACGTCCCCTCTTCCTCCCCCGTCCTCCCCCCTCCTCCCCCACAAAGCCCTTCTTTTTCTTTCTTTGTGCTTTTAAAGCCCCCTCTCTCTCTCTCTCTGTCTCTCTCTCTCTCGGTTTCTCTTTTTGTTGACAGACTTTATAAATCACGGTGCCAGCAGTGTTCCTGTGTTTTTTCGTACTGACCCAGAGTGGAACCACTACAAACTACAAAACAAACCAAAAACAACA
Organism: Chelon labrosus; assembly: GCF_963514085.1. Lineage (NCBI taxonomy): Eukaryota > Metazoa > Chordata > Actinopteri > Mugiliformes > Mugilidae > Chelon > Chelon labrosus. The sequence goes on from NC_140349.1 coordinate 1,527,388, forward strand.
CAAAAAGATGACGGACCGGTTGGCGATACTTCAGTCGTCTTCTTCTTCTTCTTCTTCCTCTTCTCCTCCTCACCGGCACTGGACTTCCGCCCGCCACTTCCCCGCTGAGAGGAGGAGGAGGAGGAGGGAGGAGGAGGGATGAGGGAGGAGGGTGAGGAGGGGGGAGACTTCGCTTCACATCAAATCAGATTTAAGAAAAAAAAAAAGCAAAACACACAAAAAAGCACCTTTGGACCTTTTATTTCTTTTTTTACTGTGCTGAAGTGAAGTCAAGTGCTATTATTCTATTATTATTATATTATTATTATTATTATCGTAGCCACTCTGTCTGGAACCCTTTTTTGAAGAAAAAGTCAAAAGGAAAAAAAAAAAACAGAAACTCAAACCAACCTGCACTTCTCGCTCGTACGACGGTGGCGGATGTTGGTTTTTAAAACCGATGAGGAACAAAAAAAAAAATACTAAAGCAGTTTCGAGGACGTGTCATCGTGGAGGCAAACGCAGAAGGATTCAACGCAACACACAAAACTCGACAGCAAAGAAAAACACAATCCAGAATCATGCTGCCTGAATCTAACCTTTCTTTTTCTGTCACTTCCTCCTCCGTCGTCTTTCTTCTCTGTCCCTTCGTTCTCTCTCTCTTTCTCTCTTTCTCTTCGTCGTCCTGCACACCATCAAACACACCTGTGATAAACAACAACCAGAAAAAAGAAAAGAAAAAGATAAATAGCCTTTTATTCAATGCATAACTACATGTTGGCTCGGTAGGCTTAGTTTGAGTCTAGTTCCATTCCGACAAAAAGAATAATAGTTAAAAACAAGATATGAGCTTCTTTATGTATCGCTTCTGCCGCTGTAGTGTCCTGGTCAGATTTAAAGATGATAAGACTACATATATCTGAAATACTGTATTTACAAATGCATACCAGGGCTGGCCTCAACAAGCAAACAGCAGGGTGGGTGGGGTGGGGTGGGATGGGGGGGTGGGGGGGTTATTCAGCTCCGTCCGGCGGTCGGAGGTTTCAGCTCCGGCTGCAGTTTCAACGTTTTCTTTCTTTTCTTTGCGTCACAGTTTTCTTTCTTTTAGTTTTTAACTCGTAGCTTCGGTAACGCTCTCCGTCAGACGCACAGCCTCCTGGCGCACGCACGGCCTTAGAAAGCTTCCAAGAGAATTTTATTTTTGCAAGTGTAAAGTTTTAATTGAATATTTTTCTGACGAATGAATTGTTGAATGTATTCGGGGGTTTTTAAACTGTCTGAATGTTGAATAGGAAGGGGAAGGGAGCCGAGCACGCTGGTGGCACGCTGGGGAACTGTGAGGATTATTTATCACACACAGATAAAACAAAATACATTATTAACAAGCTGTAATTAATTTATCTACGTCTGATAAAGACAAAGAGGAAAAGCTGCGACGCGACGAAACCTGTGTGAAGAGTTTGCAAATGTTGATTAACCTCCTGACATTTTTCACAAAGACTGAAAACTCTGAAAAAGTGTTTGTTGGAGATTTGTGAGATGTCGTGAAGTTTGAGCCGTTAGACCACACAATAGTCGTGGTGTCAGGCTTCATTCTTTAAAGAGGCTAAAACGATTTTCTGCGTTTTGAAGCTCAGCGTGGCGTCTCCGGCCGCCGCCATCTTTATCTGACTTTATTGGCGTCAAAGTCAATCAGTCGTCTTTTTATTGTTACGCCTGTTTTTAAGTCGGTAACATTTTAGAGAACAGGACGTCGAGTTAATCCGTTTTGCAAACTGTTATCTAACAGGAAATAGTTTAGTTTCCCTTGAAGGCTAACGTAGCTCGTTAGCAACGTAGCTCTCTTTGATTTAGCGCAGATGTTTCCTGCGATTTTATAAGAAAACTAAAAAAAAAAAATCTCTCTTTAGCTGCCAGTTTTAGTAAGTGGCAGCTAGCATGCTCGCTAGCTATGTTCCTGGTTTGCTAGCATGTTAGCGGTTAGCAGTTCAGACTAAATGTCTCTTCCTGTTGTAAGGAGGACTTCAGATTTATTGACTCTACAGTAAAACCGTTCGACCGGCGTGCTCGAGTCCTTCCTACGTTTTATTTAAACTTTGCTCTGTTTGCTCGTTCGGAAATTTTATCTCTGTGAGCACCTGGCTTCCTCAAAAATCTCTCACGAACCATCGAGGTGATATAAAAGTTAATGTTCGTCCTGGACTAAACTCCCAGACACTAGCTGCAGTGTTTAAAAGCAGATCTGGCCTCCTCCGTCCTCGGCTGTCAGGTTGACGTCACGGCTCTTCATCCGTCCTCAGACTTCACCTGTGCTCTGATCACATGTAGATAAACAGGTAAACAGGTGCATCTTCGTTGTTTCACTACTTTCTGAGTCACTTGTTTTACGACTCGAGACAATCAAGACGTGACAGGAGCGTTTTATTATTTGAAGAGCGTCCCAGACATTTAAATCAGACCGAGTGTTTGGACTCTTCCTGCTGGATTTTCACTTAAATGCATGTAAACCTTCTTCAATGCAAACATCGACATGCTGTAGGTACTGACAGGGTTTCTTTCAGGCTGCAGAAAGAAGTCAAATGAAAGACGATAACTGCTGCAAAGCTTCTGCAAAATGATCAAAAAGTCAGGTTTAGATTTAGTAATTTTCTACACGTCAAACTTGACACGAGCTTTTAGGAGGATGGCGTCCGACGACTTTATTTTTTTGGGAAAACCAGGTGCTTTAAATGTCTTTTAAATGGGGGTTGAGGCCAGTCCTGCTTCATAACTGAGGTTCTGCTTCTTCTACTACTGCTACTATCAAACAACCAGCCCTGGGCACTCAAACAGGCCTGAACACTGTTTCAAACCAAATCCAGTAAAGCCCAACTTTGAATACCAGCATCTTTGAACCGATTTGGAGCACCAGCTTGTTTCTGTTTCTTTCTGCAGACACAACTTTAAATGATGAGCTCGTGGCCTGAAGTGAGTCGGCTCGGGCCGGGCCGGGCCGCGGGTTTTTAGTGTAAACACAGAAACAACAACAGCCATCGATATTTGATTTGATTGAAAAAGTATTCCAGTCCTGTTTCCGTTGCCCGGGTCAGCAAAACAACCTGTTGATGTCTGCTGTATTTCAATAAAACACAGCCTTTTTCAAAGGGTACACTCTGCGTTTGTGTCGTATCGTCTACATGCGCCTTTATTTTAAATTAAACACGCATCACGGCTCTTTACCTCGTACCGTCTGTTCTCGTTCTGCTGCAGGAACTCTCGAATAACTCATCTCCACTTTTACTTTCCAGTTACTAGTGTTGATGTTTATCTGCAGCCTTCGATGCGAACGAGAAAACATAACGATGAACTCCTTACGACAAGAAGAAGAAGAAGCAGAAGAAGAACTAGTTTATATAGAAAGAACAAATAAGATGTGAAACCCAGACCAGATAACACGTCTAGAAAAATATTTCTGTGGAGGAAAGTTGTTCTGGAGTCTCTCTGTTGAGGAACTGATTCTGCTCCTGTAAAGATCTGCTGGACCAATCAGATCATTGGGGGGCGGGGCTTAATGTGGAGTAGAAGAAGACGAGCAACGTCTCTGTCCACATGGATTCCAGCTTGGTTAGTCTTTTCAAACACTCTGGAGGAGGACAAAGAAGAAGAAGAAAATGAGGAGGAAGACATGAGGAAAAAGAAGAAGGAGGAAGATGAGGAAGTGACTAAGACAAACTAGGAGATGAAGAAGAAGAAGGAAGGAGATGAGGACATGGAGAAGGTGGAGGAAGAAGAATGAGTAATAAAATGTGAAAAGGATAAAGAAGAAGGAGAAAAAAAAGATGGAGGAGAACAAGGGGAAGAAGTCAAAGAAATCTCCTCCTCCATGTCCTCCTCCATGTCCTGAATGTATGGAGTCTTAGAAGACGACCAAGATGTCTCCACGTCTCCATCGTCTCTGTCCACATGGATTCCATCTTGGTTCATCTTCTCAAACACTGGAAGAGGAGAAGAAAATGAGGAGGAAGAGATGGGGGGGAGAAGAGGAGGAGGAGGAAGAAGGACAAGAAGGAAGGAAAACAAAGGGAAGAAGAAGACGAGAGAAGGAGGAGAAGGAAGAAGAAAAGATGAGGAAGTGACAAAGTAAGACGAAGAAGAAGGAAGGAGATGAGGATGTGGAGAAGGTGGAGGAAGAAGAATGACCAAAAAAAGGTAAAAGGAGAAAGAAAAAGGAGAAAAACAAGGGGGAGAAGAAGTGTCTCCTCCTCCATGTCCTCCTCCATGTCCTCCTCCTCCATGTCTTCCTCCAGTCCTGAATGTGTAGAGTCTTAGAAGATGTCTCCAACGTCTCTGTCCACATGGATTCCAGCTTGGTTCATCTTTTTAAACACTCTGGAGGAGGAGAAGGTGGAGAAGGAGAATGAAGACATGAGGAAAAAGAAGGAGAAAAAGGAGAAGAAAGGAGTAGGAGGATGAGGAAGGTGGACAAGAAGGAGAAGGAAGACAAAGATGAGGAAGTGAAGAAGTAAGAAAAACTAGAAGAAAGGAGGTGGAGGAAGAAGAATGAGTAAAAAAAGATGAAGAAGGAGAACAAGGGCAAGAAGAAGAAGTATGTCCTCCTCCATGTTAGTGTCCAGTCCTGAATGTGTGGACATGGATTCCATGTTTCTCCTGGAGACTCCTCACCTGATGATGATTAGTAAAGGTTACCATGGTTACCACCACCACCACCTGTCCTCCTCATCCATCAGGAGTTAATCTGATTATCAGAGGAACATCTAGAGGAACATCTAGAGTCCATGAGGTCGCCATTATAACGAGGAGCTTTAAATCAGAACAGCAGCTGTTTCTTGAGTAAATTTACTAATTTAACAGCGTTGTCTCTAGTTTGGGGTTTAAATGAGATTTATATTCCACGTCTGAGAAAGAAACACCTCCTCTCACACCCTCTTCTCCAGTTTCTTCTCTCTGTTACTCAGCTGCTGTGTTTGTGGCGTTTACCTGCGAACGCACTAAAGAGAGAAAGAAAAACCAACAGCCTCTGGAGACGTCTTCTGAAAATGTGTTATCCCGTTTTAAAATGATAACACGTCTCTCCCGGCGACTTTAAACGCAGCACGTCTTTTACTTTTACCCCCGTCCTCCCGTCCTCCCCCGTCTCCCCCACGAGGCCTCGGTGGAGGCCGGTGCTGATCGACAGCAGCTGTTAGAGCGGCGCCTTACAGCCTGAGAACTGGGCACAGACGCCCTCCACGGCCTCAGGTCTCTGAGATCAGTCGTCCTCACGTCCTGCAGCAGGACGTCTACACGGGACAGAAGGGATGACATGAGGACAGGAAGTAGCTCAAGATTCATTCTTTCAAGGAGCTAAAACGATTTTCTGAGTTTTGAAGCTCAGCGTGGCGTCTCCAGCCGCCGCCATCTTTGTCCGACTCCACCTGACTCCCAGCTGATTTAAAAAGGGGTGGAGCTGAGGCTAAAGACAGCTAGCTACCTGAGGACACCTACCTGTCAATCAAAGCTGCCACGCCCCCTTCATTACGCACGATTCTGCAAATAGTTTTGGTTCCCTTGAAGGCTGACGTAGCTCACTTGAGATCAGCTGAGTGTGTCCTCAGCAGGACGTCTACACGGGACAGAAGTGATGACGTGAGGACAGGAAGTAGCTCAAGACATTCACATTTGTGTCTCTGTAGTTGTTTTATGACTCTAAGGGTTTATTTTTTATCTATTTGTTTCTGTTTGATGATTCTTTGTGCGTCGTTCATGTTGTTTTGTCAGTTCGTGGTGGTTTTCTGTCTCTTTACAACCGTTTGTTTTGTGATTATATATCTCCTGAGACCTGTAATGTATTTTTTATAGGTATTTAAGGTCATTCAGAGTGTCTTTGCGTCTCTTTTTAATAATTCATCGTGCCTCTCGGGCTGTTTTGTCTTTTGCCGTCGTCTCGTGTCTCTTTAAAAAATGTTTTGTGTCTTTTTGGTCATTTTAAATCTCTAAGGATCACTTCTGTGTCACTTTATGTCTGCGTGAGGCTTTATTTGTGCGTTTTTGTCTCATTTTCGTCTCTTGCTGGCGTTGTGGAGGCCCTGTCTGAAGAACCGCTGGGGTTTTTGCCCTCAGTGATGCTGTTCTGACAATTTAATGCAGAGAAATGTGCCATGAGGAACTAAAAACGACGGTTTTCTCCTTTTGATTCCACGCGAACCTCAGGAACGTCTTCAGGCAGCTTGATCCCAACACGAAAACACACAAAGAGGTGAAATTCCTCCACTCTGGTTTGCAGGAAAGTAAACAGACCGTCGCCGCGGTTTCCTCCAGATCTGAAAGCATTTTTATAAAACTCCTAGAAGCGTTCTGACCTCCTGACTGATCCCATGAAGCGAGGTGAACGCTCCGAGTCTGAAAGGAGTGAGATGATGGAGGAGGAAGAAAACACTCGTGCAGCCTTGAGACCGTCGATGCAGCTGGAAAAGGACGAGGAAGACGCCTCCTTCTTCCTCCTCAGCATCTCCACGCCGCTCATTCCGGATGTTCTCCACGTCGCCGAGCTCGTCCCACGGCAGGCTGTAATATCAGGGCGGTATTCTCAAAGGATGTCACGGTGCTGGTGTTAATTTAAGATAAGCTCTGCCTTTGGAATCACAATGAGAATGAAGGGGGCTGTAAAAAAAAAAAAATTAAAAATGAATGAGAATAAAGGTGAGGAATCACATTCGTCCTGAAAGCTGCTCGGTGTGTCGCTCTTCTAATGATGCGTGCAGCGCGTCGAGTGTCTCTGCAGATAAATCAACCTGAGGAACATTTCTGCAGAAAACGCTTTCTGTGTCTGATGCTGCGTTCGAGCCCCGCGGGAAATCAGGTAAATACCAGTCCCCCTCTTCAAGCAGCTTGACAGCAGTGAAAACTGCTTGAAATTCAAACCTTGATAACGTTTGTGCCGCCTCGTGTAAAGATACAGTATATTCAGCTGGGACCGTCCTCCAGAAATCTGAGGTAAGTTTGTTTTACGAGTTAAAGAAGAAGAGTTTTCATTCAACCTGTGAGAACTGTGGTGACATTTTTGCAGATTTTACACCTTAAAAAGAAATAACTTAGTCTTTTTTCATTGTGATTTTGCAGGACGGAGGCAGAGCTCACCACTGCACCCCTCTGGATTCAGGCCTCCTCCTCCTCCTCCTCCTCCTCCTCCTCCTCCTCCTCCTCCTCCTGCAGCCTGGTCTTGTGGTTGTACTCTGCAGCTCCCAGGTGAGAGCGAGCGTAGCTGTGTGAATGTGAATCAGGGTGTCGTTGAGAAACAGAACACGTGCTCAGATAAGCCTGCCCCGCATTAATAAAACCTAAAGAGGAAGAAAAAAACAAAACACGCCGTGGGTCCCCGTGAGAAATCTCCAACTAGATTTCACAGTTAATCTCCGGGGAGTTAAATCAGAAAACGCTGGTCTCTAACCGGCAACAAACACAAATCAGCGATCAAACTATCAAACAGGAGGCGACCGGCCGAGGCTGCGTCTGCCGTAAACGCCGTTACATAACACGTCTGCGTCTTAATTGGCCGAGGAGACGCGGCCGCCATTTTCCCGCGTGCGTCAGATTCTCTCAGGACGTCAACGAGGAGACGGCCAGAAATTCTCAGAAAGGCTTACGCAATTCATCGTTGTGTAATTGCGTCTCTTAGCGGCTCTTCCAGCTCCGAGAGTAATTGGATGAAACGTTTCTTCAGAGCGGCTCCGGCTCGTTGCATCAGCCTCTAATCCAAACAACTGGATGCTCATTGTCTCCCAGAAAGGATTCACGGGGTTTGACCCTGAGCTCTGATCTAAAGGTCAAGCATGAACCGACAAACATGGCCGCTGACGCTCGGCGCTAAACGGACCCGGTGAAAGTGAAAACCTCAGAGCGAGCTGGGAGGCAGCGTGTTGGTGAGAATGAGAACAGTCAGAGTTGGTGTTGATCTGCTCTGTGCAGAATAATAAACGGACGCTTCATTGATCCGCCAGCAGAGACGCTTCCACACGGAGGTCAGAGGTCAGCAGCCCTGCAGCTGGTGAGGATTCACGTCTCCTGTTCGGTCTTTGTTCTTTTTATTCGCAGGATCTGTTCTTGTGCGATCGCTGCGTCTCAGTTCAGGACCCAGCTCCTGGAAAGTTTGACCTCTACGGGACCTGAGTCCTTTCAGACGGTGTTCAGGTCAAACCTCTGCAGGCTGCAACGTCCAGCCACGGCTTGAATCAAACCTTCTGTGAGCGAAATGCATCATGGGACACCGTGCTCCCTGGCTTTCATTTTCAGTCTGGTACAGATGAACTGGAGGCTTTAGAAGCTGAGATATGAAGTCGTCTGTGTTTGGGATTCTTTCAGCTGTCAGGAATTTGTCAGAAAGAATCAGAACAGTGCTTAAAAAAAAAAAAAAATTAAAAGTTGATCTCGTTTCCAGATGACTGTCCAGGTTTTTCTTTCTCCTTGGAGCGGTGAAGTTCCTCGGCCGTTTTGTTTTTCTTGGACGGTCGACCGAGGACGCGTGATGTGAAAAAAATTTAATCAAAAGTTGAGCCGTCGCGTGAATCACGCTTTAATGGGCGGCGGCTCGTCAACAGAGAGGCCGTTCAGACCAGATATTGGGCCTCGCCAGGAAAACCCACGATGAGCCATCCCGCTGCACTTGATTATCTTTTAACCTTCTCACGCAGCAGGTTTGAGAGCTGCAGCCGCCCGACTCCCATTCACTGCACCGCTCACTGGGACCCTCCCATTACACCCGCTGCTTTATACTGGGAGCCTCCCATTAGAACAGCATCTTTATACTGGGAGCCTCCCGTTAGAACAGCATCTTTATACTGGGAGCCTCCCGTTAGAACAGCATCTTTATACTGGGAGCCTCCCGTTAGAACAGCAGCTTTATACTGGGAGCCTCCCGTTAGAACAGCAGCTTTATACTGGGAGCCTCCCGTTAGAACAGCATCTTGCAGCAGGTCAGCCCTGAGCAGATCCACTGGAGCAGCTGTTCCAGTTTAGGATCCCCTAAAGAGTCCGACCCCTCGTACATATTCATGTAGAGACATCACCTCAGAGCTCAGGATCACTTTCTTTATCTTTCTGACAGAAGGAGACGTTTTATTATCTTATTTAAAGTTCATGTAAATATGAGGCTACCTGCAGAGTTTAACTCTGGAAGCAGAATGAGGCGACTTCCTGACATGACAGGACCGACTCCAGACGTGAGACTGAGCCCAGAGCATTTAGTTTGTCATCACATCTGGATGCAGATGTTGGTACCAGGTGGAAATGTGGAACGTTCTGCTGCCGTCTGACCCCGGGAACTTTTTCACGCTTCTTAAAAGTGTTTTAGAAACTATCCACGGTGCAGGAGCACATGTGCTGAGTTAAGAAGGAAGTTGTTGGTATTTCAGCCTCTAAAGAAGAAGACGAAATGGTTTTCATCTCCTCCTGAGTTTCATCCTGCACATCAGAGAATATATTATTTATATTAATATATATACACAGCAAATGAATGAAGGCTCAGCTAGAAACATGTCACTTCCCAGATCTGATCTAACGTTCCTGCAGCTTTCAGCCTGATTGAACACGAGGAGGTAAACTGTAAAACATTTCCAGTAAAACCTCTGGTTCAGCTCAAACAGCTCAGTCATAACTAATCATTTATTGAGTTAATACGACTTATTACGTCACATTATCCATTATAGAAAACTCATTTTGTCTAATGAACTCTCATTTCCAAGTTAAGATCAAATAAATTCATATCATCTGTCTTTTTAAGCTGAGAGCTCTAATGTTTTAGTTTCTCATCTTGACGACTAACGGCGAGTTTTAAAGTTTATGTGAACTTCAGACAGATTCATCTCGTTCATTCTGAAGTTTAACATTTATTTATTCTGTCAGAGTGTCAGACCGAGGTCAGGTTTTGTCTCGTGACTTCCTGTTTTATTTTGAAAAGTAACTCTCCTCTGGTTCCCTCATGTCTCCAGTGATTTCTGATTGTCTCCACCTGTCCCCCATGTGTAGATACAGTCTGCGTCTCCCCTTGTCCCGGCCCAGAGTGTTTCGTCCTGTTGTGTCCCTGGTCTTTCATCCACGTCCGTGTCTCGAGCCACAGCTAAGTCTGTTCACGTCAGATTCCTTTTGTCTCCTCGTTTTTTTTTTGTCTAGTTTTAGAATCAAAGTTAATTCCCACAGTCGTTTCTGTTTGTCTCCTTCAGGAGTTCTGTTTGTTTTCTCTCTTCGTCCAGAGGCTTCAATTGGTTTCATTTTGTTTGGTTTAAAGTCGGCATCTGCCGTTAATCTTTCTCTGCGTCTGAGTCCTGGCCTGACGAAACACTCTGGCCCGGGACAAGGGGAGACACAGACTATGTGTACACATGGGGGACAGGTGGAGACAATCAGAAATCAGGGGAGACATGAGGGAACCAGAGGAACCAGAGACATGAAACAAAACCTGACCGTGGTGTGACAGAGAGGAGGACGTTAAAATGTGATCCACCAAAAACAGCCCCCTTGGTTTCAGTCCTGGTGGAGAAACAGCTTCTAAATCCATCATCTATTAACGCTGATGGTGCCAGGATACCGTGGTTGTAGAGCCTTGTTTCACATCTGGATGCAGATGTTAGATGGAAATGTAAAAGAAAAACTGAGGAACCTTCTAAAAACCTATCTGGCCCCAGGAACTTCTTCATATTTCCTAAAAATCCAACATATCTGGTGTTTTTGAAACATCCACCAGAATTTAAAATATATTTCTTTGTGTTTAAAAGTAAGTTGTTGGTATTTCTGCCTCTAAAGGATGAAATTATGATCATAAAACATCTTTACATCTTTACAACTCCACTCATCTCCTGAGTTTCATCTTGAACATCATCATGTGCAGCCAAAGGTTGAGGAACTTCTTCTCCATCGTTTGTAGCTCCTACTTCAAGGTCGATACTTTCCTGCAGCAGGAGGAGCTTTAAACTCCCAGAAATAGACTGGAGTTGTGCAGAACTATCATCCAGGATGTTGGATGTCAGCTCACTTCAGATTTCTCACTGCCAGTCTGAACACAAACAGAAAAGGTTTTTAAAGGTAACTCTGAACAGTCCTGTCCTTGTTGACACCGTTCGCTAACACCTCTGTAATTATTTGAGGAACCAGCTCCAGACACGTTTGCCCAGAACGTCTGATTAAAAGGGAAAAAGAAATAATTCCACAAACGTCTCAAATCAAAGATGACGGGGTATTAAAAGCCGAGTTTGTGTTTGTTCTTCCTGTTTCCTCCTGACGTCCTGGCAGCGAACATCAGCCCCCGCTCAGCTTTCACCCTCAACTTTTCTGGTGTTTGTAGAGATTTAACTCGACCTGCGACGCGCCAGTCGTCGGCTGCCGATGAGCGAGTGTTTGTCAAGTTTGTCAAAGGAGCGTTTTCACCTGCGCCGCTGCAGAAATACCCTCCGCCCCCGAGACTCGCTCATCTGCAGCCCCCCGGCCTTCAGCTAAATGGAGCAATTCACGGGGAAATCTGCGGCTCGCCGAGGGGAAAACACACAAACACACGGTAGGTGAAGACGAGGCTGAAAGGCAGAACGGTAAACACACTCTGGTACGCTGGCAGCACTTAGCCCAACACGCTCCACAGCTTTCATCCCCGACTACGGCTCCATATCTCACAGAAATGTGACTTCACACTGAACTTTTCAACCCGTTCTTTCACAAGAAGAAGAAGAAAGACGGAGGCAGAGTACGACTAGAGCACACATCAGTATTTTTTGGAAGCTTTTTTTGCAGTAAAGTTGTAGCTACACCTGTCTTCATCCTCATCCTGAACTGTTTTCAGACTCAGGATATCAAGCTGACACGTTGTTGAGTTTTTAAAGTAAATACCAGTTTTATCTAAAAAACAGTTTGTTCTGAATCGCTGCAGAGTTTTGCGTCTTTGTCTGCTGGATTTTCTTTAAGTCTTGTTGTCAAACGTTTTCACCCGACATGTTTCCTCTGGAGTGGATCAAGACTGAAGTGTTCTCGACGCATTCTCATTCATTTTATTGTCATTGTGTAATAACAATCACACCTGGATTCAGATGTTCACACCATAACAACATGGCCGCCTCCTAGAAGACAGGTGAGGTGTCCAGTGGGTCATACTACCATGACATGTCAGTCCTGAAATACGACTAAAGTACTACTGCAAAAAAGACATGCTAATGCTAACGCTAGCAGAGGAACGGTCCAAATCCTCTGGACACCAGTCAGTTAACAACTTCATCAAACGTCCTGTGGTAACAGAGAGAAGGAGGCTGAACATCAACTATTTGATAAAGTTATTAGACCTTTAGCTTCAGAGAAATACCTGCTGCACATAAATGCTACTGATAGTGCTGAGGTGCTGCATGTTTTTGTACAGGCTATACATATCTGCAGGCAACAGTATGTAGCACATGAGCTGTCTGTTCTCTCAGATGATTCAGGTCAACAATAGAGATTTCATCCCCCTGTAGTAGGAGTCACATTTCAAATCATAATTAATCCTAATTTTGTGCGAAGATGTTGACATGTTGGTGATACTAGAGTTACTCTTGCTGGGTGTTAAGACAACGTCTCCTTATGTTTGTTTTATTCACATATGACCGTAACATCTGCACATGTCTTTTGCACATTTGAGCCAATATTTGCATGTTCTGAATGTCCTACCACTGTGACAGTAGCGCCTTAAACGCTTACTCATTTATTTAATTTTACACATTGCTCTGTGTGACCTTTGCTGTGTGTACGACAATAAACGCCTTGAATCTTGAATCACGTGTCCCAGAAACAGAAACACCACCAGTTGCAGAGACAGATTTTTTTTAAGCATAAAATTAAAATTCATGCAACATTCTTTGACAAATCCCATCATTTTCTAACGCATCCATTTAAAAAAGAAGAAGCTTGATTCCCCATCAAATAACGACTTTTTAAACCTGATTTCTGCTTCTATTTTCCACTCATTCGTTCATTCATTCATTCATCTTCTTGTCCTCTGGAGGGTCATGGGGGCTGGAGCCTATCACAGCTGTCATTGGTCTATTAGAATTTAGAATCACCAATGAACCTAACCAGCATGTCTTTGGACGGTGGGAGGAAGCTGGAGAACCTGGAGAGAACCCACGCAGACACAGGGAGAACATGCAAACAGGACTTCTATTTTCCGTTCTGTTTTATTTTCAGATAAACCTTCCTCCCGTTCTTTGACTTCCTCTGACAGTCGTATTGATCTCTCTCTGCTGAAGCTTTGATTCGGTTCCTTTTATCACGCAGCGAAACAACAATTAACAAATTCACTCTGAGTGTTTTATTTTTTTTATTGTCTCCTAACGTTGCACACCATCTGGCTGCAGACAAACTTTTTTTGGTTTCCAGTTGACAGTGTGGGAGCGTTTGGGAAAGAAATCATGTTTTTCTTTCTTCTTCTTCTTCTTCAAAGATAAATTTATGATTTTGATGCCACATTTTGAGACTTTTTTTGTTTTACTTTTTTTTTTGTTCTTCCTCCGCTGAGAGAAAAAGACGAAACAACAGCTGGAAGAGAGCAGAGGACACACAAACACATTCACATGAACTATCTTCTTCATATTTACACATTTTTCCCTCTTTTCACACACACACTCAGCACTCGCTCACACTTCCTTTCACACACATTTTCACACGTTTCTCATTTTCACGTTCTTCCTCTTCTTTGCCCACACACACACACACACACACACACACACACTCTTACTCACTCCACTCTTCTCACTTTCTTCCTCGCTGACAAACATTCGCAGGCTTTCGTCAGATGCCGGGATGTCCCAGAGGGAGGAGGGTTGTAGTCGTGTTGGTGATGTACCCTCTCTCTTCACAGTGTGGATTTATGATTTATTTTCATATTTATATTCGTTGAATGTGCAGCAGCTACATGTCGAGCTTTCAGTTTTACAGCGACGGCAAAGGTTTTAGATTTTAATTATTATTTATTTACTAGATTATCTGCACAAATTGTTTTATGGAAGTTGTTTTAGTAATGTCTGTGTAGATGGAATAGTAGCTCTTCCTAGCTTCTTATTCTCCCGGGTAACAGCAGCTCTTCCTAGCTTCGTAGCCTTCCAGCTAATAGTAACTCTTCCTAGCTTCGTAGCCTTCCAGCTAATAGTAACTCTTCCTAGCTTCTTATTCTCCCGGGTAACAGCAGCTCTTCCTAGCTTCGTAGCCTTCCAGCTAATAGTAGCTCTTCCTAGCTTCGTAGCCTTCCAGCTAATAGTAACTCTTCCTAGCTTCTTATTCTCCCGGGTAACAGCAGCTCTTCCTAGCTTCGTAGCCTTCCAGCTAATAGTCTCTTTCTAGCTAAATAGCCTCCTAGCTAATAGTAGCTATTTCTAGCTAAATAGCCTCCTAGCTAATAGTAGCTCTTTCTAGTTAAATAGCCTCCTAGCTAATAGTAGCTCTTCCAAGCTTCCTAACCTCCCAGCTAATAGTAGCTCTTGCTAGTTTCTTAGTCTCCCAGCTAATAGTAGCTCTTACTAGCTTCGTAGCCTTCCAGCTAATAGTAGCTCTTTCTAGTTAAATAGCCTCCTAGCTAATAGTAGCTCTTCCTAGCTTCGTAGCCTTCCAGCTAATAGTAGCTCTTCCTAGCTTCTTATTCTCCCGGGTAACAGCAGCTCTTCCTAGCTAAATAGCCTCCAAGCTAATAGTAGCTCTTCCTAGCTTCATAGCCTCCTAGCTAATAGTAGCTCTTCCTAGCTTCGTAGCCTTCCAGCTAATAGTAGCTCTTCCTAGCTTCTTATTCTCCCGGGTAACAGCAGCTCTTCCTAGCTAAATAGCCTCCAAGCTAATAGTAGCTCTTCCTAGCTTCATAGCCTCCTAGCTAATAGTAGCTCTTCCTAGCTTCGTAGCCTTCCAGCTAATAGTAGCTCTTCCTAGCTTCTTATTCTCCCGGGTAACAGCAGCTCTTCCTAGCTAAATAGCCTCCAAGCTAATAGTAGCTCTTCCTAGCTTCCTAACATCCCAGCTAATAGTAGCTCTTGCTAGTTTCTTAGTCTCCCAGCTAATAGTAGCTCTTCCTAGTTCCTAGCCTTGAAGCTGATATCGGCTCTTCCTAGCTTCCTAGCCTCCCAGCTAACAGTAGCTCTTCCTAGTGCCTAGCCTTCCAGCTAATAGTAGCTCTTCCTAGCTAAATAGCCTCCTAGCTAATAGAAGTTCTTCCTAGCTTCATAGCTTCCAGCTAATAGTAGCTCTTCCTAGCTTCATAGCCTTCCAGCTAATAGTAGCTCTTCCTAGCTAAATAGCCTCCTAGCTAATATTTGCTCTTCCTAGCTTCCTATCCTCCCAGCTAATAGTAGCTCTTCCCAGCTTCATAGCCTCCTAGCTAATAGTAGCTCTTCCTAGTTCCTACCCTTGAAGCTGATATCGGCTCTTCCTAGCTTTCTAACCTCCCAGCTAATAGTAGCTCTTACTAGCTTCTTAGCCTCCCAGCTAATAGTAGCTCTTACTAGCTTCTTAGCCTTCCAGCTAATAGTAGCACTTCCTAGTTCCTAGCCTCCCAGCTAACAGTAACTCTTCCTAGTGCCTATCCTCCCAGCTAACAGTAGCTCTTCCTAGCTTTGTAGCCTCCTAGCTAATAGCGGTAACTTGTTACTGATGACTGTAGTAAATAAAGTAGAAGTCTGGAGCCTAAACCAAACAAACAAAAAAAAATGGAAGAAGAAAAATAAATAAAAACCAGTCAAATGATTCAGGGTTTAATTTCAGTTCAGCAAGTTGAAATAATTTTTATTTTATTTGTTCGTTTGTTGTTTTTGTTTTTTTGCAGACATTTCTTAGTCCAACGGTGAGTCACCTCATTTAATAAGAAGCGTGAGATCACAGCTCGTCTTCAGTAGCTTCATGCTCCGACTGATCAGAGCTGCTACGAGTGTTAATAGACTCAGAGTAACACGGTTTACACCGAGTCACTTCTATCTGTACGAGGACACGCCTGATCTCTAAATCCAAGTCTGAACCCTCAAACAGCTCTTTGTAGATGTGAGGGCCTGATTTCAAAATAAAACGTATCCACCCCCCCACCCAGGCCTCATTAGTCCTCCTCAGTGATGGAAACATCAAACAGACCTGTACCTCCTCTTCATCAAGGTCGTCCAGCGGCTCTTCACAGGAGAAAGTGTTAACGAGCTCCAGCGGCCGTCCTCAGTGTCCTCTAGCTGGACACGGGACCCCTGCAGGCTCCTGCACGTGACCTCTGACCTCGTCTCCAGCAGCTGCTGATGATGATGATGGTCCTTATTCACTGTTACCAGTTAGTGCATATGAGTTTAATCTATTATTGTTGCTACACTATTACTGTATTTATTGGTTGTATTCATATCTTTACCATCAGATACATACCTCCTATTTTTATCTTTTATACCCTACACTTTTTAGTCTTTTTGTATACTGTTGTAAACTGCAATTTCCCCATTGCGGGACAAATAAAGGTTTTCTTAATTCTTTCTTATTCCTTAACACAGCACACAGTTGTGTCCCTGTCCTGTAAGGAAGAATGAAATATGGACATTCTCGGATAAAAGTAGAAAAAGAAATGGGACGAGACAAAAAGTGAAACCTGAAAAACAACAAAAAAAAGAAATGAAAACCTGAAGAGGAGCTGAACCTTTTAAACATCCTCATGTCTGACAGTAAAATATGAAATCAGCTGATTAGTTTACCTTAAAACTACTAGCTACAGCTCAACAATTAAAAGCGTCTCACTCTCGGCAAGAAAGAAAATATTTATTTAAAGCTGCATCAACGGCGTTGTTTGCTAACAGCTAACACTTTGTTTTATCTTTTAGCTCTGTGTTTGGTCTCCACCAGCGCTCACCGGCCAATCAGCGACGAATAACCAAAAACCTGCAGTTCCTCTAACGTCCACTAGATGCTCCAACGGTGAGTCAGGAGGTTTAAAACAGTTCTCGTCTCGTTCTTTTTTTCTGTTTTAATTATATCCAGGATTAAATTTCTGCAAAATTAAGGGGCGTGGTCTCTTTGATTGACAGGTAGCTAGCTGTCTTAGGCCTCAGCTCAACCCACGCTCCACCTGTTTGACCACTGTTGAATCAGACTTTGGATTCTTTACCTACAATTATCGTGTTTCTGTAAATATTTGTTTGAGTCCGACAGACTCACGTGACGACTGACATGTGTTTTTATTGTTTAGGTTCAGGTTCTCAGTCATCCAGGTCATGGTTTATCCAGAAAAGGTTTAAAAAAGGCAACTGGACTTGTAGAGTTTTTTTGAGAAGACGTTTCATCAGAGTAGCTTCTTCAGTTCTAGGGGACTGGTGGGAAGTCTGAGGTTTAAATAGCAACTCCTCCTGATGTTAACAACCAGAAACTGGTGCAGCTAATTTCCATTAAGGGTTGGGTACTTACCTGTCGTTGAGGGGGGACTGTTTTTGTCTCCGTCCTCTTCCCTATGAATGATGCTCTGACATGTGTTTTTATATTTTAGGTTCCAGAGGAGGTTCTTCTTTCTGAAGGTCGTCACTAACTGATCAGGTACATTCATCGTTCTTCCTCCTCCTGTCACAACATACAGCTGCAAACATGTCGTTCTACAGGGTTTAAAGCAGCAGGCACTAATTATAATAATTATAATAATAATAACAATAATAATAATAATAATAACCAGTAATTCTTAAGCAAAGATGCCAGAAAATGTCTTTAAAATCTCAATAGTTGATTATTTTCCCATTTTTTTGTGTCAGTGAATTAAAAGTGTCTTCAGCAAGCAATCAGATAATTAAAGTAAAGAGTGAATGTTTATTATCACAGCTGATATTTAAGAAAGTTTACTCCTTAAAAAAAACCAAGATGAAGATCGTGTTACAGAAATTATACCTGGAAATCAACAAATAATGAAGAGCTGGTAAAAGTCTCCAAATAAACAAGAGTAAAAAGTAATTTAACGTTTCCAGACGTCTCTGGAGTTTTAACAACGAGATCGGAGCCGAGATGTAAAAGTGACAAAGAAGAATCTATTTTAGTTAATTAACGCTGGAGAAGACAATAAAAGCAAACGAGCTGCGGCTCAGAGAGGAAACAGAAACCGTCTGACAGTTTCTTTTCTTCCACCTGAAGCCAGAAAACAAAGCTGTGTTCAGTCCTCAGACGTTCACCGTGTCACTGAACGCAGCTTCTTATAAATGTAATACCGTTGTCAGAACAAAGCAGGAGAAGAACTTTAATCACACCAAACAACAAAACTAAGCGACACCAGGCGCAGCCACGCTTCTTCTTCTTCCTGTTCTCCTCTTCGTCGCTCCCTCGAGGATCCTCGCCTCCTTCTGCTCCTTCTCCTCCGGTACCTTTGACTCTGAGTCTTCGTTGTTCCTCCTCGAAACGTTATTAAATCAAACTCAGACCAAATTAAAAGTGAAACGAGAGAAATTAAACGAAGTTTGATAGTAAGTCAGCTCAGTTTCAGTGGAGCTGGGGAATCTTTCTACATCTTCATCCTCATCTCCTCAGGTGACTGGACATCACACACTGATCTGAGCTTTTAATCCTGGTGTGAACAGACCCAGGACACGTGTGACTGGTCTGATCTAAACTCCCTCATCACAGCAGCAGCAGGATACAACAGAACCTTCTGTTTTATTTACTGGTCATGTCTACGTTGGATGTTTCATTGGAGACGGCTCAGTGGTGTGGTGGTTAGCACTGATGCCTCCCAGCCAGAAGGTTCTGGGTTCTAATCCAGGCCGACTGGTTCCTTTCTGTGTGTAGTCTGCATGTTCTCCCTGTGTCTGCGTGGGTTCTCTCCAGGTTCTCCAGCTTCCTCCCACCGTCCAAAGACATGCTGGTTTAAATGCTGTGAATTTTCTGACCACATAAATACAGTTACTTGTATTTAGAAGATTTTAAAACATTTTCTTTCAGTTTGGTTTAATTTTATTTTTACTTTGACTTTGGTCACTATTGCACCTTATTAATCCTTCCTGTGTATATAATATATATTCTTCCATCTCTATTTATCGTACATTTGTTCATATGCTAATTCTGTACATTTTTGCTTATACTATTATTTTATTTTATTTTACTAGATTTGACTTTTATTTTATTTAATCTTTCTTTTTACTTGTGGTTCTTAAGATTTTACTGTGTTCTTGTTCAGGAACTAAAACTCTAATGTCTGTGTCTGTGAATTGTTAAATATATTAATATATATTATAAAGATGATGATAATCATTTAAATACCAATTGAATCTCTGCAACATTAGGTTACATGGAGAATATAAATTCCACTAATATGAAATAAAGTAATACACGTTTTAAACTTTTAAATAATCTGTTTGATTAAATTAGATTAAAAAAAATGATCAGAGAATAATAATAATTAAAAAGTAAACTGGCAGAAATAACTGAGGATACAGCTGAAGGTAAAGGATCATAAACACCAGCGTATGAGAACTGAGATAAAAAGGAGAATAGATTAGAATAGAATTATGATTTACTGATTAAAATGAAGAGATAAAGAGATAAAAAGACAGAACAACAGTAGAATTAAAGTAAAACTAAGACCTGATCATTACCTGCTATACGTTATATTTACTACAGTTAATTTATATAAATCATTTTTATTATAAAACATTTTTATTATAAAACATTTTTATTATAAATCATTTTTATTATAAATCATTTTTATTATAAATCATTTTCTTCCGTCCTGCTGAGGCTGCAGAGAATCGTCTTTCTCTCTCAAAGCTTCACAGTTTGTTTAAAACATTTTAAAAAGAGACAGACTCTAACGAACAAAGGTCCTTTTTAATTAAAAGCTGCTGAACGTTGAGGGTCTGATAAATAAATGTTGAAGGATGACTTTTGTCTCCAACACTTCTGAAGGTTTTTGTTTTTATTGTTTCTTTAAATTGGTTGAAAACTAAAAACTTTCCTGACGAGGATCGTCTCCGTTTTTAAGCTGAAAGGTGAAAAACTTTCTCCGACTGTGTTTTGTTCATGCTTGTTGGAGGACTTCCTCGTTGTGTCTGAGTGGAAATCAATCCTCGACTCTGACGGTGATTACTCTTCAGGTTCCTGGCTGACCTTCTTCACGGGTTTATTTGTCTAAACAGGTTCTGTTTTCCTTCTCTCAGCTGATGGAGGTAAATGTTCTGTGTCGGTGTCAGCGGGAGGTGAAACATCCAGTAACCTGTCAGACGGCGTCATTAAATGTTTTTTGATCGACGGAGCCAAGACAAACACGACGACGTGATGACAGCTGGACGCGTCTTATTGCTTCCTGTTGGCAGCCCGTCTGGAGATGTCACACCTGGAGAACAAAGCGTCGTCCCTGGAGACGCTGCAGGGCGTCTTGGCTGATTTAAAGCTTTAACGTTTGTGTGGTTTTATAATTTGCTTTAAGACGACAGGTTGAACCAGATCTGAGCGTTTTGGCAGCACGTCTGAGTTTGTTCAGCGTCTTCATGAGGCGAGACGGTCTAGAGAGTCAGACCTGAATGAAGAGGTCCTGTAAGAAATGAGTCACAGAAAATAATAAGAAAGAAAGAAAGAAAGAAGGGAGTAGTAAAGGGCAGGTTGAGATGTGAATCAGGAAGCTGTTACATCCTCAGTTTGACCTTTAGTTGAATGTCACTCGTCCTCTTCCCTCCGTCTCCTCCCGTCTCTGTCAGATAAAAACTAAACTCATTTATTAAAGTTTATTCTCTGTCAAAACATTAGGTACACTGGTGAAGTCGTTCTCCTCTACATGGTACTGAGCTGATGTCAGACAGGTGGTGATTCACCTGGATGACGGGGTCACGGGGTCACGGGGTCATGGGGTCATGGGGTCACAGGGTCCAGTAAGGTCTGTTGGTCTCAGTGACTCTATAACTCAGGTGGACGTTAGTGGACCTGCTCGTCTTCATTTTCTGGACGTTTCAGTTTGTTTCAGATTCAGGTTTTTATTAAAGAAGCTACAACAAAACTTTAATAGATTTAAATAGTTTTAAAAATAGTTTTAAAACAGTTTTAACATTAAACTGGTTCAAAAGCTTCGTCTCCTCCAGGTTTTCTTTTCTCTTCCTCCTTTCAGTTTTACCTTCTTTAACCATGTTCCATGCTCCTCCTCTTCCTCCTCCTTCTCTTCCTCTTCCTCCTCCTCCTCCTCTTCCTCCTCCTAATCCTCCTCTTCCTCTTGTTCTTCTTCCTCTTCCTCTTCTTTCTCTTCCTTTCCCTCTTCCTCTTCTTCCTCCTCTTCCTCCTCCTCCTCCTCCTCCTCTTCCTCCTCTTCTTCCTCCTCCTCCTCCTCCTCTTCCTCCTCTTCTTCCTCCTCTTCCTCCTCCTAATCCTCCTCTTCCTCTTGTTCTTCTTCCTCCTCCTAATCCTCCTCTTCCTCTTGTTCTTCCTCCTCCTCCTCTTCTTCCTCCTCCTCTTCCTCTTCCTCCTTCTAATCCTCCTCCTCTTCCTCCTCCTCCTCCTCCTCCTCTTCCTCTTCCTCCTCCTAATCCTCCTCCTCCTCTTCCTTCTCCTCCTCCTCCTCTTCTTCCTCCTCCTCCTCATCCTCTCCCTCTCCCTCCTCCTTCTCTTCCTCCCCCTCTTCCTCTTCCTCCTACTTCTCCTCCTCCTCCTCATCCTCCTTGTCCTCTTCCTCCTCCTCTTCCTCCTCCTCCTCCTCCTCCTCCTCCTCCTCCTCCTCCTCGTCCTCATCTGATCTGAGGCGGTCTGTTAACGAGGAGGTTCGTTATGAAGCTCTCTTTCAGATGAGGAGGAGGAGGAGGAGGAGTCGTCTCAGACAACTGGGTCATCGTCTGGATGCAGAATCACGGCCTCACATCCGACCTCCATCGACCTTCATCAACCCAGATCCGCCGCCACGGGAGGAGGAGCCTAAATGTCAGAGGCAGCGCGAGGACGCGGTGTCCTCATTCGAGGATGTGAATCCACAATGGAGCCGTTGTCCTGCTGCTTTCATGAGTCCAGTGTTTAGAGGCCTGCAGGCAGGTTGTCAGACACAAACCAACACTGAGACGTATTCACATCCACCACCGGAGATTATCTGATGATGAATGTGAAGCCACGCGCGCTACGATAAAAATAAAACCACTTTATGATCGTTGAATGACTTTAAGCACAGACGACGGTGACACATGACGATGACAGAGACCAGACTTTAGGTAGACGCTCACGTCCTCAGAACGTTTTAATATTTAGTTTTATCTGTAAATAAAAATAAAGAAACATGAGGAGAGGAGGAGTTTATAGGAGGAGCAGGAGCAAGGAGGAACCAAGATGGAGTCCATGTGGACAGAGATGATGGAGACGTGGAGACATCCTGGTTGTCTTCTAAGACTCTGGACATTCAGGACTGGAGGAGGACATGGAGGAGGAGGACATGGAGGAGGACGTGGAGGAGGAGGACTTGAAGGAGGAGAACATGGAGGAGGAGAACATGGAGGAGGACATGGAAGAGGAGGACCTGGAGGAGGAGAACATGGAGGAGGAGGACTTGGAGGAGGAGGACTTGGACGAGGAGAACATGGAGGAGGAGAACATGGAGGAGGACATGGAGGAGGAGGACTTGGAGGAGGAGGACATGGAGGAGGAGGACTTGGAGGAGGAGAACATGGAGGAGGACATGGAGGAGGAGGACTTGGAGGAGAACATGGAGGAGGACATGGAGGAGGAGGACTTGGAGGAGAACATGGACGAGGACATGGAGGAGGAGGACTTGGAGGAGGAAGAGGACATGGAGGAAGAGGAGGAGGAGGAGGAGGAGGAAGAGGAGGAGGATTAGAAGGAGGAAGAGGAAGAGGAGGAGGAAGGAGAGGAGGAGGAGGAAGAGGAGGAAGAGGAGGAGAAAGAAGAACAAGAGGAAGAGGAGGATTAGGAGGAGGAAGAGGAGGAAGAAGAGGAGAAGAATCTTGGTTGCAGAGAATATTACTTCTTCTCCTCTTCCTCCTTCCTCCTCATTTTCTCGTCCTTGTTCACCTCTTCCTCCGTCCTCCTCCTCCTTCTTCTCCTTCTTCTTCCTTCCTCCTCATTTTTTGTCCTTGTCCATCATGTCCTCTAGCTTCCTCATCCTCCTTCTCTTCCTCCTTCCTCCTCATTCTCTTATCCTTGTTCCCCTACTCCTCCTTCTTCCTCCTCCTTCTTCTTCTCCTCCCTCTCCTCCTCTTCCTCCTCTTCCTCTACCTTCTTCGTCTTCTTCTTCATCTAGTGTTGCAGTAGAGGACCTAATCTCGTAGATTACAGGATTACCTGCTCATTAATGTGACTTTCTATCTGAACCTAAACTCTCCTCCAGTCGTTTTAGAACTGAAGACTTGGAGGAAACGTCTCTTTCTGACCTGGACGACTGAGAATAGTCACAGACGTATAAAGAGACTACAAACATGTCAGCAGCTGGTTAGTTTAGCTTAGCATCAGGACGGGAAACAGGGGCATAAGAGTCTTATTGTGTTCCAGACTACAATGTACAGCACAGAAGAGCATGAATAAACTAGATAAATATAAACCATGAGGGACAGAAACATTTTTACTAAATAAAGAAGACGTAAAGAAATAATTCTATAGATAAACAAAAACATCTGTCAGATCTGCACAAAGACAAAATGTTTGACATGATGCAGCTTTATTGGAAAAGAAATGTTTTTCAGTTAATATCATTTTATTTTGCAGACATACTCTTCAGTCTCTGCAGATGTCTCCTTTGTTGCGGCGCTTCGTGTCATAATGTGGATTTTTAGCTAAAACTCTCGTCTCACTCATCGCTGGAACAAACAATCTGAGAGCAGAGGGAACTCATTTCCCTTTTTAATTGCATCACAAATTCATTTTTCGGTGAAGTGGCTGCATCTTAAACCAAGTACGAGCAGCACGGTCGCAAGACGTCAACATTTAATCTCAGCTAACACCTGAAACGAGCCGAGCTGCATTAAACACACAACAAATTATCACCTCACACGAGGACACCACGACACACGAGCTGACGGCGACTTTATTTGTTGGTGCAGCGCGACGGAGGCGAGGTTTTTACGTGCGGAGAGCTTCGCCGACAGAACTCTCTGGAACAAAGATGGTCTTCAGATCCACGAGGCCTCTGGGAAATCTGAGGAGTCGTGACGACAGCGGAGAGGTCACGCAAAACTCACATAAGACACACACACAGACCCGATACAATTACATATTGTATGCGTCATACTGCATGTTCTTTGTTAGCCGGGATGATTTTCCAAACCGCAAACTGTGACCCCACATGTCCTCTGGGCCGGTTGAACTGCAGCTTTGTGTTTTTGATGTTGAACAGATGCTGGATTTTAGTGATAACACAAAAAAAGATCCACAAAATAAAAACATAACCCGAAATGACCAATAAGCAAGATTTGTGTCACTAAAGAGGTTCTGTTTGAGACTGACAGAAAAGTTCTGTGGTTTTATGAGCAAATATCTGGCAAAAGAAATCTGAAATATTAAATTAAATTTCTGTTTGTCTGTAAAACCCTGAGAATATTTAAAACATATGAATAAAGTTTCCACAAGACGGCCTGCAGACGGTTAACCAGTAGTTGTCTCATCATGACAAGCTAAAACCTCCAGCTTCATGTCCAGCAGGGACGGATGGTGAAACGCTGCAGACTCCATCTATCCAAACCTTTGGCAAAAACAACCCGGCCAGTGAAATTAACACCGGGTCCTGGGGGAGAAAATCTTCAGGCGAGCGCTGGTAGACAAAGTAGTTTTGGAGAAGCATCAGTCTTGTTGTATTTTTGGACGGTGGCCTATATTTCCTCCTGTTGCGTCGCCGGGTGCCAGGTGTGGAGGAAGTTTCTGTCCCCGTGAAGTCAGCCGTTAGTAAGACTCTTCCTCTCGTTATCAATAAAGTAATTTGTTTGTAAATTTTGAGACATTTGAGCTGAAATTTCAGTAAAACTCACCTGCATCAACGGGTCGAATCACGGTAGATTGAAATATTAGTTGTTGATAGACATTGAATGGTGAGGAAAACGGGTTTTGCAGTGGCAGTGTGGAGGGAGGTGACTCCAGGACGCTGGAAGTCACTGTTAAGCCTTCTCGAGGTGTCGTGGGCCTAACTTAACGAAACATCGGTGAAGGGAGGTGCCCACTTTAAAACCCCAATGACATGCTGCATACTGCTGTTGTTTAGGCCAGGTTCCTGATGTCTTCATGTTGCTTGGTAGCCATGGTTAGCTGCTGAGCGGACCATACAAGCCAGCAGCGTTAGGTTAGCTCATATTTCACAAGGTTCGAATTATCTTCTGCAGCATTTACTTAGTTCATGTAGATTGTAGGTTAAGCATCATATCACATGACTATAGGTTTGTCAGGGTTTCTCAGTTGGACAGAGCCTCTAAATGTGTTTTGCCTGGGATCTTGGCACAAGGGATTCATTCATTCATTCATTCATCTTCTATACCCGTCTAGTCCTGATCCCAGCTGTCATCGGGCGAGAGGCAGGGGTACACCCTGGACAGGTCGGCAGTCCATCGCAGGGCCAACACAGAGACAGACAACCATTCACACTCACACACACACCTACGGCCTAATGAGCATGTCTTTGGATGGTGGGAGGAAGCCGGAGTACCCGGAGAGAACCCACGCAGACACAGGGAGAACATGCAAACTCCACACAGAAAGGCCAGCCGGCCCATGGATTCGAACCGGTGACCTTCTTGCTGTGAGGCATCAGTGCTAACCACCTCGCCACTGTGCCGCCGGCACAAGGGATTGTAATCCTGTGTATTAATGAATGAACTCTGTATATCAACAAAGTTTGAGCTCATCTTATCTTATTAGACAGAAACAGGAAATGACCAGCAGTCTGTTAAAATCTAGGTTAATGCTAACCCATCCATCCACCCCAACCTCCTCCTTATATGCCCTTTTTGTTTTTAAAATTCTAGAGGGCGCTATATGGTGGATTGCTTGCACAGTCGATCAATGAGGTTGTTTTTATGGAAAACTCAACCACAAAATAAAAAATCTGTGGCTTGAATTTTTAAGTTTGCTCGTCGTCTTAGTGCGTCACATGTCGTTGGACAAAAACAAAGGGACTCAGTCGCGTCTCGTCGCTGAAGCCGATCGGGACGCTGACGGTTCAGGATCAGATCCTCCTACTCAAACACACAAAAGACAAAAAGGTGTTCAACTTGTGAAGAGGCTGAATCCATTTCTTTATATGTTGATGATAAATGTGTGATTGTATTTTAAGTGCCAGCATCCAAATAGTAAAAAAATACATATATCAGAGAATACACTCAGAAATAATTAGACTGGGAGGGTGAATGGACCCAGAGCTCAGATGAAGAACTCAGGGTCACAGGTTCAAGTTTCCTTTCAGACTCCTAATTTGCGAGTATGTTTTCAGAGCCTGCGTGGAGTGGAAGTATTGAAAAGCTTTAAGAGAAGAGCGTGAGGCTATGCAGAGCATTAGCTCAGTGCAGCGCGCAGCTGCACCGCCGCCGTTTGTTTTCATTTGAAACGCTGCTTTTCGCTTTTGACAATCAACAGCCGGCATCTAAAGGGAGAACTTGAAAAAGCTCTGGTTCATGACGACTCAATGACTCAATCAGCAAAGCAGACAGGTTTAGAGGTGATGAGATCAAGTCACATCTCTGCCTCTAAAAGGCTGTTTGAAAGACTGAAAAGCTGCCTGGGAAGCAGCTGCTCAGTCAGCTGACAGCAGGAAGGCTGCGGGTTTGAATCCCATTCACAGCCTCAAACTCTGAGCGTCTCTGGATGATGAACAGATGTGGAGCGACAGCGGCTGAATCAGAAAGACTTTCACAGAGGAGGAGATAAAATACATCATCAAATACTAATCAAAGATATGACGATTCACGCTCACATGTCTGGAGGCTCTCCCTGGTTGAATGAAGGTAGAAGAAGAGGAAGAGGAGAAAAATGGAGGAGGCAAAGAAGAAGGAGGAGGAGGAGCAGCAGGAGAATGAGGAGGAGTAAGAGAAGAAAGAAGGAAGAGGAGGTGGAAAGGAAGAAGAATTGGAAAGAGAAGAGATGAAGGAAAAGAGGATGATGAATAGAAGAAGAAGGGAAGCAAAAGAAGAGAAGAAGAAGAGCCACAGTGATGGTCCTGTTCATTCTGCAGTGAATCAATAAAGTCCAACAGTAATCAAATGTGTCCCTCTCTCCTCCTCTCTCCTCCTCTCTCCTCCTCTCTCCTTCTTTCTTCGTCTCTCTCATTCCTGGTAGATATTCAGGTCTGGACGTCCAGAGCTTGTGAGTCTTGATTCCATCAACTAAACTCTTTCTTTCATCTTCAGACTCATTCACACGTTCATCATCTCCAGACTGTAATTAGTACTAGTAGTGATACTCTGGTACCTGAACATTACTCTACTGCTCTGATTTTAACTCACTCCAGCAGAAGAAACAACATTTCTTAAACCTGTGCTACTTTCAGAATTAATTTTAAGATTTTATTGTTGCTTTTAAAGTTTTACATCGTCAGTTGATCTTCTAACGAGTTCCTGAATTACACCTGGTGTCCAAAGATGATAAGGCCTCAGCTATTTATCAAAATCCCTGCCTTCTTCTTTTCTTTACTTTTATTCTTCTTCTTCTCTCTCTCTCTCTCTCTCTCTCTCTCTCTATATATATATATATATATATATATATATTATTATTATTATTATTATTATTATTATTATTACTACGTGTTGTTGTAATGCAGCTCCCGACCACCAGCGGCAGCACTGAGCGCGGCGCAGTTCGACGCAGAGCGGATGACGACAGAGGAAAAAACTCGCTGATTCATCGTTAGCTCAGGTCGGATTTCCGGTAATTAGACTAATTAAAGCCATTAAAATCAGATTTCATACATCACCACAGGTGAGTTTGAATTAAATAAACTTTCCTTTTACTCTTTTATGAGAGTTTGAAACCTGAATTGTGTGGCTGTGTCTCTTGTGTTATCTGAAACCGAAGCCTTAGCGCTAACTGTGGCTACTTAGCGAGCTAATTAACGGCTGACGTTTGACACACCCGGAAGTGTCTTTTTAAAAAATATTTATTATTATTTTTGGATGTTTCTCTGGAATAAACAAAGACTCTAAAATCCCTTATTTTTAATTTTTTATGACATAAAAAAAAGTTTTCTTGTTTTCTGAGACTCGCTGCTGCGCGTGATTAAAAACAAATATGGCGGCGCCCTCTGGCTTCTTCTTCTTCTTGGCTGGAAAACGCGGAGTGGCAGCTTTGGAAACGTGTTAAAAATCTTAATTATTTTTCAGAGGACGGACTGCGTTTCAATCCAGACGACTAGAAAAGGCTCCGAGGATTATAGAGACGCCTTCAGAAGGAGGTACGTTATGTTCAAAACTTGTTTAACTGGTAAAATTATGATTAAAATAAATTGACTTTCAGTTAACTTAACCCGCCTCATCAACAAAATGTAATCCCACAGGTGATTTATTATGCTTTGTTTGGTTAAATCTGACAGCAGGAATTATATTTATACTTAAGAAAGGTGTTAATTCACACCTCCAGTATGTGTTCACATTATTTATAGCATTACTATTTGGGTTAATAATACAAACATGTCAGTTTATGAGGCTTTTTCTTTTTCTTTGTCTGCGGCGTTTGTCTCCACCTGTCTCTACCTGCCTGGATGGATTATGTACAGCCCATCCAATCAGAGTAGAGACGGTCTTTCTGTGTTTGTCAGTCAAGGCCAGAAAAATAAAAGCAATCGCACATTTTTATTTTATTTATTTATATTTTTTGTATAGCTCTGTAGGCTCTTTGTCAGGGATTGTCTTCCTCTTCATGTGTTTGTTAAACTCCACCAGCAGCTCACCTGATTCAGCTCTAATACAGTATTGATTAGGTTTTGTCTGAGCATGCCAACGTGGATCAAAGCTGCGATAAAGACTCCGCTGCATATCGATCGCTCAGCCTGTTGTTAGTGAAGATGTTTTTGTGATTCATTCCGAGCGTAGCAGCCGTTCTTTGTGTTTCCAGTATTTTGATCAGCTGTCGCCTTCTGGGAAAGTGTAAGAGTGAGAATATACGTCTCTTTGAATTCACCATCAAACACTCATAAAGAATCCTGGAGACGTTTAAAGCTAAACAGTGACTTGTGATTTAGTCTCTTTAATATTACGTCTGTGTGGAGCTCATAGTAACACGTGTTTAATGAATTTTCTTTAATGTTTCTATTAGCAGCGCTCGCACATTAAATAACCCTCCACAGTAATAACGCTTTGTCCCACGTCAGGGATCGAACCGACGCTCGTGAGGAGCAGCTGCTGATGGTGCAACCGCCCGTTAATCCTGCTGAGCACCGCCGAGCTCCGTCCTCTTCTTCTATGGTCAGTAATAAGCTGTGTTTTTATTTTACATGGGTGGGGTTTTGATTTCCTGATGTGTCCCAGGTATCTGTTCATTACTTTTAGTGTTTAAATCACCAGAGGAGCATTCAGAGCGCGGCTTTACTTTCACTGAGCGTCTTGTCCATGTTTCTGCTTTTATCAGCCGCTCCTTCGAGGAAACGGAACAAGAAATAACTCAGATCAGACGCAGAGTAGTAGAGGAAAGTAATCGGCATTTATCTGCAACATGCACCTAAGACCTGGATGGGAATATAAAACAAAAAGAGGCTTCATACAAGTTAAGCTGTAAATATTAATAGTTGAATACACTCTTCAGTCCAGTTTAACAGCAACACAATGATCATCAGGTGAATCACCACCTTTCTGATGCTGTTTCTACATCTATAATGACTGGTGTACCTAATGAACTGGACAGGGAGTGTATAATAGATGTCTGTAGCACTTCACCTGATGTTTCTGGTCTTAATAACTTTACAAGGAGGTGTCTGAGTCGCTGAACTTGTCTTTGGTGTCTCTCTGTGGACGCTTCACTTTAATTTATTCACACATTTCATTTATTATAAGTTTAATTTTAGGTCAAACCAGGCAGGAGGATGACTTTAAGTGTGCGTGCTAAACATAGAAAACACATTTTTTTATTTCTGCCTGCGCCGGTTTCACCTGACGACGGAGAATAACTGATTTAAGGTGGAATGAGAAGTGTTAACGAGTGTTTTCCAGCGGCGTTGTAGTTTAGTTTACTTGGCGTTTATCTTGATTAATCCTGTTTGCATCAGTGCTGGAGAAGTGAGGACGTTGGTTCAGGAGCTGCTTCATGTCTTTAGGATGTTGTGTTTGAGGAGGTCGCAGGCGTGACCCCGGGAATCTGTAGAGATACTCGGCCCTCGTAGAAATATAGAAGTAAAAAATATTCGTATCGTTCACTAAGAACTGTATTTTGTCTTGATTTATTTGATTACTTTTTATTTTTTGCTGATTGTCTGTGCGACTGCTCCGTCTGCTGCTGTAACTACATATTTCCCGTCTGTGGGATTATTATTTCATCTAATATCTTTATCATCACCGTAAAGAAATGTCCCTAAACCTACTGAGAAATAACAGAAAACAAAATCATTACGTTTCTTCTACTTCTAGTGATTCGTTTGGTGTTGATTAGAAAGAAATACTAAATATTTTACTAAATGAAACATGGATCTATATCTAAATGAACAGAAAACTAATCTAGTTTCAGGTTTCCAGGCTCAGTTTATCTTTGCTTCTTCATTCTCAGGCTGTTTGCGAACGTGTTCCAGTCTGTGAACGTGAAGGATTAAATCTGCCAGTTTGCTCGTGTTCACTTCAAATAAATAACGTCTCCAACAAACTGGAGAGATTACGAGTAATCAGTGATGAAATCGTGCTATTGTGTCTTCGTCAAAGTGAGAAAAACGCATCAAGTCGACGACAAATTGTGACGTTCAGCTGGAACAGGAAGGATGCTCCGAGTCTGACCTTGAACCTGCTCCGTCAGAGTCATTACGGCGGCATCACACGGCGTTCAGAGCAGCTTTCCAGGAATAGACAGACACGTTTGTGTCAGTTATGTTCTCCAGACAAATGTAAATTGATTTGAAAGTACAGTAAACCATCATCTGACCTCCTCCTGTAGCTCCCACAGCTCCTCCCCAGGTGAGCCGTGGGGGAGGAGGAGATATCCAGAGCGCTTCGAGGACACGCTATAATTCCCTCTGACAGCATCTTAAATGGCTGCTGCTGATTTCTCTGCCGGCGCGGAGCGTGGAGGAGGGTGGGAGGTGGGGGGGGTGGGTTGATGTAACCGGGCTGAAATCACAGTTTTAACATCCCAATCTGTCAGAGTATCTGAAAACGAGACATCTGACAGGCTGCGGCGCTGCAGAAGGTGTCAGAAACACCAAAACACACACCGGAGCGCTCACACATGCACATATTTACTCCGCCGCCTGCTGAACTCGCTGATTTTAGAGGTTTTACAGGATTATCTGTCCCATACTGCAGCTGTGACTCCTCTATATTTGGGGATTTGGTTAAATGTCTGCAGCTCTGATCAAATACGCTTTGAAAACAATTCTCTGTGGCTCGTTTTATGTTTCTTAAAAGCACCTGAAGTCATCAGTGACTTCAGTCTGTCTCTGTTGCTGATCAATGGCGCAACTTATGTCCTGTAAAATCACTGGGACGCTGTCACACCATCCGCTTTTTATTTTTGGGATTTGGAAGCTGCTTTATTCTGCAGCCAAACAAAAGAACCAGAAAATAGAAACACATGCAGGTTGTAGTGTAACACGGCGGGCGTGTTGAGACAATTATTTTATAGTATTTATCTACAGAGCTGCAGCTAATCATTGTTTTTTTATTATTGATTCATTTTATAAATTATTTATTCTTTGTTTTGTCTCAAATAATCAGTTTAAACTCTAAATTGTGAAGGTTTTAGCTTAAATATAATGCTTAAAATGTTCTCAGGATAAAGAATATTTTCATTATCTAAACAGTTGTTGGTATTATTGATCATTTTAATTCAGAATTAAGTCAATAAATATGTGAAAAACACACATTAAGCCTTAAAAGATTCAGAAAGCTTTGACTTTTTTCACAAATTTACACTGAAACTATTAATTCTGTAAATGTTTTACAGAATATTTTGATTATTTGACAAATGATTTACACAGATAAAACTACGCACTATTATAAATCAGCACAATAAAAGATTTATAATAATAATAATGTGAATCAAGAGCAAATATAAGACTGAGTTTTAAATACACCAGTTTCTTCATCATTCAGGACAAAGATACGAAGCCGTTCCAGGTCCGATCGTCGTGTAAAGTTAAATTCCTCCACGTCGTCGTATTAGTTGTGAGACTTTGTGTTTTCTCTACTGATTCTCTGCACAGAGAAGCTTTGTGAAGCCGGTTTGAACCCACCTTCACCTTCTGTTCGTTGCTTTGTTCGGAGCAGAAGTGTCTCCTTCAAACTACTTGGGTTTCGGTTTGGATCAAGTTTTCGGTGCAAGGATTTTAACATCGTCAAGTGGCCTCCAGTCGGTGTCAGAGAGAGGAAACGATGAGCAGCACCTGGAGGGAGTCAAGAGAAATGGGTTTTTTTCTGTTAGGTGTTGATGCTGCTGCTCGAAGCTGCTTCTTTATTTCCCGTCTCTTTCCAACAGTCCACTCAAGTTTTCATTTCACCACCGTCTGTCAGTAAAGTGGTGACTTTAATCCAGGAACCTGAACCAGACCTGAACCAGATCAGAAACGTGTCCAGTTTCAGTTTGTGCACATTAACAGATCAGTGTCTAGTTCTGTGGTTTGTTTTATTTTGGTCAAGACGTGTCCCAGACCTGCTCCACATGTGGACTGAGACCAGATCAGTGTTCACACCTGGACTCTAGAGACCAGATCAGGATGGACGTTGATGTGATGATGAGACAACCTCCTGCTGGGGTTTGGACGTCAGTAAGAATGTGTCTCAACTTTTTACACAGAGTTGTATGTTTGATTCAAGGGTCTAAAACCAATGATGCCAGTCACTGAGATGTTAAACAGCCGAGTGTCTGCGCTCCAGCGTTTCCAAAACACATTTCAGGCCTTAAAGTGAGTTTTCCATCAGAGACTGAAGCCGATCGGGTGAATAATCCTCCCGTCGCAGCAGCAGAGTCGGATGTATTTCCTCTTTAAGCAGCAGGCGGGTGTGTTTGTGTGTGTTTCTCTTGTTGTGTTAAACCGCGCCCATCTGCTGCCCTGCCGAGGTTAAAGCAAAATACATTATATAACATCACTGCAGCGCCGCACATCTGCACACGGGTCTGCCTCCGAACGCAGGCAGCGCCGCCGCCGTCAGACTCTCCCGCCGTTACTCCTGGGAGTTCTGCGCCTTGCTCCGGCGACCCGGCGCCGCGCTGGGAATGTAAAGGAAAACACGTTAGTCTAGTTAGATGTGACAGACTCAAACGGCGGCGGCGGCGTCTTTTGATGAGGGGGAGTCAGGCGGCTTGTGTGCGGCGCCTGGCGGTGTTAATATAGGTTAATACGACACGGAGACATTAAGGTATACAGCCGAGAATAAACATGACAGCAAGAAAGGAGGAGAACGCTGGCGCACGTGTCCAGACGTGGCCCGACGAGATGAGTGGAACTGACAGGAGCGTGAACACACTCGGCTACATGCATATACACACACACACACATATTTATATATATATATACACACACACACACACACACACACATATTTATATATATATGCACACACACACACACACACACGCACACACTCTTTAAGAGCAGCGCTGAGAGAGTCTGTGTTGGTGTAACTGTCTGTTCCTGCGTCAACACTTTCATTTCAGCTCTGACCCAAATAGACCCACATGGCTGGCATTGTGTGTGTGTGCGTGTGCACGTGTGTGTGTGATTGTGTGTGTGCACGTGAGTGTGATGCGAAGGCTTGCTATGTTTGCGAGGTCCG
Organism: Chelon labrosus; assembly: GCF_963514085.1. Taxonomy (NCBI): domain Eukaryota; kingdom Metazoa; phylum Chordata; class Actinopteri; order Mugiliformes; family Mugilidae; genus Chelon; species Chelon labrosus. The sequence continues at coordinate 1,561,176 of NC_140349.1, forward strand.
GCGGCTCGAGGAGATGTTTAATTTTTAGACGTCTGCAGCCAGAAACGAGATCTGCCTCGGATTGAGGTGAGGGGTTTCATTCGCAGATAAGTACATGGGTTTAAAAGTGTGTGTGTGTGTGTGTGTGTGTGTGTGTGTGTGTGTGTGTGTGTGTGTGTGTGCGTCACTTAAAGGCGCACTGCACACCCCCGCCACCTCCCCCCACAGTTTCGCAGCCGTGCACACGTTGCGATCGCCAAACATTTCTCCTCTCACGATTGTTTCTAAAAGTTTCGACCCCGGCGGATTTCGGTTCGCTGCTGATTTGAATTGGATCTGTATTCAGGTGAGAGAGGCCATATACACAAACACACTGTACGCACACAAACATATACTGTAAACACACACACACACACACACACACACACATCCACGGGCTCACACACAGCAGATGGTAAGTGCAATTCTGTGCCGAGCCTGGTTCCTGAAAAATAGCACAGAGGTTTGAATACAGTCTTTGTGCACCCAAGACCTCAATAGCCTCGATGCAATTGTGTAACGGACCTCCTTTCAGAGAGATGGAGAGGGAGAACGTGGGAGGGAGGGAGATGTGGCACAGGGGAGAAAAGTTTAGAATAAAGGAGGGAGAAAAGAGACGGAGAGGGAAAAAATAGAAAGGAAATGAGAAAAAGGGAACGACCGGATCAAAACGGAGGAAAGAGGGCGGATTGAGAGGTTTAGGTTTGGAGAAATGAAGTGCCAGTCAGGACAAAGGGAGAAAAAAGTGAAAGGATGAAGAAACGATACAGGCAGAAAAGAAAGGGGAAATATGAGGCCAAAAGTATGTGGACACCAGGACGCGTGGTTGTGACACCGTGAGCATTAACATTCGGCTAAAACGTGGCACCAGACCAGAGGAAGGAGCCGGTGTCACGCTGAAACAGGAAAAAGCTTCTCATCATAAGTGGTTTTAAACCTTTTTTGAGTTGTGAAAAAATAAAATAAACTAAAACAGCATCTGCTTATAACCTTAGAGCACAGGCTTAGGTTTAACTGGACACGAGTCAAACAATCTAAAAAAGAAATGGAGCAAAAAACAATATTTATCAGTCAAAATGCTGAAGTTACCCAGAAATAATAATAGTGTGTTAGCATGTGTGTTAGCATGCTAGCATTTGTTCATCTGCAGTAGAAACACAGTGTCATGGTAATGTCATTAGTTTTGCAGATATTTGATTAAAATGTTGATTTGACGCTGGAGCTAAAAGTAAAGTCGGAGAAGGTTCAGCTTCAGGGAAACATTAATAACTGACATCCAAATAGCTATTCAGACTGCTCAGTAAAAATAAAAATAAAAACATCTTCCTGGTGTTTTTATGGAGCAGAAAGTTGGAGAATCACCAAAATTGGCAGGTGGTGTTGAAGATAGTTCTTTATGGATTTATGACCGGCTGGATGTTTGGTCTCGTTGCCTCCTGATGGGACTGGTGATTCATGAAGCCTCTGCACACGATTGTATGTTTGATTTCAGGTGTTAAAGCTCGTGATGTCATTCACTTGCAGCTGAATTTCCAGTATTTAGGATATAAATAAAGGAGGTAATAAATGTCAGAGCTAGATTATATGACTGTTCACTCAAAATCACAAATGTCCCCGTCAGCTCAATGAATCTGTGTGAAATGTCTTGGAAATACAGTTTTGGATTTATTTAGGTATTTGGACAGAATGAAGCGTGGATCGATGGACAGACATAGGACAGACATTTGTAGACCCTAGTTAAAGAAATAAATGTACATATTTTGTCACTTTTGTCAACTGTTTGTCGTCGTTGTTGTTGTTGGAGATAGATTTATGGATTTAACTTTGTGGATTTATGACCGGCTGGATGTTTGGTCTTGTTGTTCTGCTGCAGAATGAATTTGCGTTGCTTCCTGGTGGGATTGGTCATAGGGATGCACCGAACATTTTGCTTGCACGTGTTGTTTCGGCGATAAAACACGGCCGAAACAGAATGTTGTGATGAAATACAACATCCTGCAAGCAACAACCGGAGCAATTTTCGGCCGAAAATGGCCCGAAAGTGCATTTTCGGGTTTTCAGACGATAATTTTCGGTGCATCCCTAATTGGTGATTTATAAACATTTTGCTAAGTGGTGTTTGTTTGATTTAAGGCGTCAGAACTCATGATTTCAGCTGAATGGCCGATATTTGAGAAGTAAAAAATGTAATCACTCAAAATCACAAATGTCCTCATAGTGGCTCAAGATTCAGGAAGACTTATCGTCTGAATATTTGTGCAAAAAGTCAGTACATCTTTGGATTGTTGAGCTATGTGGTGGATAAGTGGTGGCCTACAAACTAAACCAAAGTAAATGTTCCTATTAGGCATTTATTTAGTTTCTCAAGATCCTTTAAAAGGTCTCTAACCTCGCTTTGATTTAGAATGAACATCTTTCTTTATTGGATCCAAGTGGTTCAGTCCAAATCTCAGAAAATATCTCCAGGCCAAGGTTTAAACAACACAACCGTGTCCTTATACTTTTGGTCGTAGTTTTGTTAAAAGCTGAAGAAAAGCAGAATCGTAACGCACAGCTGTAGAAACAGACTGAAGCTGCCGACTCACCCACACAGACTTCCAGAGTGTCAGACGGCGCTGAGTTTAAGCCGTAAATTTAACAGATTTGTGTCTCGCCTGAAAACGTGTCATGTGTAGCATTTTAACATGTTGAAATCATTAACACGTTCGCCCGCCTCCATCAGGATTCTCCCCCAGCGGCACACAGCTGCAGAAAACACCTCAAGTTTAGTTTTTAAAAAGTAAAGCAGGTTCTTTTGTGTTCATACATGTCAGCGTGGCTCAGAAGATTCAGCCTCTTCTCATCTCTGTCGCCAACGAAATACAGGAAACAAACTCAGAGCTGCCGTCTTGATATTTACAGTTTTACAAATGAACACGTTATAAATGAATGTTTTCTGATTTATTGCAGCCTGTTGAAACAGGAAAGAGCTTTTCACTATAGGTAGTTTTAAACCTTTTTGAATTAAAATAAAGACACATCTGCTCATAACCCTTCAGCACAGGCTTTGGTTTCCTGGACATGAGTCAAAAAATCTAAGAAGTGACCAGTATTTCACAAGAAACAAAGCAAAACAACAAGATTGCTTAAATGCTACGAGGATGTCAATCTTTTGTACATATCTGATGATGAACTGAAGCATTGGGCAGATTCAAATGTCATACTGATGATGGAGCTAAAAGGATAGTGAGAGGAAGTTATGATTCAGGTTCAAGGAAACATGAAGACATGACATTCGATATATTTCAGTAAAGACCATGTTATCTTAGTGGTGGCGCTGGTGGAAATGTTTGGAAATCACCAAAACCAAATGAACCTACGTAGAGACGACAACTTCTTCTGTTAATGGCTGTTGGCCAACGTCAAAGCTACCAATCACTGAAGAACAACCAGAACCCAGTATCTAACCATGAAGGTCGTCCTCTGTTAGTCAGTAACTAGTGTAATGTGGATGTGTGGTGAGGTGGTAGTAGTTGATCATCTAAACAGAATCCATGGAGTCCACTCAGTCAAAGGCTGCACCCAAACAACAACAACAAACACTGAACGTTTAAAAGAAGAGAAAAGTTTCCTGGAGACAGCGTCAAGGAGAAACATCTTCCAGAGAGGGTTAGGGAGTTTATGGCAGCGTTGGATGACCAGAACATTTCTGGAGTAGAGAACACAAGGTACCAGCTACCCTCTCCACACTACATTAACTTTGACTGAAAGATTTATTGGACTGAATCCAGTCCACTCTAGGAGAAGACAAGGAAGACAAGGACAGACTTTAGGAAGCTACAGGAGACCAACTCCAGGAGAAGACAAGGAAGACAAGGACAGACTTTAGGAAGCTACAGGAGACCAACTCTAGGAGAAGACAAGGAAGACAAGGACAGACTTTAGGACGCTACAGGAGACCAACTCTAGGAGAAGACAAGGAAGACAAGGACAGACTTTAGGACGCTACAGGAGACCAACTCTAGGAGAAGACAAGGACAGACTTTAGGACGCTACAGGAGACCAACTCTAGGAGAAGACAAGGAAGACAAGGACAGACTTTAGGAAGCTACAGGAGACCAACTCTAGGGGAAGACAAGGACAGACTTTAGGACGCTACAGGAGACCAACTCTAGGAGAAGACAACGAAGACAAGGACAGACTTTAGGAAGCTACAGGGGACCAACTCTAGGAGAAGACAAGGACAGACTTAAGGAAGCTACAGGAGACCAACTCTAGGAGAAGACAAGGACAGACTTTAGGAAGCTACAGGAGACCAACTCTAGGAGAAGACAAGGACAGACTTTAGGAAGCTACAGGAGACCAACTCTAGGAGAAGACAAGGACAGACTTTAGGAAGACACAGGAGACCAACTCTAGGAGAAGACAAGGACAGACTTTAGGAAGCTACAGGAGACCAACTCTAGGAGAAGACAAGGACAGACTTTAGGAAGCTACAGGAGACCAACTCTAGGAGAAGACAAGGACAGACTTTAGGAAGCTACAGGAGACCAACTCTAGGAGAAGACAAGGACAGACTTTAGGAAGCTACAGGAGACCAACTCTAGGAGAAGACAAGGACAGACTTTAGGAAGCTACAGGAGACCAACTCTAGGAGAAGACAAGGAAGACAAGGACAGACTTTAGGAAGCTACAGGAGACCAACTCTAGGAGAAGACAAGGACAGACTTTAGGACGCCACAGGAGACCAACTCTAGGAGAAGACAAGGACAGACTTTAGGACGCCACAGGAGACCAACTCTAGGAGAAGACAAGGACAGACTTTAGGAAGACAAAGGAGACCAACTCTAGGACATTTAGGATCAGATCTGGACTCACTGTTAAAGGACTGATATCAGATTGAGTCATCTCTTCTTTAAATCTTACGTCTGTGTGTTAAAGTCTGAAGCTTTTACCTTTGATCATTTTAATGTGTTGGATGTTAAAGTTACCAAAGAGGAAGAAGACCTTGTTCTATCAGAGTAAAGTGGAAATCTGTGTGTAGCAAACAGCGACTGTGCGGCTGAAGTGAGCAATCACCTCCACTTTACTCTCAATTATTTCATTGATGCATTGATTTTCTTTTTTAAACACAAACACGTAGCAGCTTTGCAAAGGAAACAGGAACCAGAGAAACTCATTTAGTTTAGAAATGTGAGCGTCGCTGCAGGAAAACAGCCAGCGAACTGAAATGAAAGGGTTTGAGAATGAGGGCAGGCCGAGGCAGAGATCAGGTTCTAAGGAGGCGGAGGAGTAAAGTAAAGGAACGAGTGATGAAAAAGGGACCGAGAGGGAGGGAAAGAGGGTAGACGGAGGATGGAGAGAGAGAACGAAACAGAGCAGAGGGAGAGACGACGAAGCGAGATGAGAAACAAAGAGAATACTGATAGATGAAAGATGTGACTGAACACACAAATGCTCTCTGTCTGCTGGAGGTCTTTACACCTGTATCGAGGTCACACACCTGAGCGTTTATTTACAGAATATGTGACAGGTTATCATCGTCCTGATCACAGCGTCCTCAGCAGCACGGGTTAGACCGTGAACCAGTGGTGAATGTAGATGACAGACAGGAAGGAGGAGGAGGAGGAGGAGACTGAAATAAAGATCTTTCTGTTTGCAGCTTCTGAACACTTCATCATAAATGGTTCAAACATAGATAACAAAACTTATGCCCAGAAAATACAATGGATGCAGGAGAAATGTTCAGCGTGGAGGCCACACCAATTCAATTCAATTCAATTTTATTTATATAGCGTCAATAACAATACAAATCGTCTCAAGACGCTTTACAAAAACCCGGCCTGAAACCCCCAGAGCAGCCTGAAGGCAACGGTGGCAGGAAAAACTCCCTTTTAACAGGAAGAAACCTCGAGCAGAACCCAGCTCATATGGAGGGACCCATCTGCCTAAGGCCAGCCGGGTACAGACAGAAGAAAGAGAGAAGAGAACAGCAAGATAAACATACATCTGTCATAGATACACATATCTGACTAAACACCAGACCAACGTTGGTGAGCTACTGACAATGAAAGCTAGTAGTGTTAGCTAGGAGGCTAGGAGGCGAGGATGTAAGGCTAGGAGGCTACAAAGCGTTGTACAGAGCTGACTTCTCCTGAATCGTTCCAGATCCACTTTGTTGTGAAAATATTAGATGAACAACTCTTCTGAATGAACTGCAGAGCTGTAGAAGAAGTGAAATGACCTGGAAATAAATGTGGTTGTTTCTTTTGCTTTTGCTTTCTTTTAAATGATGAATCCAGACTACTGCCACCTGCGGGTATGAAGAGGTAGATCCTCTCAGGTGTAGAACCAGCTGGTTGTTGGCTCTAGTCTTTGTGGTGCGTTCAAGCGCAAAACTTCTGGGTCCAGACACAGGAGACGTGAGGAGACGTCCCGGTCGGCCTTCATTGGATTCTTGACAGCGTCTGTAAATCATAAAGTGATAAAGGTGTCAGTCTATAGCTCTGACTCCCGGTCGGCAGCCGAGATGAAAGTGGTGCTATTTAAAGTGTGTGGGGTCACCTGAGGACACGGTTCCTCCCCATCCGAGGACCAGAGTGAGTTTGTGGACGTTTTTTTAGGCGGTGTATAGACGGTGACTCACTGGCTGAGGAGTTTATTTATTTATTTTTAGGAAGGTCGTATAGCCTCGCAGAGCGCTCACGTGCCGGCCTGCAGTGTTCTTGTTCGCTCAAACGTGAGAGCGTTGGACGACATGAGCCAGTGTGTACATTCAGCTGGTAACCTGGGAGGACCCGTCAACACACTGGCTTTCCACCACATCAAACACACACACACACACACAGGTCTGTCTATAGCTGTGAGGACCATCCATTCACATAATGTATTCCCTAGTCCCTTATCCTCACCAGAACTATGACCCATCTGTAAACTTAAGCTTGGTTTATGCTCTCAATCATGGCACTAAAACGCTAGGCGGCGGCTAGTCAGCTGTGTTGGGTTTCAGCCCGTTCTTCACTTACTTAAATTATTCAACAGAGCTTAGCTTCCATATCATTAAGATGTATAAAGGATGATTCAGCCTGGTGAACAGTGTTTTCAATTAACATGACTGTTGTGTCTCTATGCTGCGGCTCGGTTTAGATATTGTTGAACTCACCACAAAGACTACAGCCAACCAGCAGGTGTACGTTCTGCACCTGAGAGGATCTAACTCTTCATACCAGCAGGTGGCAGTAGTCTGTATACGTCATTCAAAAGAGGAAACGGGAAGAGCGACAATTAGCTGGGAGGCTAGGAAGAGCTAGTGTTAGCTGGGAGGCTAGGAAGAGCTAGTGTTAGCTGGGAGGCTAGGAAGAGCTACGATTAGCTGGGAGGCTAGGAAGAGCTAGTGTTAGCTGGGAGGCTAGGAAGAGCTACGATTAGCTGGGAGGCTAGGAAGAGCTAGTGTTGGCTAGGAAGAGCTAGTGTTGGCTGGGAGACTAGGAAGAGCTAGTGTTAGCTGGGAGGTGCTAGTGTTAGCTGGGAGACTAGGAAGAGCTAGTGTTAGCTGGGAGGCTAGGAAGAGCTACGATTAGCTGGGAGGCTAGGCAGAGCTACGATTAGCTGGGAGGCTAGGAAGAGCTACGATTAGCTGGGAGGCTAGGAAGAGCTAGTGTTGGCTAGGAAGAGCTAGTGTTAGCTGGGAGATGCTAGTGTTAGCTGGGAGACTAAGAAGAGCTAGTGTTAGCTGGGAGACTAGGAAGAGCTAGTGTTAGCTGGGAGGCTAGGAAGAGCTACGATTAGCTGGGAGGCTAGGAAGAGCTACTATTAGCTGGGAGGCTAGGAAGAGCTACTGTTAGCTGGGAGGCTATGAAGAGCTACTGTTAGCTGGGAGGCTAGGAAGAGCTAGTGTTAGCTGGAAGGCTAGGAAGAGCTAGAAACCGTCACACAGAGCTGGCCTCTCCAGAGTCGGTCTAAATCCATATTGTTGTGAAATTGTTTCCAGATTAGATGAAGATTCAAAAAAGAGAAGAGGCTTCTACGTTTGCCTTCTTGACTTAATTGTTTGCTTTAGTTCATTTAAGTTTTCCTAAACCTCAAGAACAAGAGAATAAAGAGTTTTCTGACAGTTTACATTTGCTGCCCCTTCTAGTGTCTTGTATAGATGCTGATGGGAGATGTAGTTTAAAGAGGCAGTTGTTTTTCTTATCGTCATAGAAGAAGAAAGTATTTATGTGAGCAGAATTTATCCGAAGCCCATAGAATAATTTAAATTTTGATATACAGGCGCTTCTGGTTGAAATGACGCTGGCGCTGTATGTGTTTGACTAAACAGACCGTTCAGACTGAACACAGCAGTGAGTTTGTTGAACTGAATGTTGTTAATCTGTTTGTAAAAGACAAAGAGAAACAGCAGATTAGGGAGCTAACATGGAAACTGCAATTAAGCATTTATAAATACAACCATGGCAAATACAGAGTACTCAAATGAGCCAATAAAACTTCAATTATCTCTTCAACTATCTCTTGTGGCCATAACGGCAAGCTAAATAACAAAATTGATTGTTTTTTTTATTTAGATTCAGACTTTAACCAGAATGAGTGAGAATGCTCGTCAATGTGTGTTTGGGATCCGAACCAACAAAAATGTGCCGTTTTTTAATTGACTCATGAGGAACTTCTTTAATTGGGGTTATTTTTAGAGTCATGTATGTGAAACTGGATGGACGTGTCTTTATAGACGTTTACAAGCTGTAATCAGCTCCTTGTGAGTGGTCACCATTTATTTAGAGATCCATCAAAGCCAATAGCATGGTGGTGGAAAGTCGTCCTTCAGATGGAATAGTTGTTTCGTGTTTTAAACGTGCTCTTTATTTAATTTAATTAAACTATTCAAATGAACAAAGGGATGAAAAGTTTCTGGACCAAAAATCCAATCATTTAAAAACTTAACATTATTAACATTTTAGAGAAGATAAGTGGTCCAACAGGTCATCTGAAGGAATAACAAGAACTCAGAATTAAAGAAAGTGGAGGATTTTCTACGAGCTGGAAACCAAGAGGTTCTTATTGATGGATAAGTTAATGATTTAATAACCACTCATTTATTAAAATAATAACACAGAACCACGTCTGAAGCAGAATTTATACAGCTTCAGTGCAGTTTGTTGTATAGATGCTGAGCAGCTGAAGACAACGTGGATTGTTCCATTGGTTTGTCGGGTGAACACACTTGTTAAGAAAGCTGGAAAAAACTTGAAGCCAAGAATCAGACTTAAATCCAACGTTGTTTTTATTTCTTGAAGGACTGGTTGTAGATGCAAACATTCCAGGTCATGGTTAATCTAAAAAACAAGCTGAAACAAAGACAACTGGACTTGTTGAGTTTCTATCAGACGTTTCTCCAGCTGTCTACCAGTCTGTTGGTTACTACTTGGAAAGTCCTGTTGCCCTTGTTTCAACGTTGTGCACTGGTTTGTCGGCATCGTCCTGTAATTATTCTGGTAAAACGCTAGTTGGCGATCTCAAACCGAGCAGCTCATGTTGGAGTTGGAGTTAATAAATGTTGAGCAACGGATGTTTTACTGAAATTGCTGCAACAGAGAAAAGAGAAAAGAAAGAAGACGTCTGAGTAGATGGGGTGCTGTGGGGCTCCTCCTGGTGGCTGGCTGCAGTATAGGTGTCATAAGCCCCGCCCCCTCCACATTTTTTTGTCAAAGATGGTTTCTGTTTTAGTTATTTGACGCCATGATGATTGACAGTTGTCTCCGTCCCATTTTTTCAGTTTGAAAGCTACTGAATGAGTAGCTGTGCTGTAAACTAATCTAGATAGATAGACGACTTTATTGATCCCTTTGGGAGGTTCCCGCAGGGAAATTGACATCTCCATCGCAACCAGCACTTTCAGACATACATGTAGGAGACAGTATAAAAAGCCCAGAATACCAATACACCCAGTGAAGAATAATAAAAATAGTAATACAAAAATAAATATTGACTGTACATGCATGGTTGTTGCATAAATAGAGAAATAAATATTGTGACTGTACATGACTGTACATACACTGTTATTGCACTTTACTTTACTATTGCAGATTAGTTAAAAAAGTCATTCAGGCCCTTTCCTTTTTGTCCTCCTCCCCCCAAGTGAGTGGTGGTTGAACAGTTTGATGGCACGGGGGACAAAAGAGTTCCTCAGTCTATTTGTCCTGCACCTTGGGAGGAGCAGCCTCTCCCTGAAGGTGCTTCTCTGGCTACTGATGGTCGTGTGCAGAGGGTGACTGGCGTTGTCCAGGACACTTGTTAGTTTTTTAAGTGTCCTGCTCTCTGCTACAGTAGCCAGAGGGTCCAGCCTCGTGCCAACCACAGAGCCAGCCCGCCTGATTAGTTTCTCCAACCTGGAGAGGTCTGCCTTGGAGGTGCTCCCACCCCAGCACACCACAGCGTAGGACAGGACGCTGGCGACCACAGACTGGTAGAAGATCCCCAGGAGCTTCTTGCAGATGTTGAAGGATCTTAACCTCCTCAAGAAGTACATCCTGCTCTGGGTCTTCTTGTACAGCTGCCCCGTGTTGCTCGTCCAGTCCAGTTTGTTGTCCAGCCACAGCCCAAGATATTTGTAGGTCTGCAAGGAAGTGTCAGTTTAGTGAGATTATCAGTGAATTAACGTATTTAACTAGCTAGCCAAAACAACACGCCAACGACAGCTCTGTAGATAAAAAAGTCGGCGATCTGTGTTTAGTATTTGCAAAGTCTGAATCCATGATTGTTTTTAATTTAAAATTCAAGTTGTTAACTGATGGAAGTAGAACAGAGCACTGTATTAACCAATCACCAGTGAGTCTAGAGGAAATGTGGGCGGGGCCTTGATAACGTGACTCCACTCTGTACTGATCAGACTCTGGATACTAGCATCAGTTTGACCAATGGGAGGAAGTGGAGACGTGTCGGCCCTTTTTCCTACAGTTTATGCTCCGGCTGCTGAGAGACGTGGACGAGGAAATTCAGACCAATCACAGTTGTTGATCGTTGTTGATCGTGTCGTCATTGGTTTCATCTTCTCCCTCTAGTTTCTCATCTGTCATGTGTCTTTGTTTTCGTCCAGCTCTTCTCTGTCATCATAACTTTTTTAATCCAATCAGCTTTCAGTCCTGACGTGACCTAATCTCGTTGCTCGGTCTCATGAGCTTTATGTTGGGTTTTCTGACGAGAGGAGGCAGAGAATTACAAATGTTTTTAAAGAAAAAGGATCCAAGGATTTTATGACTCGATGTGGGATCTTTCAGACTCAGATACTGAACCAGTCCTGGTTGTTGAGGCGTCCATCGCCGCTACATGAAGTTAAGTTTCTGGGGAGATGAATGTGACGCAGAAGCATAAATAGATTAACTTTGCTTCACTCGTCACGTCTGTCGTGAAGAATTCATGGAAACGAGGCGTCTCTGTAGCTTCATAAAAACCTGATTCCTACATGAATCATCTCAAACGTTTGTGTTGAGCCTTAAAGGAGACGTAGAAATCAGCCGTCTGCATCGGACATCCAGAGAACTGCATTCATTCTTTCATTTGCTGTGAACTTATCAAACTGGCTCCGTTTATTTATTTATATTTTATGTTTGCCAAGTAAATTAACACATCAGCCTTATCAATGCATCTTTAATTAATATTTTTTCAGAAGCAGCTTCTTGTGTTTTAGTTTGCTCGGTTATCTTAATGTGTTTTATTTTAATATTCAAACCCTGGTCCGTGGTTGGGAGGAGGGAAGCCGTTGGTGTGAACGCAGACTGTCGGAGGTCTTGTGAGGACGCGGCGGTCCGGCCAAACAATCTGTCAGAGCTGAGGCATCCGAGGCAGGCGGCCGTTCGTTTGCTCAGGGAGGGGCGGGTTGATACGGCGAATGTTCTCGTGTTAAAGGGATTATCAGAGACCAGAGGAGGGGAAGCGCCGCCCTCAACATTTCATCTGCTGGAGGGACTCAGTCAAGAGTTTTAATCTCCTGTTGTAAAAAGCCAAGAAGCCTCTGGTTCCTTAGATCAGACTTTACATGGCCTCCAGGTTTTTAGAAATTATTTAATGTGTCTACTCATTTAAATTAGTGCCTTTAACTGAAGAAGACGCTGTCAGACGTATAAACATGAAATTAATTACTAATTTATTTTAAGATTGTGTTTTCACATTATGTTAATATCTAATAACCAGCCTGTCGTAGCCAGACTCAACTCTTATCAGGGTTTATATGAGTCTAGTTACATTTCATCTGGACAACCAATCAGAGACGTCTATGACTACTGGTACTCTTCTGTTCATCACCACGTTAAGCCCCGCCCCCAAACAATCTGATTGGCCCAGTAGATGTTTGCAGGAGCAGAATCAGTTCCTCAACAGAGAGAATCCAGATAAACTTCTCATTAAGTTACTAATAATTCTGAGAGCTGCGTTTGTTTTTATCTGTAAATGAACCTGATTCAGTTTGATGTGATCTCAGAGTTAAAGGTGCTGATCTCTAATTTATTATATATGATATATTTTATTATAGATATTATATATATATTTATATATAATATATATATAAATATATATAAATATATATTTTATATATTTTCTACACTTAATATATTTACTATCATAAAGTTTTCTGTCTTATTCTGTTTTTATCTAAGTTTCATCTTATCTCATCTTCTCTCATCTCGTTTTAACTTATCTTGTCTTGCCTCGTTTTGTTTCACCTTCTCTTCACTTGTCTCATCTTGACTCATCGTTTTATATCTTATTTTGTCTCATTTTATCTCCTTATCTCGTCTTGTCCTGTCTCTTCTTAACTTACCTAATCTCGTCTCGATTTTTTCTCATCTTATCTCGTTTTCTCTCCTTGTCTTAACTTGTCTTATCTTGCATTATCGTTTTATATCTTGTCTCGTCTCTTCTCGTCTCATTTCCTCTTATAGCCCTTTATTTCATGTCATCTCATCTCCTTTCATCTCAGCTTATCTCAGCTTATCTCCTCTTATCTCATCTTGTTTTGGTTTAGTTTGTCTGAACTTGTCTTTACTAGCCTTATCTTTCTATATTTTGTCTCGTCTTATTTCTTCTCATCTCATCTTATCTCACCTTATTTCGTCTTGTCTCATCTCAACTTATCTCATCTCGTCTCAGATTGTTTTGTTTCTCCTTGTCTTGTCTTATCTTGCCATATCGTTTTATCTAGTCTCTTCTCATCTCATCTCACTTTATTTCACCTCATCTTATCTCGTCTCATCTCATCTCGTCTTATCTCGCTTTATTTCACCTCATCTCATCTCCTTTCATCTCAGCTTATCTCGTCTTATCTCATCTTACCTTTATTTTGTTTTAGTTTGTCTTAACTTGTCTTTACTTGCCTTATCTTTCTATATTTTGTCTCGTCTTATTTCGTCTTGTCTCATCCTTAACTTATCTCATCTCAGCTTGTTTTATTTCACCTTGTCTTTATTTGTCTTATCTTGCCATATCGTTTTATATCTCGGCTCTTCTCATCTCATCATATCTCACTTTATTTCGCCTCATCTCATCTCCTTTCATCTCATCTTATCTCATCTCAGCTCGTTTTATGTCACCTTGTCTTTTCTTGTCTTATTATTTTATATCTAATCTCGTCTCATCTCGTCTTGTCTCGTTTTGTCTCACCTCGTCTTAACTTGTCTTATCTCGTATTATCGTTTTGTATCTTGTCTCGTCTCACCTCGTCTCTTCTTATTGTGTCTCCTCTTGTCTCGTCTCATTTCATCTTGTCTTAACTCTTGTCTTCCTTTGTCTTGTCTTATCTCGTCTCGTCTTCAGTCAGAGCAGGAACTGAAAACAAATTGAAGGAGTCAATTCAAATTAAGTCGATTATAGTTTAACTTAAAGAATCTAAAATGCTTCCAAAGACGTCAACGATATAAATATGTTCAAATTATATTTGTCTTCGTCTGTAAATTATCAGAGTAAACGTTCTGACTGATTCCAGATTTAATCAATAAAATAAATCCACTAGTGTGAAATGATTTAATCTCTTATTTTTTATCAGTGTTTCTTCACAAAGAAAATAATAGTTATGATATTTTTGTGTTTGCTCTTTTTGATTTATTTATCTGATTAATATGTTATTATTATTATTATTAATGGTCTGTTTTTTGTCATTTAAAACCAAGAAGCTAAAAACAGAAACAGTCTCGTCTCAGTTCGTGCTCTGATGTGAGCGTGTAAACTTTTAAAAATCCAGGGAGGAGAAAACACAAAAAGCTTCAGTGACGTGTCTCTGAGCCGACAGCAGTGAATTATTTATTCTCATGTTGGAGGGATTATCAACGGGAGGAGGAGGAGGAGGAGGAGGAGGAGGAGGAGGAGCAGAGTGGTACTGAGGAGAGGAATGCTGCCTGGTTTGTGTTTTCTGATTGAATAGATGTAATGAGAGGTGTGATGGCTGTTAGCAGGTTGCCAGCCAGCGTGTTAGCATGAATAATGACATCTCCATCTATGACAGATATCTGCTGTTGGAACAAAGAAGAGGCTGGCAGCACAAAATGAAAAATAAATACTTTTCTTTCTACGGGGCAGCTACCACCTGGAGTCAAGACGCTCATAAATGCTTAAACCTGACGATTCAGAACGTGAAGCATCACATCAGCCATAGACGAGCACCATGACGATAAAGGCTCTAAGACCTGCCTCTGTACGCTGGTCGCTTCAGATCAGACGAGTTGGTTCTTTTCTTTTAGTTTATTGTTTGTGCATTTTGATGTGAAGCCTTGTTCACACAGGACTAGTTTTACCTGAAGACTGAACCTGGAGCCGTTTGTAATAATTGACAATCTGCCCATTTATAAAGTAAACACCACAGATTACTGACCATATGTTTGTCCCCCTGATCTGTTACCGACCTTTTAATGTTGATTGTCAGCCGGTCTGAGTCCTGATCCCTGTAGCTTCCTGTAGTCTGGTCTAGAGTGGACTGTGTTAATGTAGTGTGGAGAGGGTAGCTGGTACCTTGTGTTCTCTACTCCAGAAATGTTCTGGTCATCCAACGCTGCCATAAACTCCCTAACCCTCTCTGGAAGATGTTTCTCCTTGACGCTGTCTCCAGGAAACTTTTCTCTTCTTTTAAACGTTCAGTGTTTGTTGTTGTTGTTGTTTGGGTGCAGCCTTTGAATCAGCTGAGAGCTAGGTGGAGTTAGCTAGAGAGCTAGGTGGAGTTAGCTAGAGAGCTAGGTGGAGTTAGCTAGAGAGCTAGGTGGTGTTAGCTAGAGAGCTAGGTGGAGTTAGCTAGAGAGCTAGGTGGTGTTAGCTAGAGAGCTAGGTGGAGTAGAGCTAGGTGGAGTTGGCTAGAGAGCTAGGTGGAGTAGAGCTAGGTGGTGTTAGCTAGAGAGCTAGGTGGAGTTAGCTAGAGAGCTAGGTGGTGTTAGCTAGAGAGCTAGGTGGAGTAGAGCTAGGTGGAGTTAGCTAGAGAGCTAGGTGGAGTTAGCTAGAGAGCTAGGTGGAGTTAGCTAGGTGGAGTTAGCTAGGTGGAGTTAGCTAGAGAGCTAGGTGGAGTTAGTTAGGTGGAGTTAGCTAGAGAGCTAGGTGGAGTAGAGCTAGGTGGAGTTAGCTACAGAGCTAGGTGGAGTTAGCTAGAGAGCTAGGTGGAGTTAGCTAGGTGGAGTTAGCTAGAGAGCTAGGTGGAGTTAGCTAGAGAGCTAGGTGGAGTTAGCTAGGTGGAGTTAGCTAGAGAGCTAGGTGGAGTAGAGCTAGGTGGAGTTAGCTAGAGAGCTAGGTGGAGTAGAGCTAGGTGGAGTTAGCTAGAGAGCTAGGTGGAGTTAGCTAGGTGGTGTTAGCTAGAGAGCTAGGTGGAGTTAGCCAAGATGGCGATGAACTGAGACGCCACACTGAGCTTCAACAAGACGATCAGTGTGTTCATGGTCAGTAACAGTAAAATATGGCGACGTGAACATTGTTGTTTGTCTCCAGCATAAAAGCTGATCAGCCGTCAGGTTTGTCTCGTCGTAGCGTCTCTAACGGAGGTTCAGCTGTAAAATCATTTATAAACGCTGCGTCTCATCAGCCTTTAAATATACAGACGTTAAATTCATGTCGTCTTCTCTGGACCATAATTCATCCTCTCACCAGTCGGTACCTGGAGCAGCTGATCAATAAATCATTAGATAGACTCAGATAAACTTTATTGATCTGCAAGGGAGATAATTCAATAGTAGATGACGTCATCACAGTCTAAAGACGTTTAATTTAAAGTCTCATAAAACTCTGAGAACCAGTTGTTGAGATGTTAACTTCGTATTCTCGTATGTTGTCAGAGTTCAGACACGTTTGTCTTTTTCATAACGGACGTGAACGAATGGATGAGGAGCAGCGTTCCACTGCTGCACTCGTTGTGTGTTCAGCCAGTTATCCAGTCAGTCAGGCGTTAGGATATGTAGGGCGATGCAGCATGGGGGGGGGAGGGGGAGGAGGGGGGGGGGGAGAGAGGGGGAGAGAGGGGGAGAGAGGGGGAGGGGCATGTGGAGGGTATAGGAAGTAAAAGACGAGAGAGGGACTGAGAGGACGGGGTGATGAGAGGAGAGATGGTTGTCCTCAGAATGACCCCCACCTCTCTCTCTCTCTCTCTCTCTCTCTCTCTCTCTCTCTCTCTCTCTCTCTCTCTCTCTCTCTCTCTCTCTCTCTCTCGCCCGTTGCTGTGTAATCGGCTATAAAAAAAAAAAAAGCTCCATCATGTCCGGGACGTCTCTTAAAAACCCTCTCCTAAACGTTGATGAAGGAACCAGAACCTCCGGCTCTAGAACCTAGAACTTATTATTTATTATTAAACCAAAACACTGGCACATAATAATAATAATAATAATAATAATAATAATAAATGTCATATTTAATAATTTTATGAAACGTGACAGAGACGAGAGGATTTAGAGTCACACATTTTGACTTTGCATATTATAACTATAACATCTTAAAGGAACAATAAATATTTATACAATTGTTAGTTTTACACCTTCTTCTTCTTCATCTTCTTCTCTTCTTCCTTTTTCTCTTCTATTTCCTCTTTTTTTTCTTGTTCTTCTTCCTATTCTTCATCTTCCTCTTGTTCTTTTTCCTCGTTATTCCTCTTCCTCTTATTTTTGTGTTCTGTTTCTTCCTCTTCTCCTTCTCCTTCTTCTTCACCTTCTTCTTCTTCTTCTTCTTCGGTTTATTATCACAGACAGTTTCTAATATTTAGATCAAACAGCAGCTCTTCATCTGACAATATGAATATAACATCTCACTAATATAACTTTATCAATCATCCTTCTCTTCTATTTCCTCTTTTTGTTCTTGTTCTTCTTATTCCTGTTCTTCATCTTCCTCTTCTCCTTCTCCTTCTTCTTGTTCTTCTTCCTCTACTTCCTCTTCTTCTTCCTCGTTATTTTTCTTGTTCCTATTCTTCCTTTTGTTCATGTTCTTCTTATTGTTCCTCTTCTTCCTCTTCCTTTTCTTGTTCCACTTCTTCTTCCTGTTCTTCGTCTTCTCCCCCTTCCTCTTCTTTTTCCTCTTGTCGTTCTTCCTCTTATTTTTGTGTTCCGTTTCTTCCTCTTCCTCTCTTGTTCTTCTTCTTCTTCTTTTTCCTCTTGTTATTTTTCTTGTTCCTATTCTTCCTCTTCTTCATGTTGTTCTTTGTCTTCTTCCCGTTCCTCTTCTTCCTCTTTTTGTTCCTCTTCTTCTTGTTATTTTTCTTGTTCCTTTTCTTCTTCTTCATGTTCTTCTTATTGTTCCTCTTCTTCCTTTTCTTCCTCTTCCTTGTTCCTTTTCTTCTTCTTCATCATCTTCTTATTGTTCCTCTTCTTCTGTTTCTTCCTCTTCCTCGTCATTGATCAGGCTGGAGACATATTGTCCACATGGACACTGGTCGGGCTGAACGATTAAATGCATTTGCGATAATATCGTGATATGATAAAAAGCGATTTTCTAACCGCAACTTGCTCGATTACAAGGAGGTCACGTGACGCGAGCGACGCTGACGATAATCTTCTGACCTGGACGACGTCTCTGAGCGGCGTGTGCACCTGCTACAGTCGTCCTGTTTACCTGTAATCAGCTGCTGATAGTTTATTGCATCATGTCTGAATATTTGTCCGACTCTGAGGTTGTGGACGAACCACAGCGGTAGATTACTGGTGAACAAGACGACTGTAGAGGGTGAACACGGCTCAGAGGTTAGAAGATGATGTTATCACGTAACTCTGGACTCAACAAGGACAGCACTAGTTTATCATGACACAGTATTGGAGGAATGAAGGAGTTTCACTGCAGATAATGTTATTTAGAGGCTGCGTCTCGATGTCCTGACCACTACCTCTCTCTCTATATATATATATACGCTGATCTAATTATCTCCTCAACAAGCAAATGAAACTAAAGTGACATCGGTCAGTAAACGATGATATTTTATGATAGAAATAAGGTCCAGGTTGAAAACAACAGTAGTTTCCCTTTAATGCACATGAAGATGTTTCTGTGACGAGCAGTTAAATGAAAATGTTGTTTATTTCAAGTCATCTTTTAATTTAATTCTAACAAATGTTGTTCATATTTAAATCATTTATTATGTTTTGTTGAGAAAAAAAGAGGATAAAATAAAAAATAAATAAATAAATCGTGATTATTTTCCTACATCGTTCAGTCCTCGATGCTGATGGACGTCTTTGAACAGATGCAGTTCTTCTTTATTTGTCTTTCCTGTTCTTGCTGCGTTTGTCGTCGTTAACCCTCTTCGTTATAAATCATCTCATTAACTGAAGTTTATCTGAGTCACTGACGGTAAATCACCAAACTGATCCGTCTCCTCTGAGAACCTTCATCGCTCGTTTGCTGCAATTAGCATCAAATCCAGACTTGACTCTGACTCTGGTCTGAACGCGCCCACATTAAACAACGTGTCTGGTGATTGGTTATCGTCCTCACCTCGTTAGAAGCGTCCACCAGTATTTGTAGAAATCACAGTAACTTGATCAGAATCCGTTTCCTTCATCGTCGTCCGTAGATGAAGAGGAGCTGATGATGAATGACTCTGCTCACGTTTAACGTCTGGCTGCCGGGACGGAGGACGCACATGTCTTCATTTAGTCTGAGAACCAGCCTCAGGCCTGGACGATACACTGGACGGCCACTTCATTAGGTACACCAGAGGAAACATTCAGATCTAAGAGTCGAGCTCTGGGAGATCTGCTGATGGTTCTAGATCAGAATGACTTCACTGGTGTACCTAATGAAGTGGCCAGGGAGGGGAAAAATAAAGGCCAAATAAAACCACAGAGCTGTCATTTCATTAGTGTTTTTACTTTAAGTGATAAAATATGGTCAACACTCACTGGCCACTTCATTAGGTACACTAGTGACAGTAGTCCTGCTCTAAGTCTCGTCTCCGTGAAGGTTCTAGTGTTCAGCTTTAGTTTCTAATCACTGAGAGAGATGTTGGTTCTACTGTGTTTTTATTTTGGAGCATTTACTGCTCGTGAACTGACACGTGTTCCTAATGTTTTGTCAGAGAGCAGAATCTCTCTGGTCCACAGATTAATCTCCTTCCCGACGCCGTTAAACGATAAAACGGTTAATCTTTAACAGTTACAGTAGAATGCATCCGCTGGTGTTCCTAATGTTTTGGCGTGTGGGTGTGGGTGCGTGCGCCGACACAGAACCTGTGAAGGTTAGAACCACAGAACCACATGTTCTCAGAGTGTTCTCCATAGAGGGAGGGTGTGTGAAGCGTTAAACGGCAGAGACAGTCGCTATAGATTCACTCTGTGTGTGTGTGTGTGTGTGTGTGTGTGTGTGTGTGTGTGTGTGTGTGTGTGTGTGTGTGTGTGTGTGTGTGTGTGTGTGTGTGTGTGTGTGTGTGTGTGTGTGTGTGTATTGCGTGTTGTGTGTGTGTGTGGAAGTAGGTCAGTAGTGAAAGGGTTCTCTGCTGTCCTCACACGGCCTCTGTTTGGCCCGTCACACCACTCGTGTCGACTCTAATTTTCTCTTCCTCGTCCCTCCCTCTATCACCCTCCTCCTCCTCCTCCTCCTTCATCCCTTTCTCTCTGCTCTGATTAGGAAAGGAGCAGGTCCCACCCCTGGTTCAGACGGGTCTTGTTCAGGTTAACTCTTCCCTTGCCGTCCCTCTCTCCGTCCTCTGTCCTGCGTCCCGTGAAGCCGGCGGTCCGTCTGTGTTTTCCAGACGTCCCACTCAGACCGTCTGCGGCGTGTAACTGGTGTTTCTGAGGGAGACCCGTCGCCACAAAATGGGGCCGAGCCCGGTCGCTGTGAGGGAGGACGTGGAGCGGCCTCGTCCCTCTCGGTGTTTCATTTAAGAGCAGAGAGGACGGGGGACGGAGCCTCGGCGGGCCCCGGTTTCCAGCCAGTGAACTTCCAGGAAGGCTGGATAAAGCCCCGATCTGTGAACAAACGGTGTATTACCTAACCCCGAGCAGCTTTACATGATTTACAGTAGCCTGAGTGGAGGCGGTGTGTGAGCTCACAGCGCCACCTGCTGGAGGAACATGGACCTCTCCTTTAACCACGGCGACGCCAGAACACCACAACATGGCTCCCGAAAAATGCTCCTGGCAACCTCCAAAAAAAATAAAAAATAAAATAATAAAACAGAATGAGCTCCAGTCAGGACTGAGTTTAACAGAACGTAAAGATGTAACGTGAGGAATGCAGCGGCAGAGGTTTGAATGTGGAGGAGAACATGATGTTCCCTGGACTGGTTGGACTGGTTTCTATGGCGCTGCTGGTTTCTATGGTGCTACGCCAGGCACACTTGGCGACGGCGCTGAATACCTTGAATGATTCAGGCTGAAAACTCTGCTGCCAATAGAAAGGAAGCGTCTGCTGTTGATAGGGGAAGAAAGGAAGACGTGGAAAACAGAGCTGAGGCGTTTATTAGAAGAAAGGACACAGGTCAGAGTACGGAGCTGAGGGGGGGTATGATATGATGTTACTATTATGGTATGGACTCATAGTAAACACTGATCAGGCATTACATTATGACCAGCTTCCTTATGTTGTGTAGGTCTCATCAGAGAATAGACATGAGCCTTCTGAGGGTGTCCTGTTGTTAGTGGGGGGGTCTTTGAGGGGAGGGGCCTCTGTGGATCGTCCCACAGATACTTGATCAGTTTGGGATCTAGTGAATCTGGAGGCCAGGTCAACACCTTGTGCTGTTCTTCATGTTTTTTTGAGTTGTTCCTAAAGTGTTTTTGCCACCTAGACCAGACCAGGCACCCCCACCCCATTGCTGTGGGGTGGGGGTGCCTGGTCTGGTCTAGGTGGGTGCTACATGTCTAAGTAACATCCACACCAATGAATGCCAGGTCCAGAAGTTTAACAGCAGAACACTGAACTGTCACAAGATGGTTTAAATGTTACTGACTTCTCCTGTCAGAGGTCATAATGTTGTGGCTGATTTTGTCTGTGATTGAGGCTGAAGAATGAAACAGTCCAGTCATTTTTTTCCACTTTTTATTTCCTGCTTGCAGACAGAAAGATATCCATGAAAGTCAGATATAACAATAAATAAATTAACTACTAGAAACAGTCGTCTATTAAAGCGATTTAAAGCTCGGCAGCAGAAAAGGCTGAACTGCAGAGTTACAGAGACGCTGGTCGTACGTCCACCATCAGCTGATTGTTCTTTAATGTTTGCATATCCTACCAGAGTCCTACATGCTTCAGTAAACACACAGAGAAGCAAAACAAAAGCTTATTTCTTGATTATTTTCCCCCCGTATATGAAAAGTTAAAAAGTTCCTGCAGGAACTGAGCCAAGTGCTTCGTGGTTTCTCGCCCGTGGAAAACCTGAAAGGTCTGGTTTGCTAGTTCACCCGTATCAGAGTAAATAAACGCACTAATAACTACGTCCTCTTGGTTTCCTCTTTAAAGTGATTCTGGTACTTTGGTGGCGAGGACCAGCGAGAAATAAAAGAGCTCCTTTGTGTTTATTTTCATGCATACAGTATTGAATCGTCTAGAAAACTGTCGTAGAGTAAATGTCACAATCTTACCGAGTTTGTAGCTTAACTGACTGAGGTAAAGTTGCTTGTTTCCTGAAGTAGAGCACACAAGCCTCTGTGTTGTTTTTGGACAAAGACACAAACGGTTCAGGTTCACGTCCGTCCACGTCCATCGAGTCTGGACCAGAGACCAGACGGAGGAGGAGGAGGAGGAGGAGGAGGAAGCTCCTTTACATCTGAACGGACCTTTAATGACAGACTGTTTGTTTCCTCCACCTGTAGATTTACTACATTTCCCAGAATGCCGTTGGACAGACCCGTGAAGATGGACGTTGGTAAGTCTCTACAGCTACCAGGATTAATTAATTAATTTATTAATTTATTAATTAAAGGAACAAATCAAATGTTTCTGACAGATTACTGTGGAGGATCATCTGCTGCTGTTCATCTGAACGTTACAAGAAGCTTCTGCTTTTATCTACAGATTATTTAATATAAATATTCTTAACAGTAACTAGTTTTTATGTTTATTAACTTATATTCATTCCTTATCTCCAACTCTACATTTATTCTTAATGTGTAAAGTAAAACATTTGTGTAATAATGTTCATGTGAACAGCAGCAGAGGTTAAAGGTCGTTCCTGTCAGTATTCATGGTGGTGGAGGTCTTAAGGTGGACTGATGTCTTAAGGTGGACTGATGTCCCTCCGCCGTCCCCACGTCCTCCAGAGTTTCTGGTTCAGACTAAACTGACGTCGCTGAACGTGAACGGACCCAAACACCCGCCGACGTGGAACCGATGACTGCTTCAGAGGAACAGTACGGTGGAGACAGAGTCCGTTCGGTCGCTTTGAAAAAATACAAAAGGTTAAAACGCTGACGTGGAGCTCGTCCCGCAGAGAGTCGTGTTTTTAATTCTTTTATTTTTAGATTCAAAAACAAACGTAGAAACAGAATGGCACTAATCTGAGTCGTCTATTCACAAAAAACCTGCGACTGTAAAAAGCTCGTCTTGAGGACAGCAGGACGTTTCCATCGTCGTGTTCCGTCGAGGACGTTCCCTTGAGAACAATGTGACGACGGTTCCTCTGCTGACAGAGAACATTGTTCTCGTCTCTTAGAAATGTCTTGGACTTTGTTTTACTTTATACAAACGTAGATTTTTATTGTCGTTGTAAGAAAAATGACACGAAAGGCCAAAATAAAAGCCCCGTCATCCTCACCAAAATAAAAGCCTCGCTGGTTGTGGTCCCCAGGGTTCAGACTCCGCCCACACGTCCTTTCACTCAGTGATTCTCAGCGGCATCACGACCCAAAGTTCATCTCCAAGGCACAAACCCGCCGGTCCCAGAGTCCGTCCACGCGGCCCGTCTTTGGGTCCCGAACCGCCAGCTGAGAAACACTGACGTACATCGTCCTCCATGTCGTCTCCACGGTGGAGAAGCAACGATCAACCTGTGGACGAAACGTAGATCAGAGTGGTCCAGATCAGATTGGTCCAGATCAGAGTGGTCCAGATCAGATTGGTCCAGATCAGAGTGGTCCAGATCAGAGTGGTCCAGAGCCAACTCCTGGAGAATCAGATCTGTTTGTAGTTTAGACGTAAACGCAGCAGAACTTCTGCTGCGTTTACGTCTAAACTACAACCAGATCTGATTCTCCAGGAGTTGGCTCCGTAACCTCCTCTAGTTCTCCAAACTACAACCAGATGAGACGTTTTAATCCAGACTATTTACTGAGATGATGATTAATCCTTTAACTCAGCACTAAATAAATAATCTGAACTTTATCTCAAAGAAAACCTTTTACCAGGGCTGAACGATTCATCACATTTGCGATAATATCACGATAAAACGCAATTTTCACGTGACGCAAGCGACGTGGATGATCAGCTTCAGACCAGGACGATGTCTCAGACCTGGACGATGTCTCAGACCTGGACGATGTCTCTGACCTGGACGATGTCTCAGAGTCGTCTTGTTTACCTGTAATCTGCTGCTCGTTTATTGCATCATGGCTGAATATTGGACGAACCATAGCAGTAGTAGATTAATGGTAAACAAGACGACTCAGAGACATCGTCCAGGTCTGAGACATCGTCCAGGTCTGAGACATCGTCCAGGTCTGTAGGTCTTTCTACAAACATTTATTTCCAGTCCTACATCTTTTAATTTAATTCTAACAAACAGGTTCCAGTCTATGAACGAACATTTACACTGAATGTATCTGATATTGTGTTGTTCATATTTAAATCATTTATTATGTTTTGTTGAGAAAAAAAAGGATAAAATAAATAAAAAATAAATAAAAAATCACATATTAAATCACATTAGATTATTTTCCTAAATCATTCAGCTCTATGTTAACTATGAAATCTATATGAAGAGACTGATTTTAACCTGATGATACTATTGATCTATTTATTCTGTCATTAGTAGAATTTAATCTGATTTAATTATTCATCTGTTACTTTAGTTTTATCTTTAGGAGCAGAAACAAAATGCTAGTGGTTAGCATCTCCATTAGCATCTCCTCTTCTCTGATGATGATGCTCCTCATAAAGTTCTTCTTTAACAGTTTAACAGAAACAGTGACGTTGGATGTGGAGGCATAACTACAAGAACTCAACAGACTCCAGGCTGGATGCTAACAGCTAGCAGCGCTAACACAGCTAGCAGTGCTAATACAGCTAGCTGCTAGCTGTGTTAGCGCTGCTAGCTGTGTTAGCGCTGCTAGCTGTAGAACTAGAGCAGGTAGACTCCAGTCACGTTGACTCCACGGTTCAACCAGACTCAACATTAAATCTGAACTTTATGATCGTTAGCATCATCAGGTCAAAGTCTGAATCTTCATTTATAGAAGTTCAAGTTAAATAGAGGAGGTTCTATTTATTCTATTCTTGTTAGACGAGTTAATATTTGACTTTATCTGAATCTGAACTTTATGAATAAAGATTTAAACATTGACTCATTAAAGTCGTCAGTAATAAAATAATAACGTTGCTTCTCTGACCTGTCTGCTCATGTCTGCTCCTCTGCCTGAGGCTGTGATTGGCCGACACCTTCAGCTTCCTCCTCGACTGCTTCCTCCTCCTCCTCCTCTTCCTCCTCCTCCTCCTCCTCTTCATCCTCCTTCTCATCATTGACGCCGTCGTCATCATCGTCTGACGCCTCCTCTCCTTGTTCTGTCACCTCCATCTCTCCTTCGCTGTCTGCATGCTCTGCTGTCGCCTCCTCCTCCTCCTCCTCCTCCTCTTCATCACTGAAGGGCTCCTTGCCGTCCTCCACCCTCCTGGTGGTCTCAGTGAACCAGTCTCTGACCTGCTCGTAGCTCATGCTGGACTTGGTGACCAGGTCGTCCAGGTCCTTCTCGCTCAGCGCTCTGTGTTTGAGGTAGTAGTCCTTCAGGAACGTCTGACCGGACTTCACCTGCACAGAGAACGGGATCCAGAGAGAACGGGATCAGACAGAACGCCACCAGAGAGAACGCCATCAGAGGAGACGGGATCCAGAGGAGACGCCACCAGAGGAGACGCCACCAGAGAGGACGTGATCCAGAGGAGACGCCACCAGAGAGAACGCCATCAGAGGAGACGGGATCCAGAGGAGACGCCACCAGAGGAGACGCCACCAGAGAGGACGTGATCCAGAGGAGACGCCACCAGAGAGAACGGGATCAGAGGAGACGTGATCCAGAGGAGACGCCATAACGTCATTTATTTACATGTTAAGGTTTAAATATATCAGTAAAAACTAGAAGGAGAAACATCTGGAATAAAACTAGTTAATGGAGCAGAAACACGTTCATGAATCATCTGTTGTAGGGGCGGGACTTAAACGCGTTAATTAGGATTTATTAATTACAAACAAATTACACAGACAAGACGTGTCAGCAACACAAACTGTTTTTTATTTTCTCCATTTAAAGTCAAACTGTTCTGAAAAAGTACTTAAAGTATTTATAATGTCACTTTAACTTTAGGTCTGTTCAGTTTGGGTCAGAGATGTTTTCTGATATTTGAATTTAAGTACAATTAAATACATTTAATTAAATGTATTTAATTAAATACATTTAATTAAATGTATTTATTTATATACATTTAATTAAATGTATTTAATTAAAATTTAATTAAATTTAAATACATTTTTCCAGACAGAGTTTAATATTCACGTCTGTGTCTATGACTTCATTCAGTCGTTCACTAAAATCCATTTAAATTAAAAAATTTTACTTTTTGGGGCAAATATCGTTCTGAGATTAAAATGTGATTGAGATTAATTAATTGATTACAAAGCCTCTAATTAATTAGATAGTTTTTTTCTTTAACTGAGTCCCACCCCTAATTTATTGTTTTTTAATAATGTGTTGGACGTGTCTCCTATAAAAGATCAGAGTTACATGATAATATTTAAATAATGTTTAATCCACAGTTCCATGAACACTGAGCTCTGGATGATATCAAATATTTAAAAGATTATATTTTAACTGTGTTTTATTTAATCAGCTGATCAACCTGCTGTAATGTTTAATGTTAAAGACCGACCTTGATGGCGTTGGCGCCCCCTTGTGGCGAGCGTTTGCAGGGATAGGGCCGGCGCGTCCTCCTGGACCAACCTCTGAAGCGTTTCCTGGACTTCTTCTGGACCTTGGCTCCTCCTCCGTTCAGCGCCTCGTCCACCTTCAACCAGCACAGACTCAGTTAACTCAGGTTCAGACAACGTCTACATAACATATAAATAAAGAGGACGAGCACCTTCCCGCTCTGGTAGAGGTAGAACCACTTCAGGTTGCTGTTCTTGCAGGCGTATCTCGTGTCTCCAAACCAGTTGACGATGTAGGTCCTGGGCAGACCGCTGTCCTCGGCCATCTGGTCGTACTCCTCCGACGTGGGCCACTGCGTGCGGACGAAGGCCTTCTTCAGGATGTGGAGCTGCTCCGGCGTCTTCTTCACGGCCTTCCTGCCGCCGGGGGGCGTGGTCTGACGCTCCGGAGCCGAGGACGAGGACGCAGCAGACAGGTTCTCCCTGTCCCCCTCACCGTCGCTGTCCTTCGTCTGCGTCGCTGAAGGCATTTTCCGCCTCTCAGTGAACCAGGCGTCCACCTCGCGCCTCGTCAGCTTGGTCTCCGCCCGCAGACGGCTCAGCTCCTCGTCGGAGGGCGGGTCAGACTTCTGGAAGCTGGCCTCCAGGATGAGCAGCTGCTCCGGAGTCTTCTCCTTGAACTTCTGAGGCGTGAAGTCGGGGAAGGCGTGGCGGAACTTGACACGTGGGTCGCTGCAGGAGCCGGAGGAGCCCGGGGCGTTGGCGGAGGTTGGGGAGGAGTCGCTGGCATCGTCGCTGGAGTCGATGACGATGGTGGCGGCGGCGGCGGCGGGGGCGTCACCGGCGCCGCCGTCATTAAGGCTGCCGCTGTTGTTCCTTCCTCCTCGGCCTCCTCCCGGCGCCGCCGCTCGGCCGGACGGCGCCTCGCTCAGCAGCAGGCTGTGGTGGTCCTTGGAGTTCCTCTGGTTGTAGCGCGTGTCACTGAACCACTTCTTTATCGCCCGTTTGGAGAGTTTAGTGACCTGCATGAGCCGCGATATCTCCGCCTCGGTGGCGAACTGGCGCCGGCCGTAGCTCGCCTTCAGCTCCGCCAGCTGCTCTTTGGACTTCTTGGGTTTAGTCGCTACGGCGTCCAGACCGAGCGACGCTCCGGCCGACGACGCCGACATCTCAGTCTTTGACTCGGTCATCGAGGGCTCGGCGGCTTTGGGCTGGTTGCCGGGGACGCCGGCGACGGTGAGGGTGATGGGAGAGGCGACCGGCACGGTGCTGCCGTTACCGGCCACCTGGGTGAGGACGAGGCCCGGCTGTCCCACGATCTGACACGTCTGGAAGATGGACTGGAGGCCGTTGGTGGCGGCGGCGATGTTGGCGGGGATGACGGTGATGGTCTGAGGGACGGTCTGAACCGTGCCGTTGAACTTCTTCCTCCTCGCCTCCTCCACCTGCAGAGAGAGAATCAGGATGAAAAGACTATTAACCAGGTCCAGGATGAACTGAAGCTGTAATAAAGTAAAACACAGATGAATTAACGAGATCATGAGACTGATTATATTCTGAGGAGTCTGAGCCACGACGACCAAAACACTGAGACACATTTAAAAGGTCAAACAATCAATAAAGAATCCAATTAACTTTATGAAGCGACTCAATAAACGTTGGTTCAAAGTGTCAGACTTAATAAAACACTTTATTAAACTGATCCAAGGTTAAATGTTGGTGAGAACGACTCGTGTTCCAGCGTTTCATCTGGACGGAGACGTCTCAACGACGCTGGGAACAAACTAGTTCCTGCTTCTGATCTGAATAAATATAAAACCTGTTGATGTTTGTTGTTGCAGCTTCTTAAATGTTTAAAGCTTTTTACCTGGAGCTCGTTAAACCTGACCTCCTTCCTGATTTGTCTCACCTAAATGTTTCAGATCATCAAATTAATTTAAATATAAGACAATAAAACTCCAAACCTACATGACTCAGTGTGAACAGGTGTTTGTCCCCCTGTTAAAACATGACTGTGGTTTATCACCTGGGATCAGTTTCTCCAGGCCTGGTTACTGCCGTACCTGTTCTCAATCAAGGAACCACTTCAATAGAACCTGGATGACAAAGTGAAGTCGACTAAAAGATCCTCATAAGCCAGACATGATGCTGAGATCTAAAGAGACTCAGGAACGAATGAGAAGGAAAGTAACTGAGATCTGTCAGTCTGGAGAAGGTTCTAAAATCATTCCTAAGGCTCAGTGATCCACAGTGAGAACCACCAGTAGATGATGTCTCTCACTGTGGATCAGTTACTTTCTTTCTCATTTGTTCCTGAATTTCTTTGAATCTTAAAATGGCACAAACATGCAGGACCGTCCCAGGAGAGACCAGGAGACCATGAGCACAGCGATGACTCATCTAAGACGTCACAACAGACCCAACAACATCCAAAGACCTGCAGACCTGCAGACCTCAGCTGCCTCAGTTAAGCTCAGTGTTCATGACTCTAGTGTAAAGAAAAAGAGACTGGACCAAGAACGGTCTGCACGGTAGAACTCTAAGACCAGAACCACCAGAAAACATCTTGATGATCCCCAAGATGAGACGAGAGCTGGACTCTGTGGAAGCTGTGTCCTTTAGATCTGGTGTCTAAGTAAAACACTACACAAAAAAGAACATGATCCCAGTATGATGGTGGTGGTGTGATGGTCTGAGGCTGTTTGTTGAAGACTCGCTGTGATAAATATGAATAAAAGTCCTGAAGGAGAACGTCCAGACATCTGTCCATGACCTCAAGCTGAAGAGAACGTGGGTTCTGCAGCAGAACAATGATCCACAACACAGCAGCAAGTCAGACTTTGTCCTAGTCAGAGACCTGAACCTGACCTGAGTCCTACTTAGAGATGCACCGATTTATCGGCTGGTGACCGGAATCGGCCGATTTTCACGTGATCGGCCATGACCGGAGACCGGCCGGTCAGTCTGACATATGCCGATTTTTTGCCGGTCAAATGCACTCGGGCGCCGCATCGTTTACATCGCCTTCTCTCTCTCTTCTCTCACCGGTAGCCTGACTCTGTCCAGGGACAGCGGGCCCCTCCCGCATCACTCTCTCTGTCACCTGACTGCAGCCGGATCTCTCTCCTCTCTGACGGAGCTACCAAACTCAACTGTTTCTGTCAAAGATAACGTGTTGTGTCGGGCTTTTATACAAGCTAATGGACGTTAGCATTAGAGCTAGCCTGTTAGGTTACGTTACAAGGCTGGTAAACGTTGGCTGCACTGTTTCTAATACGTTCACTTTACTAGTCCCAGCTTCACCGTCACCAACTTTTTTTTTAAAATATTTGTTAAGAAAATCTTTAAGGCCTCTATTTTCTTCTCTTCTTCTCTTTTCTTTCCTTTTCTGAGCACCGGACTTATGCTGACCGGACATTTTGAGCTACTGAACTTCAAATCAAACGGCAACATCAAATTTTGATCAGTGGCCAAACCATTTTTGTGTTGGGGGTGGGGGGGTTCTTGACCACTATTTCAAGGACAATTAGGAAGAAAACAAATAAAAAGCTTTTATGTAACTCAAATATTAAATTTTTTTTCCACAAATAGGCCTATTTTAATTTTTTTTCCCCACACCAGGAGTAATTTATATAGTTCTATTTTTATAGTGATAGCGATTATCTGTTCAAAAAATGTTCTATTAAAGAAAAGATAATAAATCTCTGTGTTTGTTGTAAAGTGGTCAGAAAAAACGAAATCGGAATCGGCTAAAATCGGTATCGGCAGGTCAAACTCAATGAAAAATCGGAAATCGGAATCGGCCGAGAAAATTGTAATCGGTGCATCTCTAGTCCTACTGAGATGCTGTGGCCTGACCTTAAAAGGTGGTTCATGTGAAACCCTCCAGTCCAACAGTTCTACAAAGACGAGTGGACAACGTTCCTCCACAGCTGATTGGACGAGACTCACTGCAGGTTATCACAAAGCTGATTGTAGTTGTTGCTGCTAAGAGCAGCTCAGTCAGGTGTTTGGGAGGAAACACTTGTTCAAACAGAGTCATGGAGGTTTGGAGTCTGTTCTGTTTTCTCTTAATAATAAAAACCTTCATTTAAAAACTGTATTTTGTGTTTAGTTTGATTTAAATGTTCTGATCTGAAACATTTAAGAGACAAACATGCAACAACCAGGAAGGAGGCCAACGCTGTCTCACTGTGATTATGATTAACTGAGGAAATAATGAAGCTGATGATCTGAAGCTGCAGAAACATTTCACAACCACATTTAAAACGACTTTCAGGAAGCTGAACCCAGAGCTCAGAGTCTTTCAAAGACCTCCTCAGTCTAAACTACAGCTGTCTGAAGTCTGCTCGTCTCTAGCTGAGTAAATGACGGGCGTTGAAGCCTCTGACGAAGCACCGACCTCCTCCGGCGTCCAGCTGACTCCGTGTTTGAGCCTCTGAGCCGAGAACCAGACCTTGATCTGCTCCTCGCTGAACTTAGTCTGCGACGACAAGCCCATGATCTCTGACA
The DNA here is from genome assembly GCF_963514085.1 of Chelon labrosus. Lineage (NCBI taxonomy): Eukaryota > Metazoa > Chordata > Actinopteri > Mugiliformes > Mugilidae > Chelon > Chelon labrosus. Next base: position 1,592,188 of record NC_140349.1, read on the forward strand.
CCGAGGGGTAGGGGAACCTGCAGCAGAGAACCAGACAGAGCAGGGGTTAGTGACGGAGCTCCTGTTTGTTCTAATCAGGAGAGAAACGAGAGACGAGCAGATCTGAAAGAGATTGAAATGAAATGTTGGTATTGGTTCCAGAGGTTTGTGGCGTCTCCTCCGTCTCCTCATCGTCCAGCTCTTCTCTGCCGTCACAGAGTTGGAGCTTCTAACATCTCAACTCATTTATAAGATTTCTAACGAGAAGAACAAACATCATCTGAGGGTTTTATGAATCGTACCAGATCTTTAGTTCAGTAATAATCTCTAATGTTTTGTTGCAGGATTTAAAGAAACTACAGGAAACTTTGACTCCTGACATTCTTCTAAACGACTTTTTATCATTTTTAACTTCACTGAAAGTCAGTGAGACTCAATAACATCTGTGTTTCTACTTCCTGCATGTGTCCACCTCCAAAAACACCACATTTCCCATCATGCATCTGCAGTGATCAGGGTCCTTGTGTCCTCCAGAGCAGCAGAAGATGTTTCCGTGTGAACAAACAGACTGAACTTCCTGTGTGAAGTCGTTTTCCACAGCTGCTGGTGCAGTCGGCTGCTTCAGATCAAACCTGCTGACACTGGATGGCTGCTCTGTCACAGCTACGTTAGCTACGTTAGCTACGTTAGCTACGTTAGCTACGTTAGCTCTGTGTGCAGGAGTGAGACGTGAAGCAGCTGCTGTTTCATTAGTGTGACACACAAACTCTACAAAAACACCACCAACACGTCTGATGGTCCCTCAGAGCTGAGACTGTTAAACACCAGGACTCTAAAACAACCACGACACCTACATGTGGATCAGTCCGCCTCTGAAAATAGTCCCTGACACCTGAACCGTCTCCTGCTCGTAGAGACGTGTCAGTCCTCACTGAGACATGATGGTGTCCAGGTGAGGTTACCTGTTGTAGGCGCTGACCAGCAGGACGTTGTTGTCCATGGTGGTGTTGTAGGTGGGGATGCTGCTGATGGGGATGAGCAGCTGTGTCTGGGTGTTGTTCTGCTGGTTCTGCAGCGCCGACAGGACCTGGGCCAGCGTCCCCGGGGGCAGCACCGCTCCTCCTCCGGCGCCGCCTCCTTTAATCTGCAGCATGTTGGAGCTGTTGACCACGATGCTCTGCGGGACGGCCTGGACCTGCACGGCCGTGGAGACGGGGATGAAGCGAGGGGCGGGGGGCGTCATGGGGGCGGGCGACAGCGCCGGCGGCTCCTTGTTCTCGTCGTCCTCGTCGTCACTCTCCACCTTGATGACGTCGTCGTCGACGGACATTTTGTGCGCGGCGGCGGCGGCGGCGAACTTCTTGGGCTCCGGCCGCGTCCGGATCCTCATGATGGGCGTCTTGCTGAAGGCGATTCCTCTGCGGGACGTCTCCTCCGCCTCGTCGTCCTCCACTTTGACGAAGCTGCCGTCGAAGGTGAGGTCGTTCACCGTCTGCTGGAAGATGGTCTCGTTGTTTCGCTTCACCATCGTCCGCGTGAAGTTGTCCTCGCCCGGGTGGAGCCGAGCATTGTGGGCCAGCAGCGTGTCGTAACTACGGCAGAGGACAAAATAACATCAGACAGGAGGAGACAGGAGTACGTCCTCCTTCTGGATTATGACAGAAAAATGAAATATTCACAGGATTAAAGTCAAAAGAAAAGTTAGTAAATGCATCAACTGTCACAAAGGAAGACAGACTTTAGGAGCATTTTGTGAACGATGCAGACAAACAAACAAACAAACAAACAAACAAACAAACAAACAAACAAACAGGCCGTATCCGAGGCCTCCCGCTGACCCCTGTACCTCTTGGTGTGGTAGTCACACTCCATGCAGACGTAGGAGGTGTTGATGACGACGTCGGGGTGCTCCGTGTCCACGTGCATGGTGAACAGGTTGAGCTCAGACGTCTGGAAGCTGCAGTACTTGCACTCGTAGCCTCCCTCCGCCATGTTCAAGTCCAGGTAGGGGTCCGCCGCCGCCTCCTCGCCTCGCTCCTCCAGTGGCGCAGACACCTCGGCGGAGACCGCGCCGTCGTTGCCGACGTCCGGGTCCGCGGCGTCCGCCACGTCCTCCATCTCCTGATCCGAGTCGACGGTTTCTCGAGGAGGAACCATGCACGGGGTGGTGGACTTCCTCCTGCTCGCCATCCTGAGTTTAATGAGTCCTGAAGCCGTCTCAGTTCAAGTCGTCCTCATGTGGCTCCATAAAGGAGGACGTCAGCTGTCGAAAGGTTTCCTCTGGTCGCTTTAAATCCTGAAACAAAGCAGCAGAATATTACTGAACCAAAACATGGACAGACAACAGCAACATTAAAATAAAACAGCTTCACAATCAGCTGAGTTCATCTGTCCTTATCCAGAGAGTTCCACAGGGTTCTGTACTGGGACCACGACGTTTCACATTATTAATAAAATGTGATGATGAAACAGAACATGTTCACTTCTATGCAGATGACATCCAGATATATTTACACGTGTACATGATGTGTGATTTTCTATTTTGGTATTTTGGTACAAGTTTATTGTAATTGAATGTTTAGTTATATCTGGTGTTAATACTGACTGACCCAGATGTTGACTCTGTTTATATTTCTGTGGACAGTTTTTAGTCTTTAATCACCGTCTACTACCTAGAGTCCATTAAAGAGGTCAGTTTACGGCCTCAGTCTACACCAGGACTGGGTTAAATAAGATTCTGCATCGATGTTAAGATTCAAATTGATCTTGATTTCTAAGATGTGACACTGATTCATAAACATATTCCACTTCCTGTATCCTCCCGTTAGAAGTCTTATTCCAGATCAGGACAGAAGCTCCAGCTCTGAGAGGACTAAAGCAAAGACAAGACAAACCTGTGGAACCACAGAGGACGTTCAGACTGAAATCAGCAGCTGCATCCGTCTCATCCTTAGACCCAGTAATCCTCAGAGTCCGTCTAATAAACAGTATCTGTTCTTTAAAAGTTAACGTTAAATAAAATAACTTCATAACAGAACCTTAGAGGCTCTTTTTACTTCATTTACTGACTTTTATAGCTGCTAATTATTTTCTAAATTAAATCTGAATTGTGGTCAACATCCAGTAATGTCCCTTTAGGTGGATCAGGAGACCCTTCAGGGGCCTCAGACCATAGACTGGGAACCTGTAGACTAAACTGTAATATATTAATACTTCAGCTACACAACAAGTCCTTTAATGTGGATGCAGTACTTGTACTGGTGGACTGTAGTAGTGGTGGTAGTTGTACTTGACTTCCTGTCCTCCCACACACAGACATGTCTGTCTCCTCTCGGCTAGCTTACTTTACACTAATAAAGAGAAAGGGGAACATCCAGCAGCTAACGTTAGCTAGCTAGCCCGTTAACGGCTCCGTTTTCCGCCGGTGGCAGCCGGTAGAGAGCTCGTGCTGACACCGAGAGCTGGTCCTGTCAGCTCGGCGCGTGTTTACCTGGCTCCCGGGGCAGACACTCACCTGGCTAGCGGCTGTAGCCGAGTAGCATCTCCGCCTCGGTCTGTTCATACGCAGTCTTCCGCCTTTTACCCGAATTCACCGAGGAGCCCATCTGCTTCAGGCGGACGCAGAGCCGCTGTAACGGCCCGGAACAAGCCAACTACCGCCCGTTAGCTCCGGTTTCGGTTAACGGCGCTGCGACTCGCATTCTCGGACTCCGCTGCTTCGTTACTGATGAGGACAGTTTAATAAAAAAGCCACCGAGAGTTCACTGAATCCGACGATGGCCATTTTTCAGACCGCCGCTACAAGCGAGCAACGGCCGAGAAGTGCATCCGGTTTCAGAATTTCAAAATAAAAGCGCAAGTTTCCAAATGAGCCGTTTGATAAAGTTCCACTAAATAAAAAACTAAAACATTTAACTACAACCCAAACATATATCCCGGTGTGCAACTGTTCATATAAAAACACATAAAATATAAAACATAAGAACATTAAATCCTTTCTCTATGTTGTTTCCACTCAAACCATAGATTAGTTTTATGTTCTCATATATTTTCTGAATCAAGTGCACTATATTAAATAAATTAAAAGCCAAATGAACAGCTTTTTAGATGACTGTACATATTTAGACTGATATGATGAACTACATTTTTACTGCACAGCTTCAACTTTGAACCAACTCTTCAACGATTGCTATTCAGTTATATTCATATACTTTTATTTAAAGTGTATTTTTTTATTTCCATTTATTTCGGAGTATACAAGACGAAAACAAAAAATAAATCTACTTATTAAATTATTATTATAAAGAAACGCTTCTTTGAGTCCTTTATTTTGAAGGCACCTCTGGAAAGCGGAAACGCCCCTCGGCGTGCTGAGTTTTTTTTTTCTTTTCCCCGTTGCCTGTGTGCGTGATGACGTCAGAGAGACGGCAGCAGCGTACGGTCCTATCAGAGCTGCGTCCTCATCCAGTTACACAAGAAGTTACAGAATAAATTATATAAAATATCAAACTACGATAAAGAATATGATTTAAATAAAAACAGCAAAAATATAAATAAAACTTCAGATCAGTAAATCACAAGTAAAACTGTCAACTTTATATTATTATACACTTTAATTATAATTAATTTACAAGTTTAATTTATCAGCTGTAAAATGTTTTAACACATAAATATTCACTTGGCCCTTTTCAGTAAGTTATTAGTCAATAAAATAATCAAATTAAAACTGTATATTTAACTGATCCTCAATAACACTTTTATTTTATAGACGCTTCATGATCCAATGAATGAACTCTGAATAAATACTCTATAATAATAATAAATAATAATAGATAATATCAAGTATTAAAACAAGTAAACTCCTTCTATGTCAATGTACTGATGGTTTATTAAAAATGGACCTGATCAGGAGAAAGAGTCGATCTCTGTCTTCATTTCCTAGAAAATAAAAAACATTAAACATTAAACATTAAACATGAACCAGACGCTGTGATTTAAGAAGCAAACTCTATATTTAAATATTGTTTTATTTTACACATATATCTAATATATATTCAGAGTCACTCCTCATAGATAGTCTGGACCGACCAGCGCTACTGAACCGTTCAGAACACAATACCAGCTACAGCTAATGAGCTAACAGGCTAACAGGCTAACAGGTTATAATTAAATCAGTTGTAGAAGATGATATTAATGTTGTATTAACATGGTTCCTGAGCCAACACTGGGGCCACGACCACATCCAGACCCTGATCAGAGCTGGTACCCAGACCACCTCGGGGTCTGGTCTGGTCTGGTCTGGTCTGAGCGGCGGTCGTACCTGAAGGAGCTCCGTCTTGTCGTGGGTGTCTCTGTGTCTGTAGATGCTCTGAGCCAGCTGAGCATAGAGCTTCTCCAGAGGCTCCACCTCAGCGCCCTCTGCTTTAGTCACGGCTCTGCTCAGCAGGTCCTGACAAACACAAACACATTTCATCAACGTGTGTGACGCGAGGCTGCAGCAGCTTCCTGTTTGTTTCCTGTCTGAGGTGAAAGGTCTGTGCTGTGGTCTGAGGCCTCTAGAGTCAGAGAGCCGCTGATTCTCCTGATGATCACTGTGGAGCTGTTGAACTGGACTGAATTTAAAGTGTTTCTGTTATTTAGCCTAGCCCACGTTAGCCCACGTTAGCCCACGTTAGCCCACGTTAGTTCAGTAGTTGTACAGAATGAAAACACAGTAGAATCAACATCTATCTCAGTTATTAGAAGCTAAAGCTGGAACCAGGACCTTCACAGAGACCAGACTCAGAGCAGGACTGTCTTCACTAATCACTGACTCTTCACAGACACGAGTCACAGCTGCTGCAGTAAACGTCTATTATCCACCACAGTGACTCACCCTCAGCTTGATGCGATCAACGACCAGTGGTGGTGTTTCATGGTGGAGGACGTCCACGGATCTGTCTCCGTTCAGCTGCTGCACATGGTCCAAGGCGGCCATGTTGGCTCTCGTCTCTTGGCTTCTGTGTCTCTCTGAGGAGGAAGATGTGAAGAGGAGGAAGATGTGAAGTGTTTGTGACTTGTTCTTCGTGTCAGCTGACTCTAACCCTGAAGCTCAGCAGAGACTCTGAGCTGAGGCTCGTTGTCCCCGTGTGATGAAGACGAGTTAGTAGCGAAGCGTTGACACCGTCCAGCTCTGAGCCTCTTTCAAACATACACACCTAATCTGTTCAGACAAACCCCCATCAGCTGGGTGGAGGGAGGAGTCGGGCCTCCATGTCTGAGCTTCATCCTCCCCGTAGAGACGCTGTCATCCAGCTGGAGGTGGAAAGGCTCGGGGGGGTGGTACCCGTTCATGAGGACGCCGTTGGAGACGCCATGGTAGCCGTTGGCGGCTCTGCTCCGCCCCCCGTCACTGCTCTCTGAAACACTGGAGGAGCTCAGACCAGAACCAGTCAGGGATCCGGTTTTAACGCCTCCATGATCCTCTGCACTCAACTCAGACATGGAGGAGGAGGAGGAGGAGGAGGAGGAAGAGGAGACAGGAGGCTTCTTCTTCTTGGGTTTCTTGATGACGCCGGTGCTCCACTTGGACTTTCGTTTTCGTTTGTAACGTTTTTTCTTACGAGCTGGAGAGAAGAGGAGTCAGGGGAGGAGTGGGAGTGAAGGAGGAGAGAGGAGGTGATTAGAGGAGGAGGAGAGGAGGTGATTAGAGGAGGAGGAGAGAGGAGGTGATTAGAGGAGGAGGAGGAGGAGGAGAGGAGGTGATTAGAGGAGGAGGAGGAGGAGAGGAGGTGATTAGAGGAGGAGGAGGAGAGGAGGTGATTAGAGGAGGAGGAGGAGGAGGAGGTGATTAGAGGAGGAGGAGGAGAGGAGGTGATTAGAGGAGGAGGAGGAGGAGGAGAGAGGAGGTGATTAGAGGAGGAGGAGGAGAGGAGGTGATTAGAGGAGGAGGAGAGGAGGTGATTAGAGGAGGAGGAGGAGGAGGAGGTGGTTAGAGGAGGAGGAGGAGAGAGGAGGTGATTAGAGGAGGAGGAGGAGAGAGGAGGTGATTAGAGGAGGAGGAGGAGAGGAGGTGATTAGAGGAGGAGGAGGAGAGGAGGTGGTTAGAGGAGGAGGAGGAGGAGAGGAGGTGATTAGAGGAGGAGGAGGAGAGGAGGTGGTTAGAGGAGGAGGAGAGGAGGTGATTAGAGGAGGAGGAGGAGGAGAGGAGGTGGTTAGAGGAGGAGAGAGGAGGTGATTAGAGGAGGAGAGAGGAGGTGATTAGAGGAGGAGGAGGAGGAGGAGAGGAGGTGATTAGAGGAGGAGGAGGAGGAGAGGAGGTGGTTAGAGGAGGAGGAGGAGAGGAGGTGGTTAGAGGAGGAGAGAGGAGGTGATTAGAGGAGGAGAGAGGAGGAGAGGAGGTGGTTAGAGGAGGAGGAGGAGGAGAGGAGGTGGTTAAAGGAGGAGGAGGAGAGGAGGTGATTAGAGGAGGAGGAGGAGGAGGAGAGAGGAGGTGATTAGAGGAGGAGGAGGAGGAGGAGGAGAGAGGAGAGGGGTCCAGTCTTTCCTCCACTTCATCTTCTTCATCATTCCATCTGCCTCTTCCTCGTCTGCTGTCATGTTCACATAAAGACTGCAGCTTCCTGTTCTTCCAACATTTTAAAATGACCTCGGCTGAAAAGATTTATGCTCTAAAATATATAAAACTAAATGTTGAACAGGTCTAAACCTGACTGGATCAGTTCCTGGAGCATCTTTTCTGTTCAGAGGAGTTCAGACTTACGTCGAGGTCCAGGACTGTCTCTGGGGCTGCAGACGTCGTCGGCCTCCTCCAGGTCGACCTCAGTGATGCTACAAAGAGCTGACATGAAATAAAAGTGTGTGAGGATTCATCCGGGTCACGGTTCATCTAAAACAAACTAAAACAAAGACAACTGGACTTTTGTTAAAGACGTTTCCTCCGAGTGTTCAGCTCTAAATCTGGTCCAGCTGAAGGTCACATGACTAGAGTCTGTTAATGAGCCGATACTCAGCTAGAGTCAGAGGACGTTGTTCACATTAACCTAAACTCTCCACCTCCTTTATTCTGGTAACAGTAATGATACGACTCAGACTGAAGGAGTCTCACCTCTCTGGGACCGAGACGCTCTGATGTCCCTGCAGACTCTCTCAAAGTCTTCGTCCAGCTCGTCTCTGATGATGGCTCGTATCGTGTCCTTCAGAGCACACGCTCGGTGACGGATGTGTCGGTCTGACAAACACAAACACAACAACAGAAGCTGGAGATGATTTTCTTAGAGTGAATATCTGCTGTGTTGTTTTAGTGCCAACAGAACTTTATGAAACTGTTTATATTTAATAATAAATGTTGGACACATTATTGAAAAACTTCAGTTAATGTCTTCTATGTCATTTTTGTACAGATTCATCCTTCGGCCAGACTGTAGCCTCTGGCGGGCCTCTCTTGGCCCCGGGCCGTATGTTTGACACCCCAGTGTACTGACTAATCATCAGTCAGTCCAGGTGAACAGTCTGCGTCTTACACCCGTTACACTCAGACAGAAACAATCTCAGCAAATAAAAACATCAAACCTCAGATCATTTAGACGAGTCTGAGGAATAAAATTAACCGACGCAGGTTTTGATGTTGAAGTCAGTTTCTGACGGACAGTAAAAGTGTCCTGGTGTCCTATCAGAGGACGTCTTTACCCATGGGGTCGCTGTCGGGGTTGTACTCCAGAGCGTTCTGCCAGATGAGGTCTGCGTCCGCCACGAAGTCGCCGACGGTGACGTACTTGTGCTCGTCGATGTTGGTGAGCAGCGTGGAGAGGTCCATGGGCTTCTGGATCACCATCATGTAGTCTGGCACCTGAGGGACACCAGGACAGGTCGTCATTAAAACGTCCTCACACCTGCAGGAACTGATCTTTGTCCCTTTTGAACCGAGCTGTGACATCATGTCCTCACTCTGTCTTTACATGTATGGAGCAGGTTTAATGTCCCGTCCTCTGTGTTCTCCAGCTACAGTCACTAAACCCAGTCTGGACTTAAAGACGTTTAGCGCCGAGTGTCCACTCACCTCCTCGATGTCCACCGGTTTGATGAAGGCCTTGAAGCGGCGGTCCAGAGTCAGGCGCTCGGTGACGTTACGCAGGAAGAGGCGGAGCTCTCGCAGCACGTCCTCCTCCTGCTCCTCCAGGCGGAGGCGCTCCTGCTCCGACAGCTGGCGGGGGGGAGGCGGGGGTGCTAGGGGGAGGATCTCCATGGTCTGGGTCACTGGGAGGAGGAGGAGGAGGAGGAGGAGGAGGAGGAAGAGGATAATACAACTGTGGACCTGGTTCAGATCAACACCCTGAATAAAAGCTTGTGAACAACTGAGTGACATACGTGGCGTTTTCCTGGAGGGCGGAGCCTCGGACGCCTGGTTCAGAATCAGATCCTGGAAGAAGTCGGTCCTCTCCCGCTTGGTGGGGACACTGACGGTGTAAACCTCCCCGTACTCCTCCCGAAACAGACCCTGGATCTGAGGACAGAACGAGACAGAGCTCAGGGTCTGTCCTTGTCTTATTCTTCATCCGATCGTTTCGGGTCTCACCTCCGGGTCCAGCTGCTGATGGGGGACGCTGCAGGTGGCGAGGAGGAGGATGGGGGAGAAGGAGGGGATGCTGCCCAGCAGACTGAGGAAGGAGGCCCTCAGCGCCGGCCCGGCCGTCTCCCACCACTGCTGCATGTGAGGGATGTAGAGGATGCTGGGAGACGTTCGCTTGGCCTCACAGAACACCTGAGCAGGAAAGAGATCAACATCTGCTCAACACGCTGCAGGTGCCTCTCTGCTCAGCACGCTGCAGGTGCCTCTCTGCTCAGCACGCTGCAGGTGCCTCTCATCACCACCAGATGTCAGCAGAGGAACACTGAGCTCTGCTTTGTCCAGATGTTCAAGACAGTTAAGACTTTAATTGAGAAGAATAAATATTTTACTCACCGTCCCTGTATTTACTTTCTATAAGAACAAGATTGTTCAGCTGGATCTTATTACAACAATTAGGAAGCTGCTATTTTTCAACATTTAAGATCTTTACAGTCGATATTAGTTCCTCCATGACGACAAGATAGAAGCTCTGACTTACCTGCTTCTCTCCTCTCAGGTATAAATGAATATGAATCAAACTATAGAGACGTAAACCTGAGCTGTTTGAAGCTCCTGAAGGTTTAAGGGCATGTTATCACCAACCAGCCTCCAGCCTCTAAATCAGAGTTTTAAGTCGTTTGAATCTGAGTCTGTCTGGTACTGGAGGTGTCACCTGTGCACAGGCCTCCTCTGGGGAGGTGCTGCTGACTCCAAACAGCACCGCAGAGTCCAGACTGTGGACGGTGAAGCGCTCCAGAGCGTGCAGCACCGCCGGGGCCAGGTGGGAGGTTTGACCGGCGCCGGGTCGACCCGCCAGCAGCATCCTGGGTCGGTGAGACGTTGGGTGTTTGACTGCACTCCTGCAGGAGGCGCCAGAGGAGAAAGAGAGAGAGGGAGATTGTAGTTTGTTACCTCAGAAAATAAATACAAAAATCATTCCTCACGTATCTGAACAGATCCGTCTAAAACTATTCAGTGATTGGTTCTGTGTTGATCTGTTTCTCTTCTTCATCTGATTCTCTACTTGTATCGTCACAGCTTCATGTGACGATGTTTTAATTGTTGCATGATTTAAAACTTTAAAACAGTTCATTACCATTTGTTATACATGGCTCAGGGCTTGGTCCAGGTCTTACTGACTCACCTGGCAAAGTGCAGGAAGTTTCTGGTCTTGGAGGAGGAGGGGGTGGAGATGTTGGAGGTAGAGGAGCTGTCGTCTCCTCCGTACATCAGACCGTCGTCAGAGAGGCCAGAGGTCAGATCTGACATTCAGGAAACACATTAAACATCAGTAAGTGATGAGGACGACAGCAGCAGCAGCTTCAGCAGCAGCAGCAGCAGCAGCAGCTTCAGCATCCAGCTCCGACTCACCCGGCTCCCTCTTCCTCTTCATGCCCTGCTCAGCGTGAGGGAACAGCCTCTGCAGAGCCTCCATTGTGTCCTGCAGGGCTGCACCCAGCAGAGGGTGAACCACGGGCGACAGAGGTTTGGCGGGGGAGGCGGCGGAGCGGTGAGCGGCCGGCGACATCTTCCTCATGGCCGCCACAAAGTCGCAGCTGCTGACGGCGATGGAGGAGACGTCCAGCTGGAGCTTCTGGGAGGTGCCGTAGATCTGAGGGTAGCGGCGCCGCAGAGCGCACAGCGCCGCCTCGGTGCACACCGCCCTGATGTCAGCGCCACAGTAACCTGACACACAGACGACCAGGACGTCAACTCAACTAGAGACTAAAGTACGAAGAACCACTGCTGCTGCTTCTCTTACCGACACATTTCTCTGCCAGCTCGGCCAGAAAGTCTTCAGACGGAGGAGGCTTCCACTGCCGGGTGTGGATTTTCAGAATCTCTTTACGAGACTGAAACACAAACAGGAGTCTGATTATATTTACACAAGATCAAGAAGAAGAAAACAACTGTTACATCCCTCTGCACCTCCTCTGGCTGATGCATCAGCTTAGCTACCTAATGAGACACGCTTCAGAAGATGAGACACAGTTCTTAGCAGCTCACCCTGTTTGTTTTTCACTGAAGTCGTCTGTCTGTAGTTAAAGTTGCTGGGTCGTAACATAAATATTAAAAAGCATCACTGAGCATTAATGACTGTCTCTCTGTCCAGGTAGAATCTGATTATTACTGTAACTAAACTAACTAAAGTCATCACCTCTCTGTCAGGAAGCCCAAACAGGAACTCCCTGTCAAAGCGTCCGGGCCGCCGCAGCGCCGGGTCGATGGAGTCCAGGCGGTTTGTGGCTCCGATGACCACGACCTCCCCTCGACTGTCCAATCCGTCCATCAGAGCCAGGAGCGTGGACACGATGGAGCTGTGAATCTGGTCCTGTCTGCTGGACCGGACCGGAGCCAGGCCATCGATCTCGTCAAAGAAGATGATGGAGGGACGCATCTGATACGCCTGAGGACGACACACACACCAAGACACACTCAGCATCAACACATCATCACGTGGAGGCACCACTCCTCTGGGGGCAGCAGCACCAGGACGTCCTGACTCTAACCTGCTCAAACAGCAGCCGCAGCTGTCGCTCAGACTCGCCCACCCACTTGCTGAGGCAGTCGGCTCCCTTCCTCATGAAGAAGGCCACCTTCCTGTTGCCATGGCTACACTCGTTGGCCAGCGCCCGGGCGACCAGCGTCTTCCCCGTCCCCGGCGGGCCGTAGAAGAGACAACCCCTGGAGAGAGAGAGAGAGCGTTTCCAGTCTTGATCTCAGCAGGTATCAGGTAGTTCACACAGACCAGGTGTCACTCAGCCAATCACAACTCAGCGTTACTGCAGTAGATGGTTTAGTTCTTTTTTTGATCTAAATTATTTATAACAGTTTGTGCATATGTTGAATCATTTCCCTTGTTTCATCCTGTGCTTCCTCCTCCTTCACTCAGATTCACCAACAGGTTCCTCTTCACCTATAAACCCTGTGAATCACCTGGGGGGCTGGATCTTGAAGTTATCAAAGACCTCGGGGTAGAGAAGAGGGAAGACGACCATCTCCTTCAGAGCTGAGATGTGACCCGACAGACCTCCGATGCTGTCGAAACCCACCTGAGGAGGGAGGGGAAGGAATGAGGCCGACCCACGACGCTCTGGTTTAATTAGTCTTAATGAACGACGTCTGAACTCACAGACTGATCGATGGCCATGGGGTCAATGTCTGCCAGACCTGCTCCTGCAGACATCTTGTCTCTGCGAGTCCCCAGAAGATCCTCCGACCGCAGGCCGAGGGGACGACAGCTGAGAGGACGAGAGGACGGAGCACTGAAACATCTCATCAACATATTAATGAAACATGGAAATGAAAAGACACAACTTCACCTGAGCAGCTAAATGGAGATTAGGGTTAAACTAAACACCTCAAACTATTTTATTTTACACTTTTATACGTTAATGACGTTGTGGCAGAGACTCCAGTGTGTTACACAGCTTTCATTTCATTTATCAAACAACAATAATCTTCATTTCACCAACGAGTTTCAGACGTTGCTTTGTTAAAGACTCAGAGATGGAGTCCGTTCACTTTTAATTCTAACTTCCTGGTTTGTGTCTGCAACGTGTGGCCCACTGCACATGCTCAGTAGTGTTCTTCACTGGCTCACAGACTAGACACTGTGACGTCACAGATATAAAGGTTTACAAACGTGACGCCTCAGTGGGTTAAAGTTTAAAAAGAGTAGAAATCAGTTTCAGTCCCAACAAACAGAGAAACCTATCGGTGCGTGTTTAAAGGAGCTGCTGACTCAGCTGTTTTTATTTACAGGTGATGGAGATGTTTAAATGTTTAGTAACTTTAAATTTAAATGTTATTTTTCTGTATTTAAAGCTGAGATTAAATAAAGGAGCATAAACACTAGACACTGACCTGCTAGAAGCCTTCTCCTCTTCATCATCAGAGTCGTTGTCTTCATCAGAGTGATTGGACCACGAGCTCTTCGTGGTTCTGTTGGAAGAAACGAAGCAACAGTGAGTGAACGTCTGGAGGACGTGGTGGCAGCGTCTCTTTCTCTACATTAAACTCAGCTGCCTTCACTCCAGCAGAAAACTTAAGCCTCCCACAACAGTCAGTCTGACCTGAAGGCTCGTCCTCGGGTCGTGTTGGGTCCTGAGGCGCTGATCCTGAAGGTTCCTCTCAGGAACTCTAATCAACACCAGAGGAAACAGGAACATGTTCAGTACATCTCCTCCTACTGTAACTACTGTTCTCAGCATCCTCTGATCATCAGCTCAGCACTGACCGCTGCTCGGTCCCTGGTACAGCGACGAAGCTCGGCTCAGTTTGGCATCAAAGTTCTGGTCCACGCTGCAGCTGCTGTCTTCGTCCGCAGTCGTTTCCTGTCGGCTGTCTGTGTCGACAACTACACCTGGAAACACCAGAGAAGAAGAAATGAAAGGCGTCAGAGCGCCACGTCCTCCCGTCTTCATCCTCCTCCTGGATGTTGGTACAGACCGCTCTCTTCGTCGCTGTCGATGAGCTCTCTCTGCGACGCTGACGTTCTCCTCCTCTGAGCTTTAGAGAAGATCTTCTGGATGAAATTAAACACAGGATTAGAAACTCAGGATCTGGATATTATGGTTTTATTTCCTCAGCTTGACCTGTTCACATGTCGACTGGAGGCCGTTAGTGTCAGAGCGTTTCTATTATTAAATATAAATCAGTGTAACATCCATAACTGTGACCCTTCATCAGACAGGTCAAATAATCTGGACTGAGATGTTTGGATCGAAGGTTTAACAAATAAACTGATCGACTTCTGACAATGAAGAGCAGCCGTGTATACGAGTGTGACACTATGAGCCTTCGTCTCTGGGACAACATGTTGATGATCCATGTGAGAGCTCATATCAAGTATTTATAATGTTATAAAACAGAAACACGGGCTGGTGCTTCTCAGTGTTTTGGCCTCCTTCCAATATGGTGGCAGCTGATAGGGACGTCCCGCAGAGGGAGGGGGGCAGGGTGCAGCTGGGTGAAGCACCCTCACTACGACATGATAAGAGAGGCAGCGCCCAGAGAGAGTAAACACACCGAGTCTGAACAGGAGGTTAAAACTGAGCTGCGTTCAGAGGCGGCTGAAACACAGGAAGGTTTACAAAACAGTAGAAACTAGTTTCAACTGTGTTTTTATTGTGTTTGGTTTAAACTCAGTTCAGACTGTGGTTCTCAGTCGTCCAGGTCATGGATCTAAACTGACTCCTCTAGTTCTATGTGAGTGTCTTGTCATGAACAGACCTTAGTGAGCTTCTCCCCACCTGTCATCTAGACTGAACTGTGTTAGTATCTCAGACTCATTTTAACATTTAATATGAACCATCTGCTGCATCACAATCAGCTGAGACTAAATACACAAACTGATGAGCAGCGACACAAACCAGGTGACGACCCAAACGTTGATATGAAAGTGGAGTGAAGACGCTTCAGACGCAGACGAGACGATCACTGTCGGGGCTGAGACGTTACAACCCAAGAACAGCATCACTCACTCCGTCTCTGTTGCTGCTGAGCCTCCTCTTCCTCCTCTTCTTCATGTTGTCCACCCTCTTCAGGACCGAGGCTGCTGAGCTGCAGAGACAAACGATGTAGAGTTAAAATAAATCAGTGCTGACTGGAGCCAGCAGACAGCAGGTTTATTATGAAAGAAAACAAATGAGACTGAACATGAACAACATAACTGGTCTCTTATCATCTAACACTGATGAAAACAGCCTCTGGTCAGTTATTTAATTATTTAATTGGACTTTTTTGTGATAAAAGCCTTTAATCTTCAACTCAGGTCAAACTGACGAGATAGAAAATGAGAAATGTAAAGAGTGATTATATATGAAGACTGATGTTTGTCTGTTGTGGTCTCTGGTAGAGAGTCATGTTGGAGAAAAGAGACTCTGCCACAAAACCTGAAAACTATCTGCAGAAGAACTGAACCTTTAATCAGGTCTAAGAGGAAAAAGGAAAGAACAAATCAAAATGATCTGCATGGAAAAATGGACGAGTCCTTTACTGTGAAGCCTCTGAGTTCAGAATATCTGGATCTGTAAACATTCATCAGATCAGACTGTTAAGGTCAGTGATGTTAAAGGGGTCTCACTTGGTGCTGAAGCCGTTGGTCGTGTCGGGGGCCTGGTATCTGCTGGTCGGTTTGGTCGGCCTGCTGCTCCTCCTCGGACCCGTCCTCCTGACACCTGACACACACATGCACTCGGTTCATTAGGAACACCTGCAACGTTTAACTAAACCCTTGGGTCGACTGGTTCCTTTCTGTGTGTAGTCTGCATGTTCTCCCTGTGTCTGCGTGGGTTCTCTCCAGGTTCTCCAGCTTCCTCCCACCGTCCAAAGACATGCTGGTTAGGTTCATTGGTGATTCTGTCTCTCTGTGTTAGCCCTGTGATAGACTGGAGACCTGTCCAGGGTGGACCCCCCCTCTAGACCAATGACAGCTGGGATAGACTGGAGACCTGTCCAGGGTGGACCCCCCCTCTAGACCGATGACAGCTGGGATAGGCTGGAGACCTGTCCAGGGTGGACCCCCCTCTAGACCGATGACAGCTGGGATAGACTGGAGACCTGTCCAGGGTGGACCCCCCCCTCTAGACCGATGACAGCTGGGATAGGCTGGAGACCTGTCCAGGGTGGACCCCCCCTCTAGACCAGTGACAGCTGGGATAGACTGGAGACCTGTCCAGGGTGGACCCCCCCTCTAGAACAATGACAGCTGGGATAGACTGGAGACCTGTCCAGGGTGGACCCCCCCTCTAGAACAATGACAGCTGGGATAGGCTGGAGACCTGTCCAGGGTGGACCCCCCCTCTAGACCAGTGACAGCTGGGATAGACTGGAGACCTGTCCAGGGTGGACCCCCCCTCTAGACCAATGACAGCTGGGACAGACTGGAGACCTGTCCAGGGTGGACCCCCCCTCTAGACCAATGACAGCTGGGATGGACTGGAGACCTGTCCAGGGTGGACCCCCCCTCTAGACCAATGACAGCTGGGACAGACTGGAGACCTGTCCAGGGTGGACCCCCCCTCTAGACCAATGACAGCTGGGACAGACTGGAGACCTGTCCAGGGTGGACCCCCCCTCTAGACCAATGACAGCTGGGACAGACTGGAGACCTGTCCAGGGTGGACCCCCCCTCTAGACCAATGACTGGTTTATAAACCACTCATATCTCATAAACTAAATTTAAATCATTTAATCATCAGAGTAAATAAAACCAGACTGAGACGTTTAGATGAGACATTTATGTCAAAGATGCGTCCTCGTCCATCTCTTTGTCTCTAGTGGATTATTTTTTTGTCTCACTTTGGACAACAGGAGGAGGTGGAGACACGTCCTCCATCTTTGGTGAACTCTGCATTCTGTGTCATATGTCAATCAACTGGATCAGCTGCTCCCATTGGCTGTCGCTGAGATTAGTTCAATCTGGCACCGCCCACGTTGGCGTCCTTACCTGGAGGGTTCTGGAGCCTCTGAGATTTCCTGTCGACACAAAGCAGACATCAGAACGAGGAACATGACAACAGAACAACACATCAGACTGTTCATGTATTTACTTTTACATCTGAGGTGGAGGCGTTGCCCGTGTTACTCCACCACATAACAGACACGTTCACTGAATATGTTGTGGGAGATTAATGACAAGAAACATCTACCTGGAGGCCTGAGGATGTTAGAGGATTTTAATTATGTCATGACCCCTCACACTTATACTGTGACCTTCTAACGGGCCTGAAGCCTCATGTTAGAAACCAATAAACTGTATTTAACATATTTAACAAACAGTATTTCACCAGTCCTGCAGAAAAATACTGTTTAAACACAGACGCATCAGTATTAATGAATTAACGTGTGATCATTAATTCTTTTATTTTTACTGGAGCAGAACTTTTACTCATTATATTATGTTTAAAACGTTTTATTGATACTTTTACTAAAGTAGTGGATCTGTATTTAAATAAATATACACATAAAGTAAAATCAGAATACTTTATTAATCCTTCCTGAAACACAACAAACCTACATTTTAAATGAATTAATTAATTATATATTAAAATGTCTAAAACAAAACAGGATTCTTTTTAATCTAATTATTTTACTGGAGCAGGACGGTTACTCATCATATTATTTTTAAAATACATTTTATGATTTAATTTTTGGTGTTTTTACTGAAGGTAAATGTGCACATATTAAGCAAAAAGTACATTTCTAAAAGAAACCTTAATATTTAAAAACGTATTAATTAATCAGATAACGGACAAAACATTCACACCTGATGATGACGGTCGTCGGTTTGACATCTTCCTCCTCTTCATTAAATCCCTGAGGAACATGACACATGAAACTCAACTGATGCGGTGAAGCTAAGCTAAAGAAGCTAACTTTGTTCCAGACTCACAGCGGACCGTCCGGACCCTGCAGGCCGGCTCACCGCGCTCCTTCTCCGGGTCTCTGTCGCAGCCTGCGGCGGCGTCTCGGAGCCGGCGTCGCCTCTGCCTCGAAGCGTCACCATGGTAACGGCGCAGGGAGAAGCCAACGGTTTTTACTGTTAGCTTAAAAAGCTACGTTAGCAACAAAAGAAGAGCAGAACGCGGAGGAGCAGCTCCCAGGTGTCTCCCACCGGTTCTTCTGAGAGGAAACGCCGTGAGCTCGGTGAGTTGAGGCCGAGCTGGAAGTCAAACACACCCAAACACTCTCCGTTAATCTGATGGTCCGCTCCGAGCGCCGCCGTGTACTTTCAAACCGGAGGGCTCTGCCGCCGCCTGGTGACGTCATGCCGTAATGAGCGTCAACCAATTCATTTATTCATTTATTTACGTCAATTTATCACGTTAATAAAAATGTATGCTCCTAAATACTGTTTTTATTTATAAATGTAATTGTTTTTATTATCATTTCTCAAAGTTATTGTTTTTACTATTATTTTGTTTTTTTACTTTTGCAAACATATGGTTTCACCTACTGTTCAGAATATTAATTATTTTATTTATTACATCAAAAAAAAAAAAAAATGTTATACAGTCAGGTCCAAATATAATTTGACATTCAACATTTGTTTGTTATTTTAGACTTTATTCATCCACGAGGGAAAATGTTTGGTCACAGTAGCTCAGTTGCACAGAAACACTCTTAAGAACCGCAAGTAAAAAGAAAGATTAACTAAAGTAAAATAAAAATAAGATATAGGCAAAATCTAGTAAAATAAAATTAAAATGAAACAGAAATAAAAATCTAGTAAAATAAAATTAAAATAAAATAAAAGTAAAAATCTAGTAAAATAAAATTAAAATGAAACAAATAAAAATAAAATAAAAGTCAATATCTAGTAAAATAAAATAAAAATGAAACATAAATAAAAATCTAGTAAAATAAAATTAAAATAAAATAAGAGTACAAATCTAGTAAAATGAAATAAAAACAGTATAAGCAAAAAAATTTGCATATGAACAAACGTACAAGAAACAGAGACAGAAGTAAATATATAATATACCAAAAAGAGTTATACAATCAATGTGAACTTAAAATTCAGAATCTTAGCTGTAATGTGAAGGTATGCTTGAATACATTTAGGAATATGCAACTATATATATATATATATATATATATATATATATATATATATATATATATATATATATATATATATATACACACACATATATATATATATAATGTATGTGTATAATATTTAGACATTATTCACTGTAATTAAACAATAAATGATATAATTAAAAACATTGTGAAAAAACATAAACCTGTCATTTATATTTGAGTCATCCTTCCATGTTAAGACTCCAGTAGCTGTACAGGTGACATGGAGGTTTATCTTCACAGAGCGTCATCGTACTGGAGGCTGAGATCGTGGTTTCCTGGTTCTTGGACTGCAGGGACTAATCACAAAGGTGGGGTTATTTTTACGTACATACTGTAAAGATGAACACATATTGACTCACTTTCAGAACAAGCCTCTAGTGGAAATCAGAGAAACTGCAGTTAATAGGATTTCAATAGTGTTAATGTTTTTTGTTGTTGTTTTTAGGCACTAGATAAAAACATGTGGTCTATGCTGAGATGGACGGAGATGTTTTAGATGTGCAAGACTCTATCAGGGAAGAACTCTAATGAAGCATGAAGGTATTTAAAAAGTATTTCAAAAGATCACATTTTAGGAGGAAACCTCACTGCAGTGGAATCACATGGAAAAGTCTCAAGTTCAGGTTTTTTTTATTTCATGAAATCTAAACAAAAAGCTTCAGTCTGCACTGATTGAGATGATAGTTATGATGAACACCTACTGGTCATCTTTCTCTTGAAAAATATCCGAAGGAGTGCGCTCACGATCACGACCCCAGTCACGACTGAAGTGACTGAAACAACCACAGGTAGGTTTATTCCCTCAGAGCTGGGAAGCAGCCGATCTAAAACACAGACAACATTCAGTCTTTACAGTAGATTACAATTTTAATAAGCACCTTACAGTCTGGAGTCTGGGCCATAAGATTTACTGCAAACGGTATTTACAAAAACATTCTTACCCCAAGATTTCTCAACAGTCATATTAGATGCAGCATGAATGATTTCACAGGTGTAATTAGACTTGTCTGACTTTAAAATCTCCACATAGTCTCTTCTCTGGAAGGTGTCGTCTTCATTTGGACGAACATCTGAGGTCACCACTCCGTCCTCTCTGGTCAGAATACGTCCGTTCTTCTTGATATTCAGGATGATGTCTTTTGGGTAGAAGCCTGTGGCCAGACACGTCAAAGTGACGTTGGTCTCCACGTTTGTTGCAAACACGTAAACATCAGGAGGAGCTGGAAACAGAAAAAACAGCAGAGTTAGATGCTTGTTGGGTGTAGTTCACACATAATACAAAGTTTAACCAGGACTAAATGTGTTGTTTTTTAACATGCAGCTGCAGTTCTGAAGGCCAGTCACATGTCAAAGAAGACCCAAAGCATGATGCTGCCACCACCATGTGACCGCTTTGGTTAGCGTGTTCATCATACATACAGGCTTCTTGAAGCTGCTTCTCTCTGTAACTCATGAACTTCCCCAGCCAGTCCATGCACTCGTTCTCCAGGTAGCCTTTGGTGTATTCTTTCAGGACCTGGACTTCATCCCACTTCCTCTTGGTGGGGACAGCTGCATCAGTCGGGGCGACCCAGACTGCGTGTTCATCATCGAAGGACAGGAAGTCGTTTCCATCATAATTGTACATGTCCATGCCACGGTGGAACTGTAGAGTACCGTCAGGTCTTTCCTCACCCTCACAGCCGTGCATCCACTGGAGAACATGGACGTCTGAAACCAAACAAAGGTCATATCTAAAAGGTTCAGAATTAAATGTGTTTGAGGAGTTTTTCAGTGTCGTGGATCTTACCGGTGTCATTCTGTCTCATCCGTTTCATCAGGATGTCGATGTTGACCTTGAACCACTGCTGCTTGCTCTGGCGGGACTGTGTTCCTTTGCTCCAATAGTCTTCAGAGAGTCGCTCTTCCATCCAGGTCTGTTTGGGAACTTTCTTCTGATTCTCACTGTCGTAGTAGTCGATCATCCTGCTGTCCAGCAG
This sequence comes from Chelon labrosus, assembly GCF_963514085.1. Classification (NCBI taxonomy): domain Eukaryota; kingdom Metazoa; phylum Chordata; class Actinopteri; order Mugiliformes; family Mugilidae; genus Chelon; species Chelon labrosus. The sequence goes on from NC_140349.1 coordinate 1,613,326, forward strand.
ACCCATGGCAGTGAACTCGTGGATGCCCGGGAGTCCCACAGGTTTGGAGAGGGCCGTGTAGATGTAAGTGAGGGAATGTCTCTCTGAAAATCACACGAGGCGTTCAGAGTTCCTCCTGATTCATAATATAAATTATAATATTTATATATAAGAACTAAATGTGACATGATTCCTCCTGAGGATCCTCTCTACAGAAACAGTGACTGACATCTGTCTGTAGCAGCATGAAAACTAGAGACAAACTTTACTTCCATAAAACTATGTGATGAACCACAGATTGTGTATTTTTGGTTTTAACTCGGTGGCGGCTGTTTCCTTCCTGCATCATTTAGTCACATTAAGGTTTTATTTTTATTCAGTTAACTGACGACAGAACGAGCACAAACACATAAAGACAACTTCCTCATCAATGTTAAAGTCGTCCATCTCTAGCTGAAGAACAGTCATCTAATTTATTAGATCATATTTTGTCGTCACTTTTGTTTTAGAGTTGGTGATGGGTATAAATTAAATTCATCTTTTAACTCACCACAGGTCACCATCGGTCCGAGCAGGATGACAACTGAGACCAAAAACATTTTAACTTCAGAGAAAACAAACTTTGTTTCTGAACAGAGAGAGAGACGAGATTCTTCTTCTTCTTCTTCTTCTGTATCATCTGCTTTCTTCCTCAATCTAACACAGTTATTAAACAGCTGATGGTGCGTTCAGGTGACACCAGGAAACTATTAACGATAACGACTCCACAGACCTGGCTTTAGACCGTTTGTTTCAACTCTTCTTCAGATTAGACCAGAAGCTTCTGAAGATTCAGTTCAGGTTTTGATTTTTAATGAACTTGCTTTTAAAACTCATTTTAACTTTGAGTTTAAACTTGAATCTTCAGGAAAACGTGGATACAGTGAAGGCGTCTGAATACTTCCTGAAGAGACTCTCCACTGTTGAACTGATCTTAATGAAGACTGAAGATGAACACAGTCTCTCCTCAGAGGATTTCACAGTTTTGTTCTGGTGAAAAGTGACAGAAGCTGGAGCTCAGTGTGTTGTGTCATGTATTAAACTCACATGGAACCAGAAACCACAGAAGAAGAGACGTGTTTAAAGTAATCTCAAAGAAAATAAAGAAGAAGTATGATTTAAAATGATTTATTTATTTTAACCACTGAGAATAAAATGACTGACTATTTTTTAATGTGGAAACATTTCCTTTTTAGTCATAAAGTATAAAATTAAACTGACAACAAAATACAGCATTAAAAAACCTTTGACTGGTGAGCCTGAAGTAAGATTAAATGACAATAACCAACAATAAAAACAAATATTTACAGTGATACAGCATCAGACAGTACATGAGATTAAAAAAAAAGTAAAACATAGGGCAAATACAAAATGTCAAAGAACACAACGTCATCATCAACATCACATAACACAGGTTATACATGTGTGGTCTACTGGGAGCAGAGTTGGTCGTACAGCCTCACAGTGTTGGAAGAAATGACCTGAGGTAATGCTCCTTCACAGCAGTCAGCTGCTACTTCAAATACTCTGATCACACTGCCATACTCTGTTTTACCAAAACTCAATCTCTCACTTCACACAATGCTGCATGAACGACGACCTGCAGCTCAACGTATCACAGACAAGAGAACTAGTCATCAACAGCTCCAGGACACACAGCACAGCCCACAACACTGGCACCAATAATCAAACTGTTCAGACAGTGGACTCGTTAAAGCATCTTAGACTCATCCTGGACAATAAACTGAGCAACGCACCACTGACAACTACAAACGCTCTAACAAACACTATCTGTGTTTATAACCAGGGCTCGACAGTGCAAGCACCTCGTCGCAAATGCTGGTAAAAAATAGTTCAGTGCGAATTGTGAAATGCAATTGCCTTTTTTTTTTTCAGTCGGCATCATTTCATTTGGCAGCTTAACATAAGGCTGGCACAATCAGTGAATTCTTTTAAATCACTTCTTAAAACTCATTTTAAAGACTTGCTTTTATGTGAGATTTGTCTTTTTAACTTTCTTTTAACTTGTAACTTGAATTAAGTCATTCTATTTTACTGTGTTTTATTTTATTTTATTTATATTTATTATTTTTGTTATGTGGTTGTTTATGTAATTTAACTTTCAATTGCTTTTATTGTCTTCTCAAATATTGTTGGTTGTTCTTATTTTGCCTGAGTATTTTATTCATGCTTGAATGTTAAAGCACTTTGTAAACACTGTTTTTAAAAGGTGCTATATAAATAAAGGTATTATATTATTATTATTAACCATGACGTCCATTCAGCAAACACACTATAGCCGCGCTGAATTCAAAGGGGTGGCCTAGCTAAGTTAGCATCATGCCGAAGTGGGGAAATATAAGAAATCCTACAGGAAGGAATGGGAGACCGACCTTGAACTTAAGACCTGGATTGCGGCTGTCCCAGGAGACGACTCTAAAGCCCGTTGCAGGTATTGTAACACAGAAATAAGAGCTCAGCTTAATGATCTGAAAGAACATGGCGCCACAAAAAATGGTTGATTTACTGCGCTCTTGCTGGTTGCAATTTGCAAAAAACCTACTTATCTATCATTTATGTGTGGTTATTTGATGCACAGTTGCACTGTGCAGATTTGCACCTATAAATAACTGACAATACATGAGTTGTTACAGTATTATTCTCTCTGCACTCTTTAGAGAATATAACTAAAACTAAAAAAGATATGAATTTAATTGTTTTGCTTATAAATGCCTCCTTGTTGACCTCATATCACTTTATTAAAGAAAAACGCATTATTTGGTAACTTTTCATCGCGCCCCTAAAATTATTTGTGTGCTACTAGATTTTTCAACTGAGTAAAATGCTGAGCGTCAAGCCCTGGTTACACATTCAAAGCACTGTCTGTTGTTGCTCTACAAAGTATAATCCAACCCTAATCTATCTACAGTAACAATATGTCTGTGTCTACAATGAAACTACAGTTATTAATATCTAACTCTCAGGTTTACTGGAGTTAAATTATAACAAATGAGAAAATGTAAATATTGATTGTCACCAACTTTCTTAATAACAGCTTAAATAAGAAGTAAAATCAGTCAAATATTCCTTTCACATTCCTTCAAATAAGACCTGTCCAGGGTCCACCCTTGTTTTTATACAGAGCTTGTTTTTATATAGAGCTTGTTTTTATACAGAGCTTTTCTACCTGTTGGTTCTCAAAGTGCTTTACAGTCACAGACACATGGACCCATTCACTCACACATTCTCACACCAGTGCCTCACACTGGGAGCAACTGGAGGTTCAGTGTCTTGCTCAAGGACACTTCAGCAACAGATTAACTGGTTAAATAACGGTTAGTTGGAGCTCTACATACTGTTGATACTAACTCAGTAGTTTTACACTCTCACACAGAGCTTTAATCACATTTAGTATGAGATGAAAAATAAACATTTATCTTCTTTCTCCTGAACTCTAACACTGTCTGGTTGTAACAGCTCCATTAAACATCCACACACTGACTCTCTTTAAGGTCTCAACTTCTGGATTAGTTTCATTTCTTCCAGGTGGCTCTGAGGAAACCCTCCTGATTCAAACAAGATCATCTAAATGTCACTTTGAGGTTTGAAGAAGATGGAAAAATACTTTAGTTTTCATTTAAATTCTCTTAGTTTCAGTCTCCTGCTCACTGATAGATGGATCTGATGTTTCTGATGAAATATTTCTGGACACTTTCAGGAGACTCTCAGCCTCAGTCGTCTTGATTTAATAGTCCCCGTCTGCAGGAATGAACATCAGAGTTATTTATATGTAGAGTTATAATAAAACATGGAGGTCAGATATTTTTCTGGTGTCTTCTTTGGTAAATGTTCATTTATCTTTCATTACAATAGATTCATCCAGATTATGAAAAGAACATTGAGACTCACCAGAGACATCAGAAGGAGAAACCAGACTCTCTTGTTACTGTGAAGAAAATAAAATGAAGTTTGACTAAAAATGTCTTTCCAGCTCATCTCTTCTTTCACTGAGGGTTCACCAGAAGCTAAAGACAACACAGGTCAGTCTGCCATGAGTCTGTCTGTCTGTCATGACACAGAAACTATCTATAGTTGAATGAAGTCACTTTCTACATTGATGTTTCACTGCACAGACTAAAACTGAAGCATGGAATAAAAACTACTGCATCACATGTGTAGACAGTAGATGACTTCATGTTGATTGGATCTCCAGTGTTATCATCTAAACACACACATCCAGGAACTATTAAGAACTAAATGCTACCATCTGTTTTCATCTCAATCTTCTGCCTCCAATCTTTTTCACTTCTTTTCATTTTTCTGACAGTTGGAACCAAAACAATGTCGTCAAACTCCTGCAGATCTAGAGCTGGAAACTTGGAACAAGAAGGAGTCACGGCAGAGAAAGAACATGTCAGAAACTTGGCTTCATTTCATGAAGAAAGACGACAACAGCTCTGGTTGTAACGTCTGGAAAAAGCTGAAACATCTTCTCCAACATGAACGTAGAGTCCTGGACGACCATGAAAATGATCCTGGAGAAATATTCTCTCATTTCATCCATTTTAGATCAAGACACAATCAAATCAATCCTCATCATCCTCATAGATCTTTACTGAGGAACACACTTACCAGTCAGGAGAGGTGAGGTCACCTTGATTCTATGTTCAGTTTTTCTACATTACATGTTTTGTAGTGATTTGATTTAAAACGACCAGTTTTAACAGAAATTATAACTTTTACTGAACAATATTCTGACTCTGTTCAAACTATCTAAAACACTTTAAGTTGTATTTATTAAGATTTAAAGCTGTAAATTAATCATTTAATAAACACAATCACTTCAGTCATTTCAAAGCAAAGATGTCAAATACTGTTTTAATTTAAATATGATATTAATATATTAACGTTAATTAGCTTTAAGCTAACTCTGGTTCTGAACATCACATGGTAACATTTACAGGACTGTAGATGGATTAATAAAATGTCAGTTATACAATAATTCAATAGAATCAGTAACAGAGAAATAAAACACTGACCTGGTTGAGGAGTTACAGTCTGCAGTGGTATAACTGTAAACAAAGATGAAGATGAAGCGTGTTATTTCCTCCAGTCTCATGTTTCTACAATAGTCTGTGAAGTTCATTGTAAAACGCTGCAGCCTGTGCAGGACTAACTTCAAGGATCAGGTCAGCATTCAGTATTTTATTGTCAGTAAATCTCAGAACACATTCAGTGTTGGATATCTGATGATAGAAACATCAACTTCAGAGCATTTCACTAAATGTCAATCCAGAATAACATCAGCCACATGTTTTAAATCAGTCCTGAACAGACACCAACAGAAACACACTGAAGATAATAAAGGAGTTACCTGGGGTATAGGTTACTACATCATCATTAGCAGCAGCTCCTGTAAATAAACACATAGTGAATGAAGTGATGATTGATGGTAGAAGTTATTGTATTAGAAGGACTTCTACTTGTCCACAGTCCAATAATAACAGAGCTCTGATAACAGACACACTCCATTGTTCTTCTGGCTGAACAGATACTGTGTAATCTTGGTGTAAATACACTACAGACAACTCTGGATTACAGGACCTACAATCATTGATGTTGTTGAACACACTGATGACACACAACACTCTACCTACCAAGAATGGGTCTTCTGAACAAATACAACACCAGCACCACAGCCAGGACCAGGACTCCTACCACTACAGTTCCTTCACATTTCTTTAGATAACAACATAAACATTGTTCCACAGATAACACTGCTAGTAGCTCTAATACAAACTGACACTTCAATCCAACATTAGTCCAAACAACTAAAATTAACTAATGTTTCACATCTGAGGTGTGATAAGAAAACTAATAATGTAGAGATCTGAAGGACTAGCTGTAGACAAAGAACAATATTTAAAATGATTTTAAAAGAAAGACTGAGACAGATGATAAAAACTATTAAACTTTCTTACCCCAAACCTCCTCAACATGAAAACCAGATGCAGCATGAATGACTTCACAGCTGTAATCAGACATCTCTGACTCTAAAATCTCCACTTGGTCTATTCTCTTGAAGGTGTCGTCTTCATTTGGACAAACCCCTGTACTCTCCACTCCGTCCTCTCTGGTTAGAATACGTCCGTTCCTCCAGATATTCAGAGTGATGTCTTTTGGGTAGAAGCCTGTGGCCAGACACGTCAAAATGACGTTGGTCTGAACTTCAGAGAGCTCTGTAAACATCTTCACACAAGGTTTAGCTGTAAACAGAAAACATGAGGTGATGTTTGGAGGGAGGCTACGTAGCAGCATGATACAGACCAATGTCACCACACATATGATCAGTTTACAACACTGACATCCTCATGATAAACTGAATCAGTCTCAGACTCCTTGTTTTAGCTTTATAGACATAATGAGGAGGTTTTTAGTTGATTGGTACAGAGAGAGTTGATCTGACTTCCCCGTTTTTAATGAAGTTTTTCTAGATGTACATAACATGAACACAGACAACATTTCATGGTGTCAGACACATTTCCTCAATATTCAGAATAACATCAGCCACATGTTTTAAATCAGTCCTGAACAGACACCAACAGAAACACACTGAAGAAAATAAAGGAGTTACCTGTGGCATTGATTGTTCTGCATCTGTTGGTCCATCCTGTAAATAAACACATAGTGAATGAAGTGATGACTGATGGTAGAAGTTATTGTATTAGAAGGACTTCTACTTGTCCACAGTCCAATAATAACAGAGCTCTGATAACAGACACACTCCATTGTTCTTCTGGCTGAACAGATACTGTGTAATCTTGGTGTAAATACACTACAGACAACTCTGGATTACAGGACCTACAATCATTGATGTTGTTGAACACACTCATGACACACAACACTCTACCTTGATTTATTTTATATTGTGTTAGCTGTTACGCTGCACACAAATGGAACAAACTACCAGCAGAGCTGAAATCAGCCCCAACTGTAAGCACTTTTAAATCCAGGTTAAAAACATTTCTTTTTTCATGTGCATATGGCTGAGCCCTTTTAAATCATTTTAAATCGTAATCTTGGATTTACACTGTAAGTCCTCTTAATCGTTTTAATATATGTATATATATAATACACTTTTCTTTTTCTTTTTTTTTCTTTTTTCTTTTTTTCTTTTTCTTTGTTCTTGCTTTTAACTGTGTGTTCTAATTTGTTCTGTTTTTATGTAAAGCACATTGAGTTGCCTCTTGGTATGAAATGCGCTATATAAATAAAAATGCCTTGCCTTGCCTTACCTACCAAGAATGCCTCGTTTCTTCAACACCACCAGCACAACTGGAACCAGGACCAGAACCAGAAGGACTCCTACAACTGCACCAATGATGATGACAGTGTTGTCTCCATTGTCTCCACCTCCATGAGGTTCAGGAGGAAGACGATGATCTAAAAGAGAGAAAACATTGACATCAGTTTGTGTGTGTTACTGAAATGTGGATGTAAAGTCTCAGCAAAGATTCAATTTAATGACTAAACAAAGTGAAATCAGTGGTTAGTGAAGGAGAGAAACATGTGATGTTAAAAACTAAACCAGTGTGTCAGAGTATTCTCAGATGAGACTATGTGAAGACAACTTCTACCTGTTCTCTTGGTTACAATCGTCTGACTGACTTCAATTCAACCACAACTATTTCAGATGAACTCAGCTGAGTCTCAGAAACGTTTCAATCATTAGAGACCAGTCACTGCAGCCCTCTGAAATAATGTGGACATTTCAGCTCCAGTCTTCAGTCATTTTCTTCACATTTCTTTAGACAAACACTTGTAGAGACGACACTGTTAGCAGCTCTGATACAAATCAACTCTGAATCCAACCAGAGTCTAGAAAACTACACTAAATCATTTTGACATCTCTGTCATCAGAAAACTAAGAATGCAGAGATCTGTTGGACAAACATCAGAATAAAATGAATAAAACTATTAAACTTTCTTACCCCAAACCTTCTCAACACGTGAACCAGATGCAGCATGAATGACTTCACAGCTGTAATCAGACTTGTCTGACTTTAAAATCTCCACATAGTCTCTTCTCTGGAAGGTGTCGTTTTTATTTGAACAAACTCTTGAACTCTTCACTCCGTCCTCTCTGGTCAGAAGACGTCCGTTCCTCTTGATATTCAGGATGATGTCTTTTGGGTAGAAGCCTGAGGCCAGACACGTCAAAAAGACGTTGGTCTGAACTTTGGAGTTATTTAGAAACACGTAAACATCAGGTTGATCTGGAAGCAGAAAACATGAGGTGATGTTTGGAGGGAGGCTACGTAGCAGCATGATACAGACCAATGTCACCACACATATATCTGTAGTGAGACTTTACTTGATGTAAATAATAAAATATATTCTCATGTCTTACATGTGTCTATAAACTCAGATGAAATGATCCATCCTCTTCCACCAGATTTAGGATCTAAAACACAGAAAACATTCACATTAGTTTCATGTTCAGTCTTTCAACACAATCCTGATCTGTCACTGAAATAATGTGGATGGAAAGTCACAGAAAAGTCACTAAACAACATATTTAGTCATTTGTTCAGTGAGAAACATGTGACGTTAAAGAAAAAGTCTCATCTGAGAATAAACGATGTGAAACCTCAAAACAGATTCTGATTTTCTACCAGGTCAGAATCTGTAAATTCCTAAAACCAGTGTTTCCTTCTAACTAATGTTTCTCCTTGTTGAGTCTCTGAAGACACAGAGTTGTCACATGTAAATACCAACTATTCATCTTCAACAGAGTCACATGGTTTAGACGTAATCATCTCCTGGAGAGAAACTAAGAAGATTTACTGCATCTGTCCCAGTAAATCACACCAAGCTGGAGAACCAACCACAGTCTGATGTACCTGGACTAAACAGCCCAGGTGTGAATGAACCTTCAGATCCTTTGTTAGTGAAGTCATTTCAATCATTGGACAGAAACCACTGTCAGCTTTCTGCAGTAATGTTGATCACATCCCAGATATACAAGACATGACGTTTACTTCACATTCAGACAAGAACATGAACAACATCACTGCTAGCAGCTCTGATACGTTACTAACTCACTGTTCATTTAAAAATGAGTTTAACAACTAGAGAAAATACATCAGGACTAATAATGTAGAGATCTACTAACTACATGTAGAGAACTAGATTATAGAATAAATAAAAACTACAACAAATAATTAAAACTATAAAACTTTCTTACCCCAAACCTTCTCAACACGAAAACGAGATGCAGCATGAATGACTTCACAGCTGTAATTAGACATGTCAGACTTGTCAGAAATGATCACATGGTCTCTTCTCCAGAAGGTGTCTTCATGTGGTTTAACTCCTGAAGTCTTCACTCCGTCCTCTTTAGTCAGAACACAGTGATTCTTCTTGATGTTCAGGATGATGTCTGTTGTCTTGAAGCCTTTAGCTCTGCACACTAAAATCCTGTGATTTTCAATCTCTGTACCAACATCAATGTCATCTGTATACATCTCCACCTCAGGTTGATCTGGAAGCAGAAAACATGAGGTGATGTTTGGAGGGAGGCTACGTAGCAGCATGATACAGACCAATGTCACCACACATATGATCAGTTTACAACACTGACATCCTGAATTAGTCCAGTTTACACATCACCACATGGATTAAACACACAACACATTTGATTTGATCAGACATGAATTAAAGATCAGTAAATAAATTAATATGACAATAAATGAAACAATAGTGATAGTAAACAATTGTAGGAATTAATTCATTTATAAAATATGGAATAAATTAGTTTAATAATCTTGTCTCTATTTCTTCTCCTTTATATTTAGTTTATTTACTGAATCATTTAATTGTCTATTTCCACCATTAGTTTCACTTTTAAATGTATTTGTTCAATGTATTTATTTAATTTCAGTTTTATTTAATTTGTTTAAGTTTGTCAGACGTGTAAGACTGTGGAATAAATAAAGGATTCTTTTATTTTAATTAGAAAATTTAGGAAGAAATTCAGAACATTTACTTTTAAATAGTTACTTTAATTGAAGTTCTTTCTTCTAGTGTGTATTTAACATTGTACTTTAATAATGACATCCATGTGAAACCATGCAGAGGTTTAGTATTTTAATTTCCATCAACGTATGTGTGACTGGAATAAAGGCCTCCAGCACTAAATCCAGAAACACGTTCATCAACTTCTATCACAGTAAACCACACTAAACATCAACCAGACATCTGGAATAAGTTTACATGACTAAAACTCTACAAAGGAATCACCTACAACAAGAAATTAAACTAAAATGACTTTAAAATCTTCAACAGTTCAAATGATTTAGTTTCGTTTTTACCTCGACTCTCATCAAAGGTTCATAAAACAGTGACTTACCGCTGTTTACCGTCACTACTGTCCCCAGAAGAAATAAAAAGACCAAGATGAACATTTTGAACACAAACTTCATTCTGTTCTCAATAGGGCTGGGCGATATGTATATAAAAATATACTGATATATTTTTTTAATGTGATATGGAATTAGACCATATCGCATATATCGCATATAGCTCTAATTAGCTGTGATCTTTGCTCCAAGCTGATGACCTGGAGCTCTCTGCACTGCTCCCCGCCCTTCCTCTTTCATGCAGGAGGAGGAGCAACAATCTGCAGAGGAGAAACTGGTTAGTAACAGATATTTGTAATTTGGAGATGGTTCAGATTCAAAGTATGAGATAAGCAACAAAATCACGTGATATGCAGGTTGCGCTAGATTTTTTTTCGTTGTCTCTCATTTTGACTGACAGGGTCATAAAAATCCCGTCATAATCTATTTTTACCCGACACTTTTTTTAAATGATAATAATGCAATTCAATAGTATTTCATTTTCATTATTATTAATAGTATTTTTCAGTATTGACAGTAGCCTATTGACTTTAAATGGTAAGGGGGGGAAAAAGAGGGAGAGGAAGAAGCTGGATAAGATCATCAGGAAGTCCAGCTCTGTCCTGGGCTGCCCCTTGGACTCAGTGGGGGAGGTGGTGACAGGAGAGTCCTGGCTAAAGTGTCCTCCATGCTGGACAATGAGTCCCACCCCCTGCATGGAGACCTGACAGGACTGAGGAGCAGCTTCAGTGACAGACTGCTCCACCCTCGATGTGTGAAGATACAGAAGGTCTTTCCTGCCTGCTGCTCCACAACCACCACTCTTGATATATGTGCAGTATTACTACACCACAGTGTGTAAAAACTCCAAAACAGCAGTTTGACACCAGTCTATGTAATAATTTACAATTCAATCCGTGCAATATTTGTATCCTATTCCATTTCATTATTTATCTTTTATATGCTACTCTTTTTGCTCTTGTTATTTTTTATTCTGCCTTTTCTGTAAGCTGTTGTAAACTGCAATTTCCCCATTGCAGGACTAATTAAGGTTTTTCTTATTCGTATATACATATTTATTGTATATGTCTATGGTTAGCTGAGCTCTGACGTGTGCATCAGTATAATCGGTGGACCAGGAAATCGTGACCTGATAAAAGTTCCACGATGTTTGGAACGAAAACTGATCAGAGGCAAGAGCCAATTAATAAGGTCACTCGCCACCAAGTGGTCAGAGGTGTGAACTGCAATCTGTCAAAATGACGGATGACCTTCAGATTTTTCCGTCACAGTTTTAAAAAAACGGAAAATATTCGGTTAACGTGACCCCTGGTTATATGTAGATAGTGCTATTAACAAGATACAGCCAAGGGTGGAAACACTACAAATCTCTTTCACCAACTTAAACAGTGGAACAAACTGCAGTACGAAGAGTGTGTGAAACTGAGCACTGCAGAAGCTCAGTCACGAGCCATCCACAACCTGGAAAAGCTCCATGTCGGGATATAAACATATCGTATATCGATATTCAGCCTAAATATATCGGGATATGACTTTTGGTCCATATCGCCCAGACCTAGTTCTCATTCTAAACTTTGTTTTATCAAACTTTTTAACCGTGTTTATTTCTCTCCGTCTCAGTCTGATGAAGAACTGTTCACTTCCTGGTTTCATGTAACGTTTACGGACCCTCCGTTTCTTTTCAGCGTCTCCATGGTAACAACAAGAACAGACTCGTTCTTTGTGAGAGACGTTATTTTTCTTTATCGTTGGGCCTGAATGTCACTGCAGTGTTTCTCACATGTTGAGAATTTACGACTGATCGATGTTCATGTAGAGACTCATGTAGTTTAGTGGACGACAGTAACCAGGTTATTTTAGTACTAAGATTTACATGGTCCCCTAAACGCCTCACACTGGAAAAGAAGAGCTTTGTCTCCCTCTGGTGGTGAAACGATGAACTGCATGATGTCAGTTTAATGGACACAGAGAAACTATGATGATCACTGCCCTCCAGTGGTCACTGTCAGTAACTACAACTGTCCACATCCCATAATACTCATGTTCACACTGAGACACATTGACTGCAGTATTTTAGCTCTGATGTTCATCAGGATCATGATGACGCTCTACATGTCAACACACATACACCCATCAGCCATAACATTATGACCACCTTCATAACATTGTGCTGACCCTTGGAGGCATGGACTCCTCTAGACCCTGAAGGTGTGCTGTGGTATCTGGCACCAAGACGTTAGCAGCAGATCCTGTGTGAAGGACATCTACCTGGAAATACACTGTAAAAAATGACCAAGGAGAAACTCCATTAAAACAACAACAACAGCTGACCTCAGCAGCTCCTTCAGCAGCAGACTGCTGCATCCACGCTGTAAGAAGGAACGCTACCACAGGTCCTTCATCACAACTGACACCAGGCTGAGTCAACAACAACCCACATGTTAGACTTGGCCTGGTTTTATTGTTTTACACATATAAATGTGGTTTGTGCACTGCCTCATGTTGCATGAACCACTACCTCAGCGTCTCATAGTATAGCTCCAAGGCTCACTAGTACTGCTCTCAGGCCCTGTCTGTGGATCTGCTCTATTATATGAAGGAGACGTCTAATGTGATCCTGAGTCTGTCTGCCTGTTATAAAACCTGACTGATCTTCATCTATCAGCTCAGACATAAAACTTTCAAATCTTTTAGAAATGATTGAAGTAAAGATCTTCTAGTCCACATTTAGAAGTGAATGGGTCTATAGGATTCACAGAGTTCCTGATTTCTCCTTCCTCTGGTATAACTGAAGTTCTAGCCTCTTTCCATGAGGGGGGCAGTTTGGCCTCAGTCAGAGTCAGACTGAAAGAATTCAGGAGTAGCGGGGTTAATTCCTCCCTAAATGTTTTCTACCACTGGCTGGGGAATCCGTCACTACCTGCTGTTTTGTTGGATTTTAATCTACTAATTGTGGCATCTAGTTCCTTTTTAGTGATGCTGGAAATTAGTTTTCTGTTTAGTTCCTCTCCTCTAGCCGCTAAGTCCACTGAGTCAAGGAAGTCCTTCATGTCTCCGTCTCCGTCTGCTGTGGGTTGGGTAGATAAGTTTTCATAGTCATCTTTAAAAAGCCTTTCTAGTTCTTCAGGTTCAATAGTAGTTGTTTGGTTAGGGGGTCTCTGATCTTATGTATTGTGTGAGAAGCTTGTTGGACCTTAAGTCTTCTCACCAAATACTTAGATGCTTTAGAGGCTGATTCATAACAGGTCTGTTTAGTCAGTCTTAGTTTTCTCTCTACCTCTTGACTCAGGATGACATCTATCTGCCGTCTGACACTGATTATTTGTTGGAAAGCTGGTTCATCTTGATTATTTTCATGTTGCTCTTCCAGTCTTATTAATTGTTTAAGCAGCTTCTTCTAATCATCCTCTCTAGTCTTTTGTTGGTCAGCTGGCCTCACTATTAACCTCCCTCTCATCACAGCTTTAACCGTGTCCCATAGGACGCTAGAATCCACTGGGCTGTCCCTGTTCTGGTCTCATCCACTTATTCAGCATACCCACATTTAATCTCCACAGTGTGTTTTTGTTCCTCCTGTTTAGACGGATGCTCAGACAAATCAGTTAGTCCTATTTTACATTCCTCTGTTGTGTTGATAATCAAACAGTCTATTGTGGAGTACACTGAGTGTGGAGCAGAATAATGTGGAGTCCTCTCTAACGGATGGAGTTCTCTCCAAACATCAAACATCTCCAGTTCAGTCAGAGAGGTGCTGACTAGTTTCTACAGATGAGTCCTACTCCTCTTGGTCTTAGTTGTGTCCACTTTTCAGAATCATGTTGAAATCCCCTGCACATATTAGAGCTCCTTCATTCTCCAAGGCTATGATCTCAAACAGTCATTTCAAAAACGCTCCATCACAATTAGGTGGCACATAGACACTGACCAAAGTACAAACTACATATTTATCCAGTTTCCCTTTTACTATTACATATCTCCCTTCTCTGTCCTTTATTTCTTTAATGACATTAATATGGTGACTCCTATAAAAGGCATTTTTAAATCCAGATCTCCTCAGTTTATCGTCTTCTTGCTGAGGTAGATGTGTTTCCACTTGATTCTCCTCTTTTCATTGGGTTCTTTAAGCCGTTCACATTTAAGGAGGCTGTTCTCACGTTGTTACGCTGCATCACTTATGAGAATAAAGACAAAAGAAAACATGGGTAGCCCCACTAACACTGCCAGAACAAACAGAGCAAATAAAACAGATGAACTTCCAAACAACTGAGGATCTTTGCGTCCTCCAACAGTCTGATCCCGTTGGTGGATCTAGAGGAAACTCTCTTCTATAAAGAGGGGCCTAACTTAGTAATGACACTAGGACCTACAGTGAGGGGCTTTGTCTTTCTAAATGAGTCCAACGTTAGAACTTTGAAGAAGAAAATGAAGTAACCCAGACCTCTGGTAGTCACTTTTCTTTTAGCGTAGGAACATCAGGTGAATCATTATTAACAGCTGCAAACACAGGCCATAACAGGACGTTCCTACCAGTTCTTCTTCTTTTTATATTCTCTGTTCTTAAAGAACCTTCAGAACTCTTCCATCTTCTCCTTGGCTGGTGTCTCTGCTGATGTGTAGATCCTCAGGGATCCATCTCTGTGTGGAGTCGTGACTCCAGCCCGTCCACCGTCCAGGTCCTAGGTGACGGTGTCTTCTCTGTGAGTCCATGCCTCTCCACCTCCTCCTCCACCTCCTCTGTGGTGTTGGAGGTTCAGGTTCCCGTCTCCCAGTGGATCCTCTGAAACCGGACTCTGGTTGTACTCCTTTCTCTTCTGAACAACCTCTGTCACGTAGTCATGATCAACAGAGGCTCTTGTTCCTCAGGAAGCTGAAGAGGGCTGGACTCTCCTGACTCTACTGACAAACTTCTACAGGATAGAACACAATAGAACCCATCCTCTGTCTGGTGTGACAGTGTGGTATGAGAGCTGCACAGGACAGGACAGGAGGGACTTAACCTGAGTGATAAGAGCTGCACAGAGGATTGTAAGGGGGTCCTCTCCCAGATCTGGACTCAGTCCACCCAAACCGGGTCTGAAAGAGGTCCAGCTGGATCTGTGCAGATCCCACCCACCACAGAAACATCAGAACCACAACCAGCAGACTGAGAGACAGCTTCTTCTCCAGATCTGTGGAAGGTTTGCTGCTGACTACCCTTATGTATATATCTATACAGCTCTACTTTGATTTGATTTTACTCTGACACTGCTTATTCTACTGTTTATTTATTTGTTCTCACATGATGACAATAAAGTATTCTTGATTATTGATGATCTAATGACAGGACTTTGTTCTCCATACCTCTCTCTGAACTCTCTCTCTCTCTAGGAGTAAATTCCTCTAAGTTCCTGATGATGGTCTCAGCTGGGCTCCGTTCACAGACTTTGAACCAGGAAGTTAAAATCCTCCGGTAGGTGAAGTTGAGGTCTGAGCAGGTCTTGAACAAACCTGTCCTGACTCACCCTCTTCTCCCTCATACGGACATTATTTCTCCAAATGGGTGAACTTGTCCTGCAGAGCTTTTTGTTCTCAGTCAGATCATCAGAGTCTTGTCAGCCTCCTGTGTCCAGTCTTCCAACTCTTCAATCCACTCAGCCTCATTGATCTTGCTGCTCTGTAGCTGCTGTTCAGTGACTGTGACTTCAGCAGCTTGTTGGTTTCTATCTAGTTTAAAATCATCCAAGTCTTTTATTTCTGTTTTTAAATCCCGTATCTCCTTGCTGATAGTTTCTAGATCCAGGTGTGGTGTTTCATGGCTGACATCTCCTTCTTCATGTGACGGTTAACTAACGCTTCCTCCGTTTCGTCTGTCGTTGTGTTTTTAGTCTGAGTCGACTTTTCCTTCCCATTCCAACTTTGCTCCTTTCACGTTACAGACAACATGATTTCTAGCTCCAGTTATTTTACCTTAGACCATAGGGGTCCAACCAGATGACTACTAGAGCTGGTGTGCCGGTATTATACAGCGCATGTATCATTGACAAATCCCAGAATGCTCTGCTTGTGTTTTGGTGCATCAATCAGGACAGGACCTGTAAGTACCCTCTCCTCTGTTGACAGTAGTCACAGCGTCCTCATGCTACCCCTCCCAAAAAACAGAAAGGCAGAACCCAGGAGCTTTGTGGACAGGTGGGAGACAGAATATCTGTTTAAATCTATAAAAGACAGACCTGTTTGTCTTGTATGAGGAGCCAACGTGGCTCTAACCGAGGACAACATTAGACCACACTATGAAACCAAACACCACCACAAGTACAAGGAGCTGGACACGACTCAAAAACACCAGAAAGTAGAAGAGATGAAAAGAAGTTTGGTTTCACGACAGACTATGTTCAACAAATCCATCTGACAAAGTGAGGCAGCTGTAAAGGCTAGTTTTATGCTTGAATGGTTCAACGTTCATTGAAGGATATTATTAGTTCATTGGTTTATTTTTTTTATTTTAGTTTTCACTTCATTATTAACCTGTGGGAAAAAAGGTCACTGTCGAATTTTAAATCACACGGCTCAAATAAAAATAGAGGCATACGATTTTTATTTAAACTTTATTTAAGAAGTAAATGCCATTGATGTGTTTTTATTTGAAATTTGATTTTATATATGTGTTAAATATTAAATGATATATTGGATAGTATGAAGCTTTGCTTGTTCCATATTCAATGTTTCAGTAAAACTAGTTTAGGTCCATATGAAAAGGTTCATTGTTTTATCTGGAGGAAGAGTTTTTTCAGTAAATATCAACGTTGGCCCACGACTTTGTCCAGGTTTTAAATGTTGGCCCACTGTGTATTTGAGTTTGACCCCCTGCCTTAGACTATGCAGAGCTCTGACCCAGCCTACTGCTCCATGTCCAAACCAGAAGTCCCTCCTGATTGGTTTTTGTAGATTTCTGTGACAAGGAAACGTCCCATACGTGGATTCAATAAATAATGTCTTATGTCTGAGGAGACAGACTGTAAAAAGGACAACCGTCCACATCTATTAATTAATTTAATATTACTTCCCTCACTTAGTGACACAGTTATACACAGTATTATTTTATCTGTGTACATGTGATATATGAAACCAGAAGAAGAACAGACTCAGTTAAAACAGCTGTTTACTGCCAGAAGGTTCCCAACCTTACATCTGTGTTAGGAGATGAAGTGGACTGGACCAAGACCAGATTAGAACAGAAGGAAATACACTCTGGATCACTGATGGACATTTATTTTACAGCTTCATGTATATTTAAACACACACAAACACTTTAGACAGAACCCTCAAGTAGTTCATATATTTGTAACTTCTACCTCACAATCCATGTCATCACATAATATCTCACATAACGGGTACAAGACGTTTCTTTTTTGTTCCTTCATATGTCCTGAGAGAGACAGTTTAGTTTAACTGTAATAAAGTCACAGTCTGTGAACATAAGAATAACATTTAAATGAAAATAAAAATCCAGTGATCTGAAATTCAAGATTTCAACAATAAAGAAGGTCCCTTTCAACATGGAAAACAAAAGTTCACACCTTGGTTTCCAGATTTTCCATTAACTATATTTGATAGATTTCTGTAACAGTTTCAATGTTTCTGCTCCTGATTTGATCAGTTTGGTCAAAATTCATCAAGTCTTTATTTTTCATTGAGGCTAAATCTTTCTGAATATCATGGTGAGGACCAAAGAACATTGTCACATGACTTTGTGGATCAGATCTTTTCTGGACACTGGTTTGTTGAGGCTTTAAAGTTTCCCTGTGAAGTAGCACCAGTCGTCTGAACAACTGCTTCCAACTGATGAGCTAAAGGAACTTGACTTCAACACAGACTCTTATTGGATATTGGAGGTAGTGACCAGAACATGAAGCTCCTTTTGGCTAAAGCCATAGCTCAGTGTGTTCCAGACATAATGTGGCAGCAGTTGCAGTCAGTTCATTTAATAAATCTTAATAATAATCTTTGGCAGCGTAATGTTTTGTCTGAATCAGTGGAGCGCTACGAGGCTTCAACCCTGAGCTCCATAAATATTGATATTGCTTGTTGCTGGTCTCATAGTAATGCTGATTGTAGTTGCTCTTCTGATTCTATGACTGTAAACTCCTTAGTTTGTCAAAGACATGAGGCACAAGTCAACTCTTCCCACTGGAGCTGTGTGCATGGTGTAGATGTGCAGCTAACACACCACAGGCCGTCCTAGTACTAAGAGTTTAAATGGTTTCCTAGCAACACCACACATACTGTAGAAAGTCCTGAGTGCAGCTAAAAGCTTCTTTTAACATCAAACTGCTCAATAATCCACTTTAAACTCTTTCTGTTCACATTGTTCTTCTTTCAGTGCATCTACAATATTTCTCTAGATTTTAATTCAGTTAAAAGCTTCTGTGAAAATCCTTGATTACTGTTGATTCATCAGTTTTCTAAGCTACAAAGAGCTTTAGTTTTCATTTCCATTCCTCTTAGTTTCAGTCTCCTGCTCACTGATACATGGATCTGATGTTTCTGATGAAATATTTCTGTACACTTCAGACTTCAGACTCCACGAGATTCTCAGCCTCAGCGTTGTTGGTTGTGCCGTCATTGACTACAGGAATAAACATCAGAGTTATTTATATGTAGAGTTATAATAAAACATGGAGGTCAGATAGTTTTCTTGTGTCTTCTTCAGTAAATGTTCATTTATCTTTCATTAAAACAGATTCATTCAGATTATGAAACGAACACTGAGACTTACCAGAGACAGGGACATAAGACGAGGAGCGTCCTGAAGCAGAGGTGTTGTTTGTGATCAGAGACGACTGGGCCTCTGTTTTTCCTGTAAAGAAATTAAAATGAAGTTTGACTAAAATGTCTTTCCAGCTCATCTCTTCTTTCACTGAGGGTTCACCAGAAGCTAAAGACAACACAGGTCAGTCTGCCATGAGTCTGTCTGTCTGTCATGACACAGAAACTATCTATAGTTGAATGAAGTCACTTTCTACATTGATGTTTCACTGCACAGACTAAAACTGAAGCATGTAATAAAAACTACTGCATCACATGTGTAGACAGTAGATGACTTCATGTTGATTGGATCTCCAGTGTTATCATCTAAACACACACATCCAGGAACTATTAAGAACTAAATGCTACCATCTGTTTTCATCTCAATCTTCTGCCTCCAATCTTTTTCACTTCTTTTCATTTTTCTGACAGTTGGAACCAAAACAATGTCGTCAAACTCATGCAGATCTAGAGCTGGAAACTTGGAACAAGAAGGAGTCACGGCAGAGAAAGAACATGTCAGAAACTTGGCTTCATTTCATGAAGAAAGACGACAACAGCTCTGGTTGTAACGTCTGGAAAAAGCTGAAACATCTTCTCCAACATGAACGTAGAGTCCTGGACGACCATGAAAATGATCCTGGAGAAATATTCTCTCATTTCATCCATTTTAGATCAAGACACAATCAAATCAATCCTCCTCATCCTCATAGATCTTTACTGAGGAACACACTTACCATTCAGGAGAGGTGAGGTCAGGTTGTTACTGCCTACACACACACACACACACACACACACACACACACACACACACACACACACACACACACACACACACAAACTATTAGAGATTTCTATGTTTATTTTTTTCATTTATTTCATGTTTTGTAGTGATTACATAACAGAAATCAGATATTTTATTCAGTGCTTTACTGCCATTTTTATTCTTTATTTAATAAACTTAAAATCAATTCAGTCATTTTAAAGCAAAGATGGTAATTAGCTTGAAGCTAACTCTGGTTCTGAACATCACATGGTAACATTTACAGGACTGTAGATGGATTAATAAAATGTCAGTTATAAAATAATTCAGAACTTCAACAGAATATATAACAGGGAAATAAAACACTGACCTGGTGGACGAGCTGCCGTCTGCAGTGGTGCCCCTGTAAATAAAGATGAAGATGAAGCGTGTTATTTCCTCCAGTCTCATGTTTCTACAATAGTCTGTGAAGTTCATTGTAAAACGCTGCAGCCTGTGCAGGACTAACTTCAAGGATCAGGTCAGCATTCAGTATTTTATTGTCAGTAAATCTCAGAACACATTCAGTGTTGGATATCTGATGATAGAAACATCAACTTCAGAGCATTTCACTAAATGTCAATCCAGAATAACATCAGCCACATGTTTTAAATCAGTTATGAACAGACACCAACAGAAACACACTGAAGATAATAAAGGAGTTACCTGAGGCTTTGGTTGTTTTGTGTCTGTCAGCAGTTCCTGTAAATAAACACATAGTGAATGAAGTGATGATTGATGGTAGAAGTTATTGTATTAGAAGGACTTCTACTTGTCCACAGTCCAATAATAACAGAGCTCTGATAACAGACACACTCCATTGTTCTTCTGGCTGAACAGATACTGTGTAATCTTGGTGTAAATACACTACAGACAACTCTGGATTACAGGACCTACAATCATTGATGTTGTTGAACACACTGATGACACACAACACTCTACACTCTAAGAAGTGAAACATGGATGTTGTTCGCATTACATCATTTTTGTAAGGTGAAACTATTGAATAATTCCACTTTTGAAAAATAAATCAAGAGAGTTTCATTGCATTAATGTAATACAAAAAGGTTTTGGGATTACAAAATTGTGCTGAATTGAATCTACGTAATCAAGTTATTTAAAACACACTGCAGGCATTAAAATGTCCCAACGCGGTTTCCGTACTTTCTTGCACATGCGCAGTGTGGCTGAGGACGCCTTGGAAGACGCGCCCATACAGCGCCCATAGACATATATACGTAGTGATGGCCTCGACACGTGATTCAAAAAAAGGTTCATTACTCAAAGCTTCAGTGACGTAGTGCTCTGTTAGGACATAGTGGAGAATAAAATGCAGTATAATCGAGACGTGTCTTGGTTCATTCTTGTATGGGAGTTGATTTGCCATGCACATTCCTGTTCGACTACACCCCATGGATATGTGGTTTAAAGCTGATAATAAATAAATTATATACATATTACAATAAAAAACATAAAAAGCAATCACTGGGAATCGAACCCTTGCTTCACTAACGAAAGACTGTTGTTTTTCAATGTACCACTAACCCGCTCTACCTCCGGTAGTTTACACCATTGACTGTATATACTAGGTTTACACTTAATGTTTATGTTACAATCAACAAAACACTACAACATAAATACAACTCGTTTGTGTCGAGTAACTTCAACATAAGTGCGTTGAGTAAATTCAACATAACCGCGTTGAGTAGTATTTAATTAAGACGGTTTGGTGGGATTTGCTTAAAAGCATGTAGTAATAATTAGTTTTCTAGTATTCTTCCCATTTATTCAGCCTTGTTTCGTGGGACCGGTTGCCATAACTATATTAAGTAAATGTGATGTTTCACTTCTTTGAGTGTACCTACCAAGAATTCATCTTATCTACAAAAACACCACTAGCACCACAACCAGAACTAGAACCAGGACCAGGACTCCTACCACTACAGTTTCTTCACATTTCTTTAGATAACAACATAAATATTGTTCCACAGATAACACTGCTAGTAGCTCTAATACAAACTGACACTTAAATCCAACATTAGTCCAAACAACTAGAATGAACTAATGTTTCACATCTGAGGTTTGATAAGAAAACTAATAATGTAGAGATCTGAAGGACTAGCTGTAGACAAAGAACATTTAAAATGATTTTAAAGGAAAGACTGAGACAGATAATAAAAACTATTAAACTTTCTTACCCCAAACCTTCTCAACATGAAAATGTGATGCAGCATGACTGACTTCACAGCTGTAATCAGACATTTCTGACTTTAAAATCTCCACATAGTCTATTCTATGGAAGGTGTTGCCTCCATTTGGACGAACGCCTGAGGTCACCACCCCGTCCTCTCTGGTCAGAATAAGTCCGTTCCTCTTGATATTCACGATGATGTCTTTTGGGTAGAACCCTGAGGCCAGACACGTCAAAAAGACGTTGTTGTGATCTTTACAGTTCATTGTAAACGTCTCCACATCAGGTTTAGCTGTAAACAGAAAACATGAGGTGATGTTTGGAGGGAGGCTACGTAGCAGCATGATACAGACCAATGTCACCACACATATGATCAGTTTACAACACTGACATCCTCATGATAAACTGAATCAGTCTCAGACTCCTTGTTTTAGCTGAAGAGACATAATGAGGAGGTTTTCAGTTGATTGGTACAGAGAGAGTTGATCTGACTTAAAAAAAAAACAGTTTACACTTTCCTGTTTTTAGTGAAGTTTTTCTAGATGTAAATAAAATGAACACAGACAACATTTAATGGTGTCAGACACATTTCCTCCATATTCAGAATAACATCAGCCACATGTTTTAAATCAGTCCTGAACAGACACCAACAGAAACACACTGAAGAAAATAAAGGAGTTACCTGAGGTAATGATTGTTGTAAATAAACACATAGTGAATGAAGTGATGATTGATGGTAGAAGTTATTGTATTAGAAGGACTTCTACTTTTCCACAGTCCAATAATAACAGAGCTCTGATAACAGACACACTCCATTGTTCTTCTGGCTGAACAGATACTGTGTAATCTTGGTGTAAATACACTACAGACAACTCTGGATTACAGGACCTACAATCATTGATGTTGTTGAACACACTGAAGACACACAACACTCTACCTACCAGGAATGAATCTTCTGAACAAAACCATCAGCACCACAACCAGACCCAGGACTCCTACCACTGCACCAATGATGATGCCAGTGTTGTTTCCACTTTCATCAGAGTCAGGAGGAAGACGATGATCTAAAAGAAAGAAAACATTGACATCAGTTTGTGTGTGTTACTGAAATGTGGATGTAAAGTCTCAGCAAAGATTCAATTTAATGACTAAACAAAGTGAAATCAGTGGTTAGTGAAGGAGAGAAACATGTGATGTTAAAAACTAAACCAGTGTGTCAGAGTATTCTCAGATGAGACTATGTGAAGACAACTTCTACCTGTTCTCTTGGTTACAATCGTCTGACTGACTTCAATTCAACCACAACTATTTCAGATGAACTCAACTGAGTCTCAGAAACGTTTCAATCATTAGAGACCAGTCACTGCAGCCCTCTGAAATAATGTGGACATTTCAGCTCCAGTCTTCAGTCATTTTCTTCACATTTCTTTAGACAAACACTTGTAGAGACGACACTGTTAGCAGCTCTGATACAAATCAACTCTGAATCCAACCAGAGTCTAGAAAACTACACTAAATCATTTTGACATCTCTGTCATCAGAAAACTAAGAATGCAGAGATCTGTTGGACAAACATCAGAATAAAATGAATAAAACTATTAAACTTTCTTACCCCAAACCTTCTCAACACGTGAACCAGATGCATCATGAATGACTTCACAGCTGTAATCAGACTTGTCTGACTTTAAAATCTTCACATAGTCTCTTCTCTGGAAGGTGTCGCCTTCAATTGAACGAACACCTGAGGTCACCACTCCGTCCTCTCTGGTTAGAATACGTCCGTTCCTCCTGATATTCAGAGTGATGTTGTTTGGGTAGAAGCCTGAGGCCAGACACATCAAAATGACGTTGGTCTGAACTGTAGAGCTATCTGTAATCATCTCCACATCAGGAGGAGCTGGAAGCAGAAAACATGAGGTGATGTTTGGAGGGAGGCTACGTAGCAGCATGATACAGACCAATGTCACCACACATACAGTTGTCCCGCTATAACGCGGTTCACCTTTCGCGGCCTCGCAGTTTCGCAGATTTTTTTTAGTGCAATTTTGCATGCTTTTTTTTTTTTTTTTTTTTTTACAGCGCATTGTTTTCTGTGTCCTGATTGGCTAAGGGACTGTAGACCATTGTCAATCAATTCTATATATTATATTCTCATGTCTTACATGTGTCTATAAACTCAGATGAAATGATCCGTCCTCTTCCACCAGTTTTAGGATCTAAAACACAGAAAACATTCACATTAGTTTCATGTTCAGTCTTTCAACACAATCCCGATCTGTCACTGAAATAATGTGGATGGAAAGTCACAGAAAAGTCACTAAACAACATATTTAGTCATTTGTTCAGTGAGAAACATGTGACGTTAAAGAAAAAGTCTCATCTGAGAATAAACGATGTGAAACCTCAAAACAGATTCTGATTTTCTACCAGGTCAGAATCTGTAAATTCCTAAAACCAGTGTTTCCTTCTAACTAATGTTTCTCCTCGTTGAGTCTCTGAAGACACAGAGTTGTCACATGTAAATACCAACTATTCATCTTCAACAGAGTCACATGGTTTAGACGTAATCATCTCCTGGAGAGAAACTAAGTTCTTTAAACAATATGAAGCTGTAGAGAAGATTTACTGCAGCGCTCCATGAAACTAAAGCCTGATGTAGTCAGACTCAGTTTTAATCTGAATCAGAGTCTGGTGACATCTGGATTATCATCATGATGAGGTTTCAAAAAATCTCTCTGCATCACCTGGATAGTCCTCCAACCAATCAGAGACATTTAAACTAATTCATCTCCACCTCTATGACTACTGTTATTCTCATGTCCATCACCACATTAAGCCCCGCCCCCAAATGATCTGATTGGCCCAGCAGATCTTTGCAGGAATAGAATCAGTTCCCAACAGAGAGACTCCAGATAAACTTTACATTTTACAGCTTCCAGGTTAGCATGATCCAGAATATAAAGAATAATTTAAAATTCTGAATGAATTCTTGAATGAATGCGTTAAACTCCTCTTCCACAGATCAGCCCTGCTGTGTGGGTGGTCTTTTCCACATTTGGACTGAGACCAGATCAGTGTTCACACCTGAACCAGATGTTAATATGAGGTCTGAACTAGGGCTGCAACAACGAATCGATAAAATCGATAAAATCCGATTATTAAAAGAGTTGGCAACGAATTTCATTATCGATTCGTTGTGTCGCACGATTATTATGCCACGGAGATGTTTGTTGTATAAAAAAAAAAGAAAAGTTGAGTTGAGCGCGGAGCTGACGTAGAGGAAAGACCATCGGAGAGACCCTAACGTTGTTCTGAAACATGGCGGAGGTGGAGAAATCAGTACAACCAAGTCATCCAAGGTGCAGGACGCCGAAATTAAACTACAAATGAGACCTGGAAGTGGAATCAGCCCGGTTTGTTATAGGCGCGTTCGAATTCATGCAGATCTGTGCAGATCTGACTTGACGTGATGCATGCTGGGTAGAACAGCATGCATCACGTCAAGTCAGATCTGCACAGATGAAGTCAAACGCGCCTAATGTGTTGCTGCACCGGGTATGGTACGGTCGTACGGCGCAGGCCAAGCGGGGAGATTTTTTCGTCACGTAGCGTTTGTTAGCGATATGTATTTATGCCTTTTGGATTCCAGACTTCTCCTGTCACATGAACCTCGTTGTCAACTTGGGAAATGGACAAGATGTAAGTTTAATGATTGCTGGCTTTGTAAGGTGGAGTTGGAGAGAAGCTTAGCCACCCACTAAACATTAGACGTCTGATTGACGTGCAGATCAGGTCTATATTGCGTCCGTCGGTCCATGACCAATTCTGAACGTCTACACGACGTGCAAACTACGTCCGCTATTTGGACGTCTAACCATGACCCCATTTAGACGTCAATATGCCGTTCAACATTAGATCGTCAGACTAGATAACTTTTCTGGAGGTCATATGGACGTCTAAGACAGGTGCAGGAAATTGACAAATGTATTTTTTTTATTTAAGATAAATATCAAACTTGTTGTTATCAACATGATTAATCAATATAAATGATTAATAATTTATATTCATATTCATATTCATTGTTGATTGTTGATTTGAGATTAAAAATATTTATTATTTATTTATTGTACATGATAGCCTATTACATTTTCGTATTTTTCCTACTAGTTTGTTTAAGGGTCTCTGGACCGTAGTCTGGCTAAATTTAACTGAGTTCTGCGCCACAGTCATATCGGGCGAAATATGTGCGAATTCGCGACTCTAACTGGCTGAGGCATTGTGTCATCACATACACCGTAAGAGCCACTCTGATTGGCCCAGGTGTTCCTCTTCTGTGGAAGCAATGGCCGAGTCTGCACCGTAGGCTACGACCTCTACTACAGCTGATCATCGTTCACTAAATTGCAGGTAAGTTCGGTCAACCCATACTGCCTAGTTAACTTTATGTTCATTTATAGTGTTTGCAGTTTTAGCTTTGTCGTATTAATCTAAACAGTTGTTGCTACAGTTAGCATTGCATCTTTTCCCATCAGCTCGTTAGCTTTTGAACACAACCACCGTGCTAACGTTTACAGACGCTTTAACGTGAACAATTGTACACATTAAAGCGTTTATTAGACGTCGAAATGTTTGCAGGGAACACTGCAAACAACAGTTGTTCGGTCGCTATCATTATCAGAGCGATAGTAGTTATTCCTGTGTGAGACTTTGGCTGGCCGCCATTGTTGGGATAACTGTTCTTGTTGTTTTTTTTCCGGCAATATGCATTCTAAAAAAGCTGGCGGTGTTAACTGCCGTTTCGATCGCTAATCATTTGTCTTTTTCTACAAGATGGAGTCATCCTGTTTGATAATCGGGCAACTGAGGACTTCATAAGGGCACTTTTTTTTACTTTTATTTTTATTATTATACTGTATATATTGTTCTATTTGTATTATATTTGTATTGTTACATTTTTATTCACAGACCGAAGGCAATTTTATTTATTGTATTTTACCACTTTTTCACAAATTGTACTGCATTTTATGCTGCCTAAAACTGACGTTTGCAATAAAGATTGGGGAAAAAACTGTCGGGATTGGATTGTGATTTATTGTAGACCAGACTGTAGTCTAAAATGAGTTTAAGTTTAACGTAGAAATGACGTCTAGAAGACCACATTTGGACTACAACTGGCTCCTATACAGAGGTCCTGTGGACGTCAGTAACGGACGTTCACTCGATGTCGGGAAAAGACGTCGTCTGTTGTAACAGTCTGCACCTTCAGAGGACCAAACTTCGACGTGCAAAAACGACGTTGAAAAGACGTTATTTGAACGTGTCTTTGCGCAGTGGGCACGTCTGCTAGGAGTATGCTTCAACATGAAGTAGCAGGCAGGAGACGAAGTAGAGGGATTTCAGCTCAATACATTTATTAAATAGAACCATATAAAGCAGGTCTCACGGCTCATTACAGAACACTATAATAACAGATAATAAAACGTTGGTGGATTGGAGCCTTCACCAGCGTCCACATTACGGAGATGGAGGAAGTCAAAAAAAAAGAGACAGATGCAACAAGCGTGACACCTGCTGAACTAAGCGATGAAAACAAAGGAGGCGCCGCCGTGTGGCGTAAACTGGTACTGCTCCACGTAATACTCTGGCTGTTACAGTTTGAACGAAATGATTTTGTTGAATAGCTGAAACATGCTGAACAATACTTATCAGGCGAACTGCAGATTCTACCGATTCTGCTGCTTCATCATCATAAAGTCACGTGTGGGACCCCCCCACCGGCTGTTTCAATGCTCGAAAATAGGTGTGCTATAAATTTTTCCTCAGTTTTCCTGCCAATATGGCGGTGTCAACAAAAAAAAAAAACAGGTGACGCCTGGAGCTCTATAGTGGTCTACAGCGATGTGTTTCAAAGCCATTTAATTCCATTGAAATGCATTACAAGACTATACATGGCACATTGGATGGAGGAAGTTGGGGCATGTCTCAATGCATGTTAAAGGTTTCATTACCCAAACTTCACCAACGTGGACTTTCCAACCAGAGGAGTCAACACACTGGATCTAGTGTACACAATCTGCAAGGGGGCATACAAGGCATCCCCTCTCCCCCACCTAGGTCTCTCTGATCACATCTCCATCATGCTGAGACCAGCATACAGACCTAGAGTGAGAACCATCAGGCCTACACAAAAGGATGTACGGGTGTGGCCAGGGGAGGCCTCCTTCGCTCTCAGGGACTGCTTCAACACAACAGACTGGGATGTCTTCAAACAAGCAGCTTCCCACGATGACCACACAGACATAGAGGAGTACACAGAGACTGTCACAGCATACACTGGAAAATGTATAGATGATGTCACCCACAGAAAAACCATCACTGTTCATGCTAACCAGAAACCATGGCTGACAGGAGAGGTTCACAGGCTCCTGAGGGCTCGAGATGCAGCCTTTAGGGCTGGTGACACCACAGAGCTAGCAACAGCCAGAGCCAACCTGTCACGCGGAATCAGGGAAGCAAAACGACAGTACAGCAGTAAAATATCTGGACACTTCAGCGACACAAGAGACGCCCAGTCTCTCTGGCGTGGCATCCAAACCATCACAGACTATAAACCCCCACCACGGACCTGTGAGAGCGACATCACACTGCTGAACAGCCTCAATGACGTCTACGGCCGCTTTGACACACACAACAGGTCATGTGTCTGCCCCCAGCCACCGTGAAGAGGACTCTCTCCAGGATCAACCCACAGAAGGCAGCCGGACCAGACAACATTCCAGGCCGTGTCCTAAGGGACTGTCCCGAGGAGCTCAAAGATGTCCTCACTGACATCTTTAACATCTCCCTGAGCCAAGCTGTTGTCCCCAAGTGCTTCAAAGCCGCCACCATAATCCCAGTCCCAAAGACCCCTAACCCATCCAGCCACAGACTATCGGCCCATAGCCCTGACCTCCACCATCATGAAGTGCTTCGAGCGGCTGGTCATGCAGAACATCAAATCCATCCTCCCTCCCTCCCATGACCCGTACCAGTTCGCGTACAGGTCAAACAGGTCCACGGAGGACGCTATCTCCACTGCTCTCCACCCAGCACTCACCCACCTGGACTCAAAGAACTCACATGTAAGAATGCTGTTCTTAGACTTTAGTTCAGCATTTAACACAATCATTCCAGCAACTCATACCAAAACTGAGCCACCTCGGATTAAAAACCTCCGTCTGCAACTGGGTGCTGGACTTTCTCACAGAGAGGCCACAAACCATGCGGGTTGGCAGCAACACCTCAAAGACCATCACGCTGAGCACAGGAGCTCCACAAGGGTGTGTGCTCAGCGTGATGGTCTTCACTCTGCTAACCCACGACTGTGTTCCAACCTACAGCACCAACCACATCATCAAGTTTGCGGATGACACAACTGTGGTGGGTCTCATCACCAACAACGATGAAGCCAACTACAGAAGAGAGGTGAGCCTACTGGTGCAGTGGTGTAAGGACAACAATCTCATCCTCAATGTGGAGAAAACAAAAGAGATTGTTGTCGACTTCAGGAGAGGTCACCCCCAGCATCCCCCGCTGACCATCGAAGGTGCTGCTGTGGAGAGGGTGAGCAGCACCAAGTTCCTGGGGGTGCACATCTCAGAAGACCTTTCCTGGACCAATAACACAACATCACTGGCCAAGAGGGCTCAGAAACGCCTCTACTTTCTCCGGAATCTACGAAGAGCACAAGTTCCGCCCTCCAGCATGTGTTCTTTCTACCGGGGCACCATTGAGAGTGTCCTCACCGGCTGCATCACTGTGTGGTACGGAGGCTGCACTGCCTCCTGCCGAAACACCCTGCAACTCATAGTGAACACAGCCAGCAAGATCATCGGTGCCCCCCTGCCCTCCCTCACAGACATTTTCCACACCCGCCTCACTCGCAGAGCCACCAGCATTGCCAGCGACCCCTCCTACCCCCTACATCCCCTCTTCAGTCTCCTGCCTTCGGGGAAAAGGTACCGGAGCCTCCGGGCCCGCTCCACCAGTCTGCTGAACAGCTTCGTCCATCAGGCTGTCAGGGTGCTGAACTCTGCCCATCTCCCCCTCCCCCCCCCGCCTCATGCCCCCTGCCGGACCATAACCCACCCATCACACAGGGACTCTACCTCACCTGCCTTCTGACGGCAAACTGCACCATACTTACTTACTTACCGCACCTTTGCACATTTAAAAAAAAATTAAAAATTAAAATTAAAATCCAAGCTGTAACTATACATTGCACTGTTGTACATAGAAATTTCTATTTGCTATTTATTCATCATATTTATATTATATACAGATGTTTTACATAGCAACTGTTTCACTGCCAACCTCACCCACTCTAGGTCTATTTAGGTTTTTATTTAATTTTATTTATTATTATGTGAGAAAGAGAGAGAAACGTTTTTTCGATTTTTCTGTATGTTGCAAACGTATTGAGAAATTGACAATAAAGAAATATTGAATCTTGAATCTTAAATCACATCTGGAGGGTAGCTGATAGTTGAATGACCATACATACATGCTCACATCTTTTTGTGCACTTTATTTAAAGTGGAAATGAAGCAATGAGAACTGTGATCATTTTTTGGTTGCTTTTTCATTTTTGGAAATAGATGGATTTTCATTAAAGCTGAAATTCAAGTAGTTTCACTGGAAAATGACATGTAGATAACGACTTTCGCCACTAGGGCGCGGCC
This sequence comes from Chelon labrosus, assembly GCF_963514085.1. Taxonomy (NCBI): domain Eukaryota; kingdom Metazoa; phylum Chordata; class Actinopteri; order Mugiliformes; family Mugilidae; genus Chelon; species Chelon labrosus. The sequence goes on from NC_140349.1 coordinate 1,644,262, forward strand.
ATGTTTTAAAAATTCAGGCGCTACGTCATCAGAATGGTTAGCGTTTGTTTTAGCCATTAGCTTCCTACTAGCTTTGTCGCTAACTGTCAAATAAACATGGCAGATCTTCGGGAAAAAAACAGGGGGGGTCATTTTGTATTGCCCCTGGCTGTTCAAACGAATTCTATCGGGTAAAAGAGAGCGGTAAATTAGTTCATTTTCACGTTATTCCAGTCAAAAAGCCTTAACTGCTCCAAAGATGGTTAGCTGCACTGAAACTGAAACGCCTCAGTTACGTTTATTTATATAGCACACTTAAACGCAATGTAATTGACCCAAGGTGTTCACAGAAATAAAATATATACAGTAATAAAAACAAAAATATAAATGACAAAAAATAAAATAAATAAAACATAAAAGGACAGAGAGTATGTAGCGACCACTTATAATAGAGTCTGATTACGTCGAAGAGGGAGCTTTTGATGAAGATGGGAGATTTGTTCACCGTCCCACCAATCGCCTGAAGCCAGATGCTGTGCCAACAATTTTTAATTTTAGTGGCTGTAGTGCTGGAGACACGGACAGACCTGTCAAATCGGACCCGTCAGGCGCTGCTATGCGCAGAGACAGAGCGCAGAAACGAGCTTGCTCGGCAGAGGAACGAGAGGCTCTGTGGGGGGCACTAAAACTCCCACTGCTCTAACAGGCTCAAAGGCATAGGCAATTGGATCCTGCCCTCATTGGTGGGTCTATCCCATTCGTCCATATCCATTTTGTTTTCCATTTGAGGCAGTAAGCTAACTGTGAGGCTACGACAGCCGCTATGTAAACAACATAGAACGTGGCACCAACCATTCTCGTGACGTCATCATTTTCGGAAAACAAAGATGGCGGCGCACAGGCTGAAAACATTAGAATTAATGCAACTTGTTTGTGCTTTTTTCTGAATAACGGGTCATATTTCTGACTTTATTTGTATTTATGGTATATTTAAATATTTAACTAGTGCTATAGACATCTGTTTTATTTGACTGCTTAATTTCCACTTTAATATATTTGGGAGATGTAAAGCATACATGTTCTTTGTGTTAGTCCATTTGCTTTTGTTTTTTAAATGATTACTTTAACAGCTCAGAGATGTTCAAGGAGCAACCTGTTTATGCACTTTCTGCTCTGTCAGCTCTGTTTTTGAATAAAGGGTTGGAAATTAATGCTTTTTTTGTCCGATTCATCGATTAATCGAAAAAATAATCGACAGATTAATCGATTATTAAAATAATTGTTAGTTGCAGCCCTAGTCTGAACCAACCACAGTCGGATTTACCTGGACTAAACAGCCCAGGTGTGACGGTCGTTTACTTCACATTCAGACAAGAACATGAACAACATCATTGCTCGCAGCTTTGACACGTTACTAACTCACTGTTCATTTAAAAATGAGTTTAACAACTAGAGAAAATACATCAGGACTAATAATGCAGAGATCTACTAACTACATGTAGAGAACTAGATTATAAAAGAAAGAAAAACTACAATAAATAATAAAAACTATTAAAACTTTCTTACCCCAAACCTTCTCAACACGAAAACTGGATGCAGCATGAATGACTTCACAGCTGTAATTAGACATGTCAGACTTAGAAATGATCACAAGGTCTCTTCTCCAGAAGATGTCTTCATGTGGTTTAACTCCTGAAGTCTTCACTCCGTCCTCTTTAGTCTGAACAAAGTGATTCTTCTTGATGTTCAGGATGATGTCTGTTGTGTTGAAGCCTTTAGCTGTGCATGTCACAATCATGTGTCTGTCAATCTCTGTACCAACATCAATGTCATCTGTAAACATCTCCACATCAGGTTGATCTGGAAGCAGAAAACATGAGGTGATGTTTGGAGGGAGGCTACGTAGCAGCATGATACAGACCAATGTCACCACACATATGATCAGTTTACAACACTGACATCCTGAATTAGTCCAGTTTACACATCACCACATGGATTAAACACACAACACATTTGATTTGATCAGACATGAATTAAAGATCAGTAAATGAATTAATATGACAATAAATGAAACAATAGTGATAGTAAACAATTGTAGGAATTAATTCATTTATAAAATATGGAATAAATTAGTTTAATAATCTAGTCTCTATTTCTTCTCCTTTATATTTAGTTTATTTACTGAATCATTTGTCTATTTCCATCACTAGTTTAATAAGTTTACATGACTAAAACTCTACAAAGGAATCACCTACAACAAGAAATTAAACTAAAATGACTTTAAAATCTTCAACAGTTCAAATGATTTAGTTTCGTTTTTACCTCGACTCTCATCAAAGGTTCATAAAACAGTGACTTACCGCTGTTTACCGTCACTACTGTCCCCAGAAGAAATAAAAAGACCAAGATGAACATTTTGAACACAAACTTGATTCTATTCTCATCTTAAACTTTGTTTTATCAAACTTTTTAACCGTGTTTATTTCTCTCCGTCTCAGTCTGATGAAGAACTGTTCACTTCCTGGTTTCATGTAACGTTTACGAACCCTCCGTTTCTTTTCAGCGTCTCCATGGTAACAACAAGAACCGACTCGTACTTTGTGAGAGACGTTATTTTTCTTTATCGTTGGGCCTGAATGTCACTGCAGTGTTTCTCACATGTTGAGAATTTACGACTGATCGATGTTCATGTAGAGACTCATGTAGTTTAGTGGACGACAGTAACCAGGTTATTTTAGTAATAAGATTTACATGGTCCCCTAAACGCCTCACACTGGAAAAGAAGAGCTTTGTCTCCCTCTGGTGGTGAAACGATGAACTGCATGATGTCAGTTTAATGGACACAGAGAAACTATGATGATCACTGCCCTCCAGTGGTCACTGTCAGTAACTACAACTGTCCACATCCCATAATACTCATGTTCACACTGAGACACATTGACTGCAGTATTTTAGCTCTGATGTTCATCAGGATCATGATGACGCTCTACATGTCAACACACATACACCCATCAGCCATAACATTATGACCACCTTCATAACATTGTGCTGACCCTTGGAGGCATGGACTCCTCTAGACCCTGAAGGTGTGCTGTGGTATCTGGTACCAAGACGTTAGCAGCAGATCCTGTGTGAAGGACATCTACCTGGAAATACACTGTAAAAAATGACCAAGGAGAAACTCCATTAAAACAACAACAACAGCTGACCTCAGCAGCTCCTTCAGCAGCAGACTGCTGCATCCACGCTGTAAGAAGGAACGCTACCACATGTCCTTCATCACAACTGACACCAGGCTGAGTCAACAACAACCCACATGTTAGACTTGGCCTGGTTTTATTGTTTTACACATATAAATGTGGTTTGTGCGCTGCCTCATGTTGCATGAACCACTACCTCAGCGTCTCATAGTATAGCTCCAAGGCTCACTAGTACTGCTCTCAGGCCCTGTCTGTGGATCTGCTCTATTATATGAAGGAGACGTCTAATGTGATCCTGAGTCTGTCTGCCTGTTATAAAACCTGACTGATCTTCATCTATCAGCTCAGACATAAAACTTTCAAATCTGTTAGAAATGATTGAAGTAAAGATCTTCTAGTCCACATTTAGAAGTGAATGGGTCTATAGGATTCACAGAGTTCCTGATTTCTCCTTCCTCTGGTATATCTGAAGTTCTAGCCTCTTTCCATGAGGGGGGCAGTTTGGCCTCAGTCAGAGTCAGACTGAAAGAATTCAGGAGTAGCGGGGTTAATTCCTCCCTAAATGTTTTCTACCACTGGCTGGGGAATCCGTCACTACCTGCTGTTTTGTTGGATTTTAATCTACTAATTGTGGCATCTAGTTCCTTTTTAGTGATGCTGGAAATTAGTTTTCTGTTGAGTTCCTCTCCTCTAGCCGCTAAGTCCACTGAGTCAAGGAAGTCCTTCATGTCTCCGTCTCCTTCTGCTGTGGGTTGGGTAGATAAGTTTTCATAGTCATCTTTAAAAAGCCTTTCTAGTTCTTCAGGTTCAATAGTAGTTGTTTGGTTAGGGGGTCTCTGATCTTATGTATTGTGTGAGAAGCTTGTTGGACCTTAAGTCTTCTCACCAAATAGATGCTTTAGAGGCTGATTCATAACAGGTCTGTTTAGTCAGTCTTAGTTTTCTCTCTACCTCTTGACTCAGGATGACATCTATCTGCCGTCTGACACTGATTATTTGTTGGAAAGCTGGTTCATCTTGATTATGTTTATGTTGCTCTTCCAGTCTTATTAATTGTTTAAGCAGCTTCTTCTAATCATCCTCTCTAGTCTTTTGTTGGTCAGCTGGCCTCACTATTAACCTCCCTCTCATCACAGCTTTAACCGTGTCCCATAGGACGCTAGAATCCACTGGGCTGTCCCTGTTCTGGTCTCATCCACTTATTCAGCATACCCACATTTAATCTCCACAGTGTGTTTTTGTTCCTCCTGTTTAGACGGATGCTCAGACAAATCAGTTAGTCCTATTTTACATTCCTCTGTTGTGTTGATAATCAAACAGTCTATTGTGGAGTACACTGAGTGTGGAGCAGAATAATGTGGAGTCCTCTCTAACGGATGGAGTTCTCTCCAAACATCAAACATCTCCAGTTCAGTCAGAGAGGTGCTGACTAGTTTCTACAGATGAGTCCTACTCCTCTTGGTCTTAGTTGTGTCTACGTCTCAGAATCATGTTGAAATCCCCTGCACACATTAGAGCTCCTTCATTCTCCAAGGCTATGATCTCAAACAGTCATTCCAAAAACGCTCCATCACAATTAGGTGGCACATAGACACTGACCAAAGTACAAACTACATATTTATCCAGTTTCCCTTTTACTATTACATATCTCCCTTCTTTGTCCTTTATTTCTTTAATGACATTAATATGGTGACTCCTATAAAAGGCATTTTTAAATCCAGATCTCCTCAGTTTATCGTCTTCTTGCTGAGGTAGATGTGTTTCCACTTGATTCTTTTCTTTTCTCATTTTTGCCTTCTCCTCTTTTCATTGGGTTCTTTAAGCCGTTCACATTTAAGGAGGCTGTTCTCACGTTGTTACGCTGCATCACTTATGAGAATAAAGACAAAAGAAAACATGGGTAGCCCCACTAACACTGCCAGAACAAACAGAGCAAATAAAACAGATGAACTTCCAAACAACTGAGGATCTTTGCGTCCTCCAACAGTCTGATCCCGTTGGTGGATCTAGAGGAAACCCTCTTCTATAAAGAGGGGCCTAACTTAGTAATGACACTAGGACCTACAGTGAGGGGCTTTGTCTTTCTAAATGAGTCCAACGTTAGAACTTTGAAGAAGAAAATGAAGTAACCCAGACCTCTGGTAGTCACTTTTCTTTTAGCGTAGGAACATCAGGTGAATCATTATTAACAGCTACAAACACAGGCCATAACAGGACGTTCCTACCAGTTCTTCTTCTTTTTATATTCTCTGTTCTTAAAGAACCTTCAGAACTCTTCCATCTTCTCCTTGGCTGGTGTCTCTGCTGATGTGTAGATCCTCAGGGATCCATCTCTGTGTGGAGCCGTGACTCCAGCCCGTCCACCGTCCAGGTCCTAGGTGACGGTGTCTTCTCTGTCAGTCCACGCCTCTCCACCTCCTCCTCCACCTCCGCCTCCTCCTCCTCCTCCTCCTCCACCTCCTCCTCCACCTCCTCTGTGGTGTTGGAGGTTCAGGTTCCCGTCTCCCAGTGGATCCTCTGAAACCGGACTCCGGTTGTACTCCTTTCTCTTCTGAACAACCTCTGTCACGTAGTCATGATCAACAGAGGCTCTTGTTCCTCAGGAAGCTGAAGAGGGCTGGACTCTCCTGACTCTACTGACAAACTTCTACAGGATAGAACACAATAGAACCCATCCTCTGTCTGGTGTGACAGTGTGGTATGAGAGCTGCACAGGACAGGACAGGACAGGAGGGACTTAACCTGAGTGATAAGAGCTGCACAGAGGATTGTAGGGGGGTCCTCTCCCAGATCTGGACTCAGTCCACCCAAACCGGGTCTGAAAGAGGTCCAGCTGGATCTCTGCAGATCCCACCCACCACAGAAACATCAGAACCACAACCAGCAGACTGAGAGACAGCTTCTTCTCCAGATCTGTGGAAGGTTTGCTGCTGACTACCCATATGTATATATCTGTACAGCTCTACTTTGATTTTACTCTGACACTGCTTATTCTACTGTTTATTTATTTGTTCTCACATGATGACAGTAAAGTCTTCTTGATTCTTGATGATCTAATGACAGGACTTTGTTCTCCATACCTCTCTCTGAACTCTCTCTCTCTCTCTAGGAGTAAATTCCTCTAAGTTCCTGATGATGGTCTCAGCTGGGCTCCGTTCACAGACTTTGAACCAGGAAGTTAAAATCCTCCGGTAGGTGAAGTTGAGGTCTGAGCAGGTCTTGAACAAACTTGTCCTCAGACTCACCCTCTTCTCCCTCATACGGACATTATTTCTCCAAATGGGTGAACTTGTCCTGCAGAGCTTTTTGTCCTCAGTCAGATCATCAGAGTCTTGTCAGCCTCCTGTGTCCAGTCTTCCAACTCTTCAATCCACTCAGCCTCATTGATCTTGCTGCTCTGTAGCTGCTGTTCACTGACTGTGACTTTAGCAGCTTGTTGGTTTCTATCTAGTTTAAAATCATCCAAGTCTTTTATTTCTGTTTTTAAATCCCGTATCTCCTTGCTGATAGTTTCTAGATCCAGGTGTGTTGTTTCATGGCTGACATCTCCTTCTTCATGTGACGGTTAACTAACGCTTCCTCCGTTTCGTCTGTCGTGGTGTTTTTAGTCTGAGTCGACTTTTCCTTCCCATTCCAACTTTGCTCCTTTCACGTTACAGACAACATGATTTCTAGCTCCAGTTATTTTACCTTAGACCATAGGGGTCCAACCAGATGACTACTAGAGCTGGTGTGCCGGTATTATACAGCACATGTATCCTTGATACTACAAATCCCAGAATGCTCTGCTTGTGTTTTGGTGCATCAATCAGGACAGGACCTGTAAGGACCCTCTCCTCTGTTGACAGTAGTCACAGCGTCCTCATGCTACCCCTCCCAAAAAACAGAAAGGCAGAACCCAGGAGCTTTGTGGACAGGTGGGAGACAGAATATCTGTTTAAATCTATGAAAGACAGACCTGATTTAGCATATGTGTTAAATATTAAATGATATATTGGATAGTATGAAGCTTTGCTTGTTCCATATTCAATGTTTAAGTAAAACTAGTTTAGGTCCATATGAAAAGGTTCATTGTTTTATCTGGAGGAAGAGTTTTTTCAGTAAATATCAACGTTGGCCCATGACTTTGTCCAGGTTTTAAATGTTGGCCCACTGTGTATTTGAGTTTGACCCCCCTGCCTTAGACTATGCAGAGCTCTGACCCAGCCTACTGCTCCATGTCCAAACCAGAAGTCCCTCCTGATTGGTTTTTGTAGATTTCTGTGACAAGGAAACGTCCCATACGTGGATTAAATAAATAATGTCTTATGTCTTAGGAGACAGACTGTAAAAAGGACAACCGTCCACATCTATTAATTCATTTAATATTCCTTCCCTCATTTAGTGACACAGTTATACACAGTATTATTTTATCTGTGTACATGTGATATATGAAACCAGAAGAAGAACAGACTCAGTTAAAACAGCTGTTTACTGCCAGAAGGTTCCCAACCTAACATCTGTGTTAGGAGATGAAGTGGACTGGACCAAGACCAGATTAGAACAGATGGAAATACACTCTGGATCACTGATGGACATTTATTTTACAGCTTCATGTATATTTAAACATATAAAAACACTTTAGACAGAACCCTCAAATATTTCATATATTTGTAACTTCTGCCTCACAATCCATGTCATCACATAATATCTCACAAAACGTGTACAAGACATTTCTTTATTGTCCCTTCATATGTCCTGAGAGACAGTTTAGTTTAACTGTAATAAAGTCACAGTCTGAATATAAGAATAACATTTAAATGGAAATAAAAAAAAGATTTCAACAATAAAGAAGGTCCCTTTCAACATGGAAAACAAAAGTTCACAGTTTGGTTTCCAGTAAAAAGGTTAAAAACAGATTTTCCATTAACTATATTTGATAGATTTCTGTAACAGTTTCAATGTTTCTGCTCCTGATTTGATCAGTTTGGTCAAAATTCATCAAGTCTTTATTTTTCATTGAGGCTAAATCTTTCTGAATATCATGGTGAGGACCAAAGAACATTGTCCCATGACTTTGTGGATCAGATCTTTTCTGGACACTGGTTTGTTGAGGCTTTAAAGTTTCCCTGTGAAGTAGCACCAGTCGTCTGAACAACTGCTTCCAACTGATGAGCTAAAGGAACTTGACTTCAACACAGACTCTTATTGGATATTGGAGGTAGTGACCAGAACATGAAGCTCCTTTTGGCTAAAACCATAGCTCAGTGTGTTCCAGACATAATGTGGCAGCAGTTGCAGTCAGTTCATTTAATAAATCTTAATAATAATCTTTGGCAGCGTAATGTTTTGTCTGAATCAGTGGAGCGCTACGAGGCTTCAACCCTGAGCTCCATAAATATTGATATTGCTTGTTGCTGGTCTCATAGTAATGCTGATTGTAGTTGCTCTTCTGATTCTATGACTGTAAACTCCTTAGTTTGTCAAAGACATGAGGCACAAGTCAACTCTTCCCACTGGAGCTGTGTGCATGGTGTAGATGTGCAGCTAACACACCACAGGCCGTCCTAGTACTAAGAGTTTAAATGGTTTCCTAGCAACACCACACATACTGTAGAAAGTCCTGAGTGCAGCTAAAAGCTTATTTTAACATCAAACTGCTCAATAATCCACTTTAAACTCTTTCTGTTCACATTGTTCTTCTTTCAGTGCATCTACAATATTTCTCTAGATTTTAATTCAGTTAAAAGCTTCTGTGAAAATCCTTGATTACTGTTGATTCATAAGTTTTCTAAGCTACAAAGAGCTTTAGTTTTCATTTCCATTCCTCTTAGTTTCAGTCTCCTGCTCACTGATACATGGATCTGATGTTTCTGATGAAATATTTCTGGACACTTCAGACTCATGGACGTTTCCTCTCAGGAGATTCTCAGCCTCAGTCGTCTTGATTTAATAGTCTCTGTCTGCAGGAATGAACATCAGAGTTATTTATATGTAGAGTTATAATAAAACATGGAGGTCAGATAGTTTTCTTGTGTCTTCTTTGGTAAATGTTCATCTATCTTTCATTAAAACACAGATTCATCCAGATTATTATTATTATTTTTTTTTTTATTGTTCTGAACCAGAAACCACAGAAGAAGAGACGTGTTTAAAGTAATCTCAAAGAAAATAAAGAAAATGTATGTTTTTAAATGATTTATTTATTTTAACCACTGAGAAATAAAACAAGAAAGAATGATAGAAATTAAATTTGTACAACACGGCCAAAACAAATGTGCAAACATTTCCATTTCAGTCAAAGAAAATTAAATCAACAAAATACAGCATTAAAAAAAAAAAAAAAAAAACACAACGTATTTGGATATGTTTGGAAAGCTTTATTTGGCTAGCCACATACTGTGGTGAGGTTGTGGAGTTGTCATTTTCCCAAATTCAATAAAGTTTGACAAAATAAATAAAAATAAGTTAATATATGATTCATACAGTAAATTTCCCACTGTGGGATAAATAAAGGTTTACATTTTCTCAAACATTTAAAAACAACAAATGTAGACCAAAGTGCTCATGACCACGTTACAGGCTTTGAGAAAAGTCAAAGCCTGTAACAATATATTAATAATTTTAATAATTATTAATTAATATAAAGCACGTCATACACGTGTAAAAAACAAATACACAGTCAACAGAAAAACAAAGACGTAAAAAAACAAAAATGCTCAAATAAAAATATCAGATTAAAACACAATACAAAGAAAAGCTCTTCAACTGAATTAAATGCCAAATAATAAAAATAAGTTTTAAGTAGGGATGCACCGAATATTCGGCCATCGAATATTTTCAAAAGACTTATCACCGAAACAACGAGGCTGAAACAGGATGTTGTGATGACACAAGCAACAACCGCAGCCAGCACGGGCATGTCTGCCGTGTGGACGTATCTCTCTATATAAAGAATTAGTGTTTTAAATGTTAGTCTGATCATTTATCTGCTCTACCTCCAAAACAAACAGCAAGACAAATGTTCATGTTTTTGTTTTGTTTTTTCACTTTTTATTGCGTCATGTCCGTTCAGCTTCACAGCTTCAGTTAACTCTACCGTCTGTCTCAAAGGGACAGCGCTATTTTTCTAAAGGTGTAGTGCACCAATTTTTCTTAATAAAAATAAAAACAAATATGCTCAGTCTAACATCACAGTGCAGTTAAAGTGAGCATATTCGTGCATCCCTATTTGTGAGAAGGGATTTTAAAACAGGCAGTGCAGAGGAAAAGCTGCAGCTGAGAAAGAACACTCTCGTCTGTGCTTCATCACATACTAAAACATCCTACAAACATGACTTCAAAAACATACCAAGAGAAAAAAAGGAAGAGAAAAACTTTGCAATTATACAAATTTCACATCTGAGGAATTCATATTATAGCAATATACAGTTATAACCTTTTAAATTGTCCCCCAGGGACAAATACAGTTTTCTGAATCTGAATCAGAGCATTACATTCATAGTTATCCCTGCAGAATACTCGACAAGTACACTGTCAAACCACTTCATGTAAGATTGTTTCTCCCAGTGTTAGAAGAGAGAACAATGTCTCTTCTAACACTGGGAGAAACAATAAAAACACTATAAAAGAGTTCTGCCTCTAACCTACAGACTACCAGCCTGTAGCATGTCGTCATGTTCAGAATTAGAATCATAAAAATATATCATCTTGTATATATATATCTCATTAATCATTAGTCTGCTACATAAAACAATGAAACATTCTATTTATTTGGCATTCAATATTTCATTTGGGATGAAATCAAATATAGACTTCATCACCACAACTCTAACACAGTTATCTGTAACAGCTCCATTAAAGCTCTACACACTGATGACATGTTTTTTCAACGGCTTGGTTAGTATAACTTATTTCCAGGTCACTCTAAGGAAACCTTCCTGATTCAAACAAAGCCCTCTAAATGTCACTTGAAATGTCACTTTGAGGTTCAGCTTGAAAACATACTTTTCAAATCCTCTCAACTCACTGATAGATGGATCTGATGAAATATTTCTGGACACTTCAGACTTGGACGTTTCCTTCCAGGAGACTCTCAGCCTCAGCGTTGTTGGTTCTGTTGACTACAGGAAAGAACATCAGAGTTATTTATATGTAGAGTTATTACCATTTTATTTTCCAGCTTTAGAGTTATCACAGAGTAAACCTGCTCAGCTCTCCATCAGTGGACAAAGACACTTACCAGAGTCAGAGCTGCATCTGTTTAGAGACAGATCAGTCTCTTCTGGTCCTGTGGAGAAAACAATGTGTTTACAGCTCATCTCTTCTTTCAAACCAGAAACTAAAGAGTCTGTCTGCAGGAATCACGTTTATCACAAAAATAAATGAATTAGCTTTAAGCTAACTCTGGTACTGACCACATGGTAACATTTGCAGGACTGCAGCAGAATAAATACCATCAGCTCATAAAATGTAAATATTTGCCACATTTAACAGACTCTATAAAAGAGAAATAAAACACTGACCTGGTGTAGAGTCTTCAGCCTCTGTTCCACCTGTAAATAAAGATGAAGATGAAGCGTGTTATTTCCTCCAGTCTCATGTTTCTACAATAGTCTGTGAAGTTCATTGTAAAACGCTGCAGCCTGTGCAGGACTAACTTCAAGGATCAGGTCAGCATTCAGTATTTTATTGTCAGTAAATCTCAGAACACATTCAGTGTTGGATATCTGATGATAGAAACATCAACTTCAGAGCATTTCACTAAATGTCAATCCAGAATAACATCAGCCACATGTTTTAAATCAGTCCTGAACAGACACCAACAGAAACACACTGAACATAATAAAGGAGTTACCTGAGGTAATGATTGTTCTGTGTCTGGTGGTCCATCCTGTAAATAAACACATAGTGAATGAAGTGATGATTGATGGTAGAAGTTATTGTATTAGAAGGACTTCTACTTGTCCACAGTCCAATAATAACAGAGCTCTGATAACAGACACACTCCATTGTTCTTCTGGCTGAACAGATACTGTGTAATCTTGGTGTAAATACACTACAGACAACTCTGGATTACAGGACCTACAATCATTGATGTTGTTGAACACACTGATGACACACAACACTCTACCTACCAAGAAAGCCTCGTTTCTTCAACACCACCAGAACCACAGCTAGAACCAGGACCAGGACCAGGACTCCTACCACTGCACCAATGATGACAGTGTTGTCTCCAGTGTTGTCTCCAGTGTTGTCTCCAGTGTTGTCTCCAGTGTTGTCTCCAGTGTTGTCTCCAGTGTTTCCACCTTCATGAGAGTCAGGAGGACGATGATGATCTAAAACACAGAAAACAAAAAGTCTCAGCAAAGATTCACAAACATTAAAAATATATATATTTTTTTTTCATTCTTGATTTACAAATCTTACAACAGCATAAACTATACCCTCTAGATGTGATTTAACATGTTCTCCATGATGGAGTTTTATTTCAATATTTTATTGAATCTTTCTTTATCTGTGGTTCTTAAGACTGTTTTTTTATGTGCAACTCTGCTACTGTGACCAAGCAATTTCCCTTGTTGGTGAATAAAGTTTATCTAAGTCTATTGAGACATGTCCCAACTTCCTCCATCCTATGTGCCATACATAGTGTTGTAATGTATTTCAGTGAAATTAAATGGCTTTGAAACACATTGATTTTCAATGGACAGCTGTTCATGGGGCTGAAACTAATAGTGCATCCCAAAATGATCATTGTTAACATTTCAATTCATATGGCCAGCATGACCAGAGCTTTTACTGAGAGGTGGTGGGAGGTGGGGCAGAGAGGGAGGGAGGAAAAAAAGATAGAGAAAGAAAGAAAGAGAGAGAGAGACGTAGAGAGGTTAGGAAAGGGTTGAATCGGTTTGGATCAGCAAACATAGCCTGAAAAAGTTCCCCAACACCGTCACTGCTTTTATACGAGTGATGTTTTGTTATAGTGTTTAAAACAAGACTTCAGTTTTCAGAGTTGACCAAAGATTTCCCGCACGTCACTTGATGACGATGAGGCAGCAGAATCAGTCGAGTCTCTGTTTTGAACCGTTGGCAGAGAGTTGACTGTAACACCGTCTCTGGATGTACTTGGACCTGGCTACGGTGAACAAAACTGGCTGATTGTTGGAGACTTTTAAGAGCAGTCTGGAGTTTCTCTGTGTTTAAGTGAGATAAATCCATACCCTTCTATTTCAAGATGGCGCTGCCCTGCCGGCGACATGGAGGAGGGCTCCTGCTGCAAAATGTTTGTTTACTCGTACTACTCGTTATGTCTCCGTTTATGTTCCCGTTTTACGTCGGTGTCCAGTGGGCACACTGTGCAAGACATACGCCGACAGTGACTCGAGCTCTAAACTGTTTACTTTATACATGCGCCATGAGACAGAGGGGAATGGAGCGGATAGCATTGGCGTGGCTAATCCTGTCTGGCCGGTTCATCCAGTGTTCTGCGGATGGGATCATCAACCAGCTAACGTACAGCGGAACCGAGCTGCTGGCACTGCGAGACGGCGGAGTTCTACCATTGGCAGGACTACTCAACGACGTGCCCAGGGAGCTATACCGGCATCACGGCGCAGGTCATCGTCGCGATGGGAAGGCGAGGAAGAGGGGCAAGAGAGGCGGCGTGAGACAGCGCACTCGGAGGGCTAGTAAGCTACCGCTGCCTCAAATGCTGCTTTGTAACTCCCGCTTCCTGAGAAACAAGCTGGATGAACTGCGTTTACTGGCCAGGGGTTGCTATGAATACCGTGAGTCAGGCCTAATGATTTTCACAGAGACTTGGTTTAGTAAAGATGTACCAGACAATTTTGTACAGGTAGACAGGTTTTCTCATGTACGCCTGGACAGAGACGCAAATTCGGGCAAAGTAGGGGGAGGAGGAGTATGTATTTATATCAAGGACAGTTGGTGCTCAAACTTTGCAATAAGAGACACTATATGCAACCCGGACTTGGAGCTACTGTGTGTTACTTTACGTCCACACTACCTGCCATGACAGTTCCCATGTTTTGTTCAGCGAATACTCGCAGATGCCCTCAGGGAGAAGATACAGGGTCTCCTTATGTAAACACAACCGGTTCAAACATTCCTTTGTCCCAGTGTCAGTTAAGCTCATTAATGAGCAAATGTAGGGAGGTTTTACCAGAACTGTAACATGTACCAGCATCTTTTTAATCCGTACCAGCATTTTTAATATGTACTAGCATTTGTAGTGTGTGTTCAAATATGTATCAGTACTGTATTGTGCACCGCACTTTAACATACACTGCACTTTAAATGTGTATTAGCAATGTACTTCAAGTACTAGGTAGGGCAGATTGCACAGCTCAGCTCAGATCCTCTTGCACTTTGGTCCCTATCTGGTTGCCAGTTATGTACCCTCTCCTTTGTTTGGATGTTTTATGTTTTATGTTTTATGTCTGTCTATGCAGCAGTACCCTGTCTCTAAACCAAATTTCTCCCAAGGGAGACGAATAAATGAACTTGACTTGACTTGACTTGATTCCAGTGCTTTCACACCCAGGCTGCAGAGTTTTTGAGTGTTTGATCATTTCTTTAAAGCCAGCGATCATTAAAACTTACATTTGCCATCAGACAGAGAAAAATATTCTAATTCAAATAAAATGACAAAATAATGAAATTAATCAAGAAGTGAATCTGATCTGATTCAACAATTCAGTGGTAACACCCAGCGCTATTGAAACTAGAAACACCACTGCTGTCATATTTTATTGGTTCAGGACATTTTCTAAATCAATTTATAACTGGACAAGAAGATCATGGTTGTTACATGATATGATTTGGTTCTAGCAGCCAGTTCTCTGTTTGGATCCAGTAAATTAAGTAGATGAACTACGTTTTGTTTTCTTTCCTCACTAAACAGATTTCAGATCAAGTGTCCGTCTCATCAACTGAAGCCAGGTCTGTTCAGTGTATATATTCATCTCATGTCTCATTGTAGAAATTGTGCAATTTAGTTTTTGTGACATGTAGGCACTTCTTTGGGTGAAGAGTCACTGTGAACCTCATCAGAGACTAAATCATTCTCTGGGAGCTCTTCCTAACTAAACCAGTGTGTCAGAGTATTCTCAGATGAGACTATGTGAAGACAACTTCTACCTGTTCTCTTGGTTACAATCGTCTGACTGACTTCAATTCAACCACAACTATTTCAGATGAACTCAGCTGAGTCTCAGAAACGTTTCAATCATTAGAGACCAGTCACTGCAGCCCTCTGAAATAATGTGGACATTTCAGCTCCAGTCTTCAGTCATTTTCTTCACATTTCTTTAGACAAACACTTGTAGAGACGACACTGTTAGCAGCTCTGATACAAATCAACTCTGAATCCAACCAGAGTCTAGAAAACTACACTAAATCATTTTGACATCTCTGTCATCAGAAAACTAAGAATGCAGAGATCTGTTGGACAAACATCAGAATAAAATGAATAAAACTATTAAACTTTCTTACCCCAAACCTTCTCAACACGTGAACCAGATGCAGCATAAATGACTTCACAGCTGTAATCAGACTTGTCTGACTTTTTAATCTCCACATAGTCACTTCTCTGGAAGGTGTCGTCTTCAATTGAACAAACTCCTGAACTCTTCACTCCGTCCTCTCTGGTCAGAAGACGTCCGTTCCTCCTGATATACAGAGTGATGTTGTTTGGGTAGAAGCCTGAGGCCAGACACATCAAAATGACGTTGGTCTGAACTTTAGAGATCGTTGTAAACCAGAACACATCAGGAGGAGCTGGAAGCAGAAAACATGAGGTGATGTTTGGAGGGAGGCTACGTAGCAGCATGATACAGACCAATGTCACCACACATATATCTGTAGTGAGACTTTACTTGATGTAAATAATAAAATATATTCTCATGTCTTACATGTGTCTATAAACTCAGATGAAATGATCCGTCCTCTTCCACCAGATTTAGGATCTAAAACACAGAAAACATTCACATTAGTTTCATGTTCAGTCTTTCAACACAATCCTGATCTGTTACTGAAATAATGTGGATGTTGAATCATTTTCATCTTCATCAGAGTCACATATTTTAATCATCTCCTGGAGAGAAACTAAGTTCTTTAAACAACATGAAGCTTTAGAGAAATGAAACACATCTGATCATTTAAACTTTCTACAACAGTGATCTCATTTTCATAGATCTGGAGATCAGCTACAATTTGTCTTTGTTCCCAAATAAATAAATCTATCTGAACCTAAATGCATCATGATCCAGTGTCTGAGAGAGAAACAATGATATGAAAATAATATGGAGCGTCATCAGAGTTGACATTTACTGATAACTGAGTTAATTATCTGAGCAGCTCACCAGGAAGACTATTCTTTGACTAGTCATTAATACTTTAGAAAAATAATCTTCCATTTCTCAGATCAGAATAATACCCTACAAGCTACATGTAGAGAAGTATATTCTAAAAGAAAGAAAAGTATGATAAATAAAAACTATAAAAACTTTCTTACCCCAAACCTTCTCAACACGAAAGCGAGATGCAGCATGAATGACTTCACAGCTGTAATGAGACATGTCAGACTTAGGAATGATCACTTCGTCTTCTCTCCAGAAGGTGCCGTCGTCATCTGGTCTAACTCCTGAAGTCTTCACTCCGTCCTCTTTAGTCAGAACACAGTGATTCTTCTTGATGTTCAGGATGATGTCTGCTGTGTTGAAGCCTTTAGCTCTGCACACTAAACTCAATGTGTGACTGTCAATCTCTGTACCAGTGGGACCTGAATACATCCCCACCTCAGGTTGATCTGGAAGCAGAAAACATGAGGTGATGTTTGGAGGGAGGCTACGTAGCAGCATGATACAGACCAATGTCACCACACATATGATCAGTTTACAACACTGACATCCTCATGATGAACTGAATCAGTTTTAGTTCAGTTTGTGTAAAACATTATTTTAGTTAACTTTTATTCTTTTCTCATAATAAACTGAATCACTCCATAGATGAACAATATAAACTCTTATTTGTGTCCTCACCTAAACCTTGTAGCTTTCCATCAATAATAATAATTAAAGTTATTCTGTGGTGCAGACATTTACACATTCAAACAGCACTGAACTTATTTAGTTTGTTGTCCTGGTCCATAACTCTTTCAAGTCATAAAGGTTTACTGTCACAGTTTGGTTAATGTTTATCTCAGCAGTCAGTTGTAGGAAAGGATTTGTTAGTCGCTATAAATCAAATCATTCCAACCAGTTTATAGGAACATTACATCCACCTACTGGACTGAAGCTGGACAGCTGATGGAAATAAACTCTAAATTTATTAAAAATCCAGGGATAAGTGTTATTTAGGTGGCTGATCGAAGTACTGAGGCCACTTACTCACACAGCTAGCATGGCTAGGCTAACAGCTAAAGCTAGTGCTAACATTGGTCAGAATCTGACATCATCTCACAAACATCACATCCATCACTAAGATATTAGAGGAATGATCTCGGTGCTAATGTTTTCCTTTCCTCGAAGAAGTTACACAAACTTTTCTTAAAGTTTTAACTCGACTATCAACAACGTGTTAGGAAGTTACTCACCACTGTTTACTGTCATTAGAAGAACTGGAAATAAAAAGAACAGAACTGACTCTGTTTTCATTCTAAACTTCATTCTTGTTGGTCTGTGTTGGTTCTCCTCGGTCTCTGGTTCTGTTCTCAAACTGGTTCTGGTAATAACAACCTCCTGCCTTCAGACAGGTGTTATTTTATATCCTGGATCCAGGTATCACTGGTTATAAGGAGTCTTGTTCCGGGTATGAAACAACGCTGAGCATTTCGCGCCAAAACCGCTAACGTCTTCACACCTGACAGCCGCCACACCTGCTGTTGCGTCACATCCTGGGGACTGTCCACTCCCTCCTTGCTCTTAAAGGCGTTTTACTCATTAACTGTATATAGCTACTAGTTTTACTACGGAGTGAAATTCATCTCAAAATGGTCACAATGTTCCATGATCCACGCGAGACACGAGATTCACAAATGTTTACAACGATTAGTGTGTGAATTGAAGGGGGAGGGGCACCGAGCAGGTTCTTTGCAAAGTCACAAATCTGCTCGTTGAACTTAACAAAATTCATCATTTTAGTTTTCATACTGAGCTTACTAGTGTCTAACAGTGTCTAACACTGACACAGATGGACAGGTACGGACCCATCAGGCTGCGCACGCACATGGAGTTTTCTCAGATCCGCAGATCCACAAATGCATGGTGCCTTTAAATATTACCAGGTAAATGGGAAATCTGAGCTTTGGGCCAAGTGAGCTGTATCTTTCCTGCAGGGAAAGTAATTCTTTACTGATGTAACTCGCTTCTCGTTTAGTTACAACACTGAACTCAACAGAGGACCGCGTAGATATTAATATATATTTTTCAAATAAGATGAGATTCTTTGGTCCAATAAGTCGTAGGGACAGGCTAAGAGCAGTTAGTGAGCAACTGCAGAACCCCCTGAGTAGTTTGTCAGAAGTGTCCGAAATAATACAAACGAACTCATATTTACATAGTGCCCTAAACGCCTCACCCCCAGCCCTCCCACCGACGTATTACTGGACTTTATTATTACTTCATTATAACATCCTCTTTAATACACTATTTATTTATCTTGTATAAATACATAAACTCATATATTTACATCTCTATATTTATATATGTAAATTCATCTACATATACACAGTTTACCTCATATATATTTTATACTCTTACATATATTAGTTTGTATTCACACCCTCTATGTCCAGTATTGTTCTATCATTATCATCTATATATTCTAGTATAATGTATTTATTCATATATCTTTGTATATATACTACATGTATGCTTGTTATACATTTCTACCTCACTATACTTTTACCTGACAGCTGGGATAGGCTCCAGCAGACCCCATGACCCTTTATAGGAATAAGCGGTCACAGAAGATGAATGAATGAATGAATATACTTTTACCTTTTACTGTCTTTGTGTAATGATCTATCTATCTGTCTGTCTATCTATCTATCTATCTATCTATCTATCTATCTATCTATCTATCTCATATTAAAAGTCTTAAAGAAGAAGCTGATTCAGTTTTTAAACGTCATCAGTTTTTTTATGACCGTTCATTAACATTTCTGTTAGATATGGTGAAACATATTGGATGGATGAACGGCTCCACTGGGTAACATGACACAACTACTCACATTTCAGTTTAGTCCTTCAACTAATCTCCAAGATTTAAGAATAAAATGGTCAGAAGATAAATGGATGCTCCGCTGAGTCAAAGGCTTTATAGAAATCTAAAAACAGAAGGAATCCATCATCCAAGAAAAGATAAAGAAAAAAAGAATAAAATATTAAAAAGAAAACACTTAAAAAACAAGAGATCAAACATGAGAATAAAGTAGATAAGTAGCAGTAGAGGAAGTTTAAGGGATGTTGCTGTCAGAAGATGATTTAATAAATATATGTGTTCTTCTGATAATTGACGAGTTATGAATGAATGAACTGTGAGTCCCTCAGTAAAAACTAAAGAAACATTCAAAACATGAGTAAGAACATATTGTCTTTTAACAAGGTTTGAAAAACAAATGTTTGACAGAATATTTCTAAGATTAATTTTGAAGCGTTTACTGCAACCAAACTGTAGTCCTGCTCTGCAGAGCTGCCTCAGTCTAGAGGTCACTTTAGAGTGAAGCATATCTTCTTTACAGATGTTACTGTGAATCACTGAAGATGTAATTTGTGCTGAAAATGTTCCATGACCCAAAGCCATTGTCGTTCTCCAGGCCTCTACACATAAAGATCTCCTTCTTAACAACATGTACCCACTGATCCACTCAGGTGTTCTATGTGCTTATGTTTGTAGATTCATTTCTAGTCCAGATGGATTTACTGATGGAATCAAACGGTTTGACCAGAAGTTAAAGTTACATTCAAAGATCACATCAGAGATAATAAACAGAGTCTATTATTGATAAAGGACTTTAACCATCTCAACCTCCAGACTCCTAACGTCACAATCAGTCACGTTCAAACCTTCATCTTCATCATTTTACTTTATATAGTGACATGTGTTGATCCATGTTGTTATGTTCTGATGGTGGTGAGGTGGGACACAAAGACAAGGAGCAGGAAACTAAATAATAAAAACTCACAACATCGACAAAGAACGAGGAAGAATGAGGAAGAGGAAGAGGAACGCTAGGAAACATGACCTGGGTTAATGCTACAGACGACAGGATGAAGAGAAAGAGGACTATAGAGACACATGGACTGATGGAATAACCAGAGACAGGTGAGACCAATGAGGAGGACGCGGACACAAAGACACAAGACAAGACAGGTGAGTGGAATCAGACAGAGACAGGAAGTAAAACTGAAAATGAAAATAAAACAGGAAACTGGAAAAAACAAGATCATGACACATGTGATGTTCAGGTTTACTCTGATAACAGCTTTGATTTAGAAACTAAATAAAATACGTCTAGATGAGAAGAAAAAGATAAAAGATAAAGACACAGAGGAGGCTTTATTTACTCTGATACATCTCTGATCCAGTAGCTTGATTCAGTTACTGATTAAAACATCTTTCCTTCTAACGGTTCACATTATTCTCAGGTAGTAGAAATGATTTTGAGTCGACTTGACCAGGACATGATTATAAAATACTCTCAGTCACTTGTGTCCAAACATCTTTATTATAACAATAATAATAATATGTAGAGGTTTCAGGTATAAAGATCATATATACATCAGTAGTGTTTTATAATCCATGTCATCACATAATAAACCACATTTATTCTGATCAAATAATAAAAACACACAAAATAAAAATATTACCATCCACACTTAAAACCTTAACACTGGTAAAATATTAAACTCTGAATATTAAAAGATCATCATCTGTTCATGATTTTAACAACAAAACAATATATTTACTAAACCCACATTTTCCCATAAAGAGTATTTTAAGTGAAGCAGCAGCTTCTGTTTCTACATATGATAATTCATTTGGTAAAAATCAAGAAAAGTAAAAGTGTTTTAGGACAGATTAATAAAGTAATAAAATAATTTCTGCTTAAATTCAGTTGAACCAAAAATCATCAAGTATTTCTTTTAAATTCAGGCGACTGTTTTCAGAGCTGTAGTTGAGCTCCATCATCTGGTTGTTAATGTTGATAAGATCGATAGACAGATAGACGACTTTATTGATCCCTTTGGGAGGTTCCCGCAGGGAAATTGGCATCTCCATCACACACAGCACTGTTGTACATACATGTACAAAATATACAAAATATAAACAAGAAGTACCCAAAACCCAACACCCAAATAAAGATAAAAAAGATATATATATATATTATGATTGTACATGGTTTTTGTTACTGCACATTATGAAGAAAGCTATAAAACAGCTGCTCTCATCATTTCACTCTGAGTCACACTGACTCTCTTTAAGGTCTCAACTTCTGGATTAGTTTCATTTCTTCCAGGTGGCTCTGAGGAAACCCTCCTGATTCAAACAAGATCATGTAAATGTCACTTTGAGAAGATTGGAAAATACTTTTTAACCCAGGAAATCAATACAATCATGTTTAGCTGTTGATTCATCAGTTTTCATTTCCATTCCTCTTAGTTTCAGTCTCCTGCTCACTGATACATGGATCTGATGTTTCTGATGAAATATTTCTGGACACTTCAGACTTGTGTCAGTATATTTCCTTTCTCTGCCTCAGAGATGTCTCTTCATTGCCTGCAGAAATGAACATCAGAGTTATTTTCTATTTTCTATTTACACTAATAATAAAACATAGAGATCGTCATCATCATGTGTTTTCTCTGGAAATAGTTTTTTCTTTCTGGTTCATCCAGATTATAAAAACAACATGCAGCATGTTCTCTATGTTGATGGAGAACACTGATACTTACCAGGGTCACTGCAAGTAGAGATCTTAGAACCAGTGTCAGTAGAACCAGAGCCAGTAGAACCAGAGCCAATAGAACCAGAGCGTTCAGACTTAGGGAAACCAGAGTCAGAGGTCTTGTCGCTGTCCAGAGACCACTTAGACTCTGTTTTTCCTGTGAAGAAAATAAAATGAAGTTTGACTAAAAATGTCTTTCCAGCTCATCTCTTCTTTCACTGAGGGTTCACCAGAAGCTAAAGACAACACAGGTCAGTCTGCCATGAGTCTGTCTGTCTGTCATGACACAGAAACTATCTATAGTTGAATGAAGTCACTTTCTACATTGATGTTTCACTGCACAGACTAAAACTGAAGCATGTAATAAAAACTACTGCATCACATGTGTAGACAGTAGATGACTTCATGTTGATTGGATCTCCAGTGTTATCATCTAAACACACACATCCAGGAACTATTAAGAACTAAATGCTACCATCTGTTTTCATCTCAATCTTCTGCCTCCAATCTTTTTCACTTCTTTTCATTTTTCTGACAGTTGGAACCAAAACAATGTGGTCAAACTCCTGCAGATCTAGAGCTGGAAACTTGGAACAAGAAGGAGTCACGGCAGAGAAAGAACATGTCAGAAACTTGGCTTCATTTCATGAAGAAAGACGACAACAGCTCTGGTTGTAACGTCTGGAAAAAGCTGAAACATCTTCTCCAACATGAACGTAGAGTCCTGGACGACCATGAAAATGATCCTGGAGAAATATTCTCTCATTTCATCCATTTTAGATCAAGACACAATCAAATCAATCCTCATCATCCTCATAGATCTTTACTGAGGAACACACTTACCAGTCTGGAGAGGTGTGTTCACGTTGTTACTGCCTACACACACACACACACACACACACACACACACACACACACACACAGAGGAACTATTAGAGTCTTATATGTTTATTTTTTTCATTTATTACATGTTTTGTAGTGAGTTCATGACAGAAATCAGATCTTCTATTCAGTGCTTTACTGCCTCAATCAGATCTTTTATTCTTTATTTAATAAACTTAAAATCAATTCATCAACCAATCACTTCAGTCATTTTAAAGCAAAGATGTCAAATACTGTTTCATTTTAAACATGATCATCTGTTTTAATAATGTTAATTAGCTTTAAGCTAACTCTGGTTCTGAACATCACATGGTAACATTTACAGGACTGTAGATGGAATAATAAAATGTCAGTTATACAATAATTCAATAGAATCAGTAACAGAGAAATAAAACACTGACCTGGTGTAGAAGTTACAGTCTGCAGTGGTGCCTCTGTAAATAAAGATGAAGATGAAGCGTGTTATTTCCTCCAGTCTCATGTTTCTACAATAGTCTGTGAAGTTCATTGTAAAACGCTGCAGCCTGTGCAGGACTAACTTCAAGGATCAGGTCAGCATTCAGTATTTTATTGTCAGTAAATCTCAGAACACATTCAGTGTTGGATATCTGATGATAGAAACATCAACTTCAGAGCATTTCACTAAATGTCAATCCAGAATAACATCAGCCACATGTTTTAAATCAGTCCTGAACAGACACCAACAGAAACACACTGAAGATAATAAAGGAGTTACCTGAGGTATAGAGTCTTCTGAGTCTGTTGACACATCCTGTAAATAAACACATAGTGAATGAAGTGATGATTGATGGTAGAAGTTATTGTATTAGAAGGACTTCTACTTGTCCACAGTCCAATAATAACAGAGCTCTGATAACAGACACACTCCATTGTTCTTCTGGCTGAACAGATACTGTGTAATCTTGGTGTAAATACACTACAGACAACTCTGGATTACAGGACCTACAATCATTGATGTTGTTGAACACACTGATGACACACAACACTCTACCTACCTAGAATGCGTCTTCTGAACACAAACGCCAGCACCAGCACCACAGCTAGAACCAGAAGGGCTCCTACCACTGCAACAATGATGATGACAGTGTTGTCTCCACCTTCATCAGTAGGAAGATGATGATCTAAAAGACAGAAAACATTGACATCAGTTTGTGTCTGTGACTGAAATGTAGATGTAAAGTCTCAGCAAAGATTCACCAGACAACTTCATACAAGTTGATGGATATACACACATACAGGAGGTGTTTGTAAATGTAAATGTCAAAGATAGGTGGTGTAGAAACGTGTCATGCCACAGAAATGTTCCGTGGCATGACAAACACGTTCTGTATTATTTCAAAAACAATAAAACAAAACAAAAGAACATAGAACATCATGGCTGCTGGTTCCTCCTTTGCACTGGTAAAAAAACAAAACAAAAAAACAAAACATAGGCCCACCCAGGTGCATGCTGGTCCTCAAGGTGCCTACCTCCTTAAATAACTTCAGGTGCCCACAGTTACCCAAATAGCAAACAATAAACCTAAATTTTAACAAATAACTAACAAAGAGTATCATCAAAAAATCTAATCTAAACAAAACAAACACTGAAGTTAATCAAAGTTACTCATAATTAGCAAATTAAATTTACAACTAAGACTAACTTTACAAACAGCTCCTATGCTACCAAAGCAACAGAGCCAGATACTATGTCTGCTTTTCTTTCAAAAACATTTCCAGAGGAGCTCAGTCCAGCTTGGCATCAACTCTTACAGCTCTTCATTGACACTCATTCGCCACCTGAGCTCTGGAAAAGATCAGTTATTATTCCAGTCCCTAAGAAAGCATGTCCAAGTGAATAATGACTTTAGGCCAGTGGCTCTAACCTCTAATGCAATGAAAGCTTTGGAGAAACTGTTAATTCAGGAGCTTCATACGACTGATGCCATTGTAAAGATAATGAACCTAGTCTTAAAACATCTTGAGAGTCCCTGTGTATGTGCCATGTTAGTCTTTATTGATTTAAGCTCTGCTTTTAACTGAATTCATTCTTCAAAAACTGACTCAGCTGGACGTGAACCCCTTCTAATTAAGTGGTATCACTCGTTCCTGTCCAACAGGCCACAGCAGGGGAAACTTAACTCTGTTCTTTCTGATACTGCATTAAGCAGCACTGAGGACCCTGTTATTTACAGTGTATACAGCTCCTAGCCAAACCAGTATGTGGTGAAATCTTCAGATGACACTGTAATTCTTAGTCTGCTAAAAACTAATAGCAACTTAAGCAGCCACTGATCTGGAGTGGACAGTTTGTGAACTGGTGTGACGCTCAAACAGTGGAGATGCTGGTGGACCCCAGGACAGTTGGAGACCACAGCTCGGTAGCCGTACATGGACGTAACATTGAGCAGGTCAATTCATACAAATATCTGAGGGTTCATGTTGATAACAGTTTAAGCTGGCACACTTAAGTGGAAAGTGTCTGTGCCCGTATCCACCAGCACATCCATTTTCTCTGTCGACTCAGATACAAACACATGTTCATCCCACTGTCAGTGAAGCAGTAGTTTTATTTATTATGTTATTATTTGTTGTTATTATGTTATTATTATATCATTTCTTTTTACTAATTCTGGATGCATGAGTGGAATGTGTTGAATGTGTTGAATGTGTTGAATGTGTTGAATGTGTTGTCTGTGCAGCAGACCTGCTCAAGACAAACTTCTCCCATCAGAGACAAATACAGACACCTTGACATTGGTCAGAATAAAATGAATAAAACTATTAAACTTTCTTACCCCAAACCTTCTCAACACGTGAACCAGATGCAGCATGAATGACTACACAGGTGTACACAGACTTGTCTGACTTTAAAATCTCCACTTGGTCTCTTCTCTGGAAGGTCTTGTCTCCATTTGGACGAACGTCTAAGGTCTCCACTCCGTCCTCTCTGGTCAGAATACGTCCGTTCCTCTTGATATTCAGAGTGATGTCTTCTGGGTAGAAGCCTGAGGCCAGACACGTCAAAATGACGTTGGTCTGAACTTTAGAGTTCGTTGCAAACATCTTCACATCAGGTTGACCTGGAAGCAGAAAACATGAGGTGATGTTTGGAGGGAGGCTACGTAGCAGCATGATACAGACCAATGTCACCACACATATGATCAGTTTACAACACTGACATCCTCATGATAAACTGAATCTACTAGAAAATCAATCAGACACAGAGACACATATTGATTTGTCTTTGTTTTTTTGTCATCTTTTCTTGTTGCTTGGTTGCTAGCAACCCACCATTAAAAGAGAAGTACTTTTGTTGCTACAGGGTCATGGTTTTGGTTTATAGCAGACCTAAAATATATAACTACAAAAGATCAGGCTTGACAGAAGACTGATACCGTTTGGATCTCTTTGTCTGGATCTTCAACGATACTGATCTGGACATCTCTCACTTGTAGTGTCTTTAAGAGGAAGCTCCATCTATTCAGTAACGTGTTAATACAACAATCACATCAGTTTGTGTCTGTTACTGAAAAGATGATGTAAAGTCTCAGCAAAGATTCAATTTAATGACTAAACAAACCAGAAAACTAAGAATGCAGAGATCTGTTGAACAAACATCAGAATAAAATAAATAAAACTATTAAACTTTCTTACCCCAAACCTTCTCAACACATGAACCAGATGCAGCATGAATGACTTCACAGCTGTAATCAGACTTGTCTGACTTTAAAATCCCCACTTGGCCTCTTCTCTGGAAGGTGTTGTCTCCATGTGGACGAACGTCTAAGATCAACACTCCGTCCTCTCTGGTTAGAAGACGTCCGTTCCTCCTGATATTCAGAGTGATGTCTTTTGGGTAGAAGCCTGAGGCCAGACACGTCAAAAAGACGTTGTCGTGATCTTTAGAGTTCACTGTAAACGTCTTCACATCAGGAGGAGCTGTAAGCAGAAAACATGAGGTGATGTTTGGAGGGAGGCTACGTAGCAGCATGATACAGACCAATGTCACCACACATATATCTGTAGTGAGACTTTACTTGATGTAAATAATAAAATATATTCTCATGTCTTACATGTGTCTATAAACTCAGATGAAATGATCCGTCCTCTTCCACCAGAGTCAGGATCTAAAACACAGAAAACATTCACATTAGTTTCATGTTCAGTCTTTCAACACAATCCTGATCTGTTACTGAAATAATGTGGATGGAAAGTCACAGAAAAGTCACTAAACAACATATTTAATCATTAGTTCAGTGAGAAACATGTGACGTTAAAGAAAAAGTCTCATCTGAGAATAAACGATGTGAAACCTCAAAACAGATTCTGATTTTCTACCAGGTCAGAATCTGTAAATTCCTAAAACCAGTGTTTCCTTCTAACTAATGTTTCTCCTTGTTGAGTCTCTGAAGACACAGAGTTGTCACATGTAAATACCAACTATTCATCTTCAACAGAGTCACATGGTTTAGACGTAATCATCTCCTGGAGAGAAACTAAGTTCTTTAAACAATATGAAGCTGTAGAGAAGATTTACTGCAGCGCTCCATGAAACTAAAGCCTGATGTAGTAAGACTCAGTTTTAATCTGAATCAGAGTCTGGTGACATCTGGATTATCATCATGATGAGGTTTCAAAAACTCTCTCTGCATCATCTGGATAGTCCTCCAACCAATCAGAGACATTTAAACTAATTCATCTCCACCTCTATCACCACATTAAGCCCCGCCCCCAAATGATCTGATTGGCCCAGCAGATCTCTGCAGGAGTAGAATCAGTTCCCAACAGAGAGACTCCAGATCAACTTTACATTTTGTAGCTTCCAGGTTAGCATGATCCAGAATATAAAGAATAGTTTAATGAAACACATGTGATCACGTAAAGGATCATTTCTACTTTTTAAGACATTGATCTAATTTTCATAGATTTGGAGATCAGCTCCTACAATCTGTCTAATGCTGAGATATGATTTGTTCTGAAGTTGTGACTAAAGATGTTTTCACATCTATAGTTTGTTGCTTTGGTCTGAACCAGTTGATGAGTTTCTGGTTTGGTTTCTATTCAGAAAACTCCAAGAGAACCTAAGTGCATCATGATCCAGTATCTCTTCCTCTTCAAGGGTCTGGTAGTTTAGGTTCACACCTGTCCTAACACCAAGGAGGAGAACCAACCACAGACTTAGTTCAGACTTTACATCAACACCTGGTCTCACCTGATCTCACCTGTCCATCTCCAAGTCCCTGTGTCTCCACCTGGTCTTAATATAAATGTGTCTCCACATGCGTCCCCAGCCAGCACTTGAGATCTGATCTCAGTTTGTGTGTCTGTAAATCAGCAGCGCCATCATGTGGTCAGTAGAATATTGTAGCAGCTGATGGAGGGTATCACCAACAGGCCGGTCATTTTGTGAGCGCGGAACTGTTAGCCTCGTACAAAGTTGCAAGGTGCAAAAAACTCGCACGATATCCCAGTGAATCATTTGCACTTTTCCTCTGTTTAGAGATTCACACAGACTGACCTTGGAAATCGGTTTAAGTTGTTGTAGATGTTATCTCAGCTCATTTTATTAATCTACTTTGATAATCAGGTGATTGTATGCAGCAACTCAGGGGGCTCAGTGACCAGATCAGTGTTCACACCTGGACCCGTTTAACCTGGACACCAGAGACCAGATCAGTGTTCACACCTGGACCTGTTTAACCTGGACTCTAGAGACCAGATCAGTGTTCACACCTGGACCTGTTTAACCTGGACTCTAGAGACCAGATCAGTGTTCACACCTGGACCTGTTTAACCTGGACTCTAGAGACCAGATCAGTGTTCACACCTGGACCTGTTTAACCTGGACTCTAGAGACCAGATCAGTGTTCACACCTGGACCAGATGTTAATATGAGGTCTGAACCAACCACAGTCTGATGTACCTGGACTAAACAGCCCAGGTGTGAATGAACCTTCAGATCCTTTGTTAGTGAAGTCATTTCAATCATTGGACAGAAACCACTGTCAGCTTTCTGCAGTAATGTTGATCACATCCCAGATATACAAGACATGACGTTTACTTCACATTCAGACAAGAACATGAACAACATCACTGCTAGCAGCTCTGATACGTTACTAACTCACTGTTCATTTAAAAATGAGGTTAACAACTAGAGAAAATACATCAGGACTAATAATGTAGAGATCTACTAACTACATGTAGAGAACTAGATTATAGAATAAATAAAAACTACGACAAATAATAAAAACTATAAAAACTTTCTTACCCCAAACCTTCTCAACACGAAAACGAGATGCAGCATGAATGACTTCACAGCTGTAATTAGACGTGTCAGACTTTAAAATGATCACATGGTCTCTTCTCCAGAAGGTGTCTTCATGTGGTTTAACTCCTGAAGTCTCCACTTTATCCTCTTTAGTCAGAACAAAGTGATTCTTCTTGATGTTCAGGATGATGTCTGATGTGTTGAAGTATTTAGCTCTGCATGTCAAAATCCTGTGTTTACCATTGTAGTTCTCTGAATGCATCTCCACCTCAGGTTGATCTGGAAGCAGAAAACATGAGGTGATGTTTGGAGGGAGGCTACGTAGCAGCATGATACAGACCAATGTCACCACACATATGATCAGTTTACAACACTGACATCCTGAATTAGTCCAGTTTACACATCACCACATGGATTAAACACACAACACATTTGATTTGATCAGACATGAATTAAAGATCAGTAAATAAATTAATATGACAATAAATGAAACAATAGTGATAGTAAACAATTGTAGGAATTAATTCATTTATAAAATATGGAATAAATTAGTTTAATAATCTAGTCTCTATTTCTTCTCCTTTATATTTAGTTTATTTACTGAATCATTTAATTGTATATTTCCATCATTAGTTTAATAAGTTTACATGACTAAAACTCTACAAAGGAATCACCTACAACAAGAAATTAAACTAAAATGACTTTAAAATCTTCAACAGTTCAAATGATTTAGTTTCGTTTTTACCTCGACTCTCATCAAAGGTTCATAAAACAGTGACTTACCGCTGTTTACCGTCACTACTGTCCCCAGAAGAAATAAAAAGACCAAGATGAACATTTTGAACACAAACTTGATTCTATTCTCATCTTAAACTTTGTTTTATCAAACTTTTTAACCGTGTTTATTTCTCTCCGTCTCAGTCTGATGAAGAACTGTTCACTTCCTGTTTTCATGCAACGTTTACGGACCCTCCGTTTCTTTTCAGCGTCTCCATGGTAACAACAAGAACCGACTCGTACTTTGTGAGAGACGTTATTTTTCTTTATCGTTGGGCCTGAATGTCACTGCAGTGTTTCTCACATGTTGAGAATTTACGACTGATCGATGTTCATGTAGAGACTCATGTAGTTTAGTGGACGACAGTAACCAGGTTATTTTCAGTTGTAGAAATTCCTTGGTTTCCTAAACGCCTCAAACTGGTAGACATCCCACCCACGTTATAACATTAAAATATTTCAAGTAAAAAACAAACAAACAAACAAACAAAAAAAAGGTTTAAACGAGAAAATTGGTGTGGTTTCATGGTTTTAAAGGCAAAAATCTATAATGAAAATAGAAAACTGCTCCGAAGACACGAACCTGCTGGTTTACATCACAGCAGCCAATCAGATCTTTAGTTTGCTGTTGCTAGGCAGATTACATGAGCGGAGGTTTGTCACCATGAGAGATAAGTTAGAACTGAACTGAAAGAGACAAAGAATCTTCACTGACTACAGGTCACTGAGGATAATTATTAACTTAGATTACTATTTAGTCACATTAACAATGAATTAATATTGTTTGTATAACATCCACACTCAGTGTTTTACCTTGAGTTTTAGTCTTTAATCAGGCCAAAATGATTCCACTGTGCAAGGGTTAAACAATTGTTGCATGAAATGTGGAATTTGTTCATTTAGTTTGCTTTTACTTCATTGTCTATTTATTATCCTTTGTGTTTATTCTGGTTATTTACATTTAAGTTTACTGTTGTGTGTTTAAATATATTTGTGTCCATTCATTGCATTATTTTAATTTCTGTATTATTTCGTTTTGTTTGCACAAACTTTTCTATTTCACTTTTAATTTATATTAATAAGTAAAGTGATGGAACCAGGACTTTTACTTTTAACTTTGTAATTGTTTAATTATTGTTTTAATTAATGTAGTTTTTTTTTTTTTTAAGCACTAAATCCAGAAACACGTTCATCAACTTCTATCACAGTAAACCACACTAAACATCAACCAGACATCTGGAATAAGTTTACATGACTAAAACTCTACAAAGGAATCACCTACAACAAGAAATTAAACTAAAATGACTTTAAAATCTTCAACAGTTCAAATGATTTAGTTTCGTTTTTACCTCGACTCTCATCAAAGGTTCATAAAACAGTGACTTACCGCTGTTTACCGTCACTACTGTCCCCAGAAGAAATGAAAAGACCAAGATGAACATTTTGAACACAAACTTGATTCTGTTCTCATTCTAAACTTTGTTTTATCAAACTTTTTAACCGTGTTTATTTCTCTCCGTCTCAGTCTGATGAAGAACTGTTCACTTCCTGGTTTCATGTAACGTTTACGAACCCTCCGTTTCTTTTCAGCGTCTCCATGGTAACAACAAGAACAGACTCGTACTTTGTGAGAGACGTTATTTTTCTTTATCGTTGGGCCTGAATGTCACTGCAGTGTTTCTCACATGTTGAGAATTTACGACTGATCGATGTTCATGTAGAGACTCATGTAGTTTAGTGGACGACAGTAACCAGGTTATTTTAGTACTAAGATTTACATGGTTCCCTAAACGCCTCACACTGGAATAGGAAGGAAAACGAGCAGGAGGAGGAGGAGGAGCATGTAGAAACTTCTTCTTCTGTAGCCGCAGCAGCCAATCAGATTCTTAGTTTTCTGTTGCTAGGCAGATTACATGAGCGGAGGTTTGTCACCATGAGAGCAGAAGTTAAAAGTGAACTGAAAGAGACAAAGAATCTTCACTGAGGATAATTATTAGATTGAATTACTATTTAGTCACATTAATTAATGAATCAATTAATGAATGAATTATTTTTTTGTTTAACATCCACACTCAGTGATTTACCTTTAGTTTTAGTCTTTAATCCGGCCAAAATAGAACAGAATAGAGTAGAATAGAATAGAATGTCTTTATTTGTCATTGTGGTACAACGGAATTAACGCGGCCAGAGTTCCCCTTTTAGGTGCAGTAAAAAATAATTGCACTATAGAGTTAAACAATTGTATTCGTTAATTAAATGCATAAAATGCGGAATTAATTTAGTTTGCTTTACTTCATTGTCTATTTGTTATCCTTTGTATTTATTCTGGTTATTTACATTTAAGTTTATTGTTGTGTGTTTAAATATTTATGTATTTATTCTATACATTATTTAAATTTCTGTATTATTTCGTTGTTTGCACAAACGTTTTTATTTCACATATTATTTAAATTGATAAGTACAGTGATAAAACAGGACTTTTACTTTTAACTAAGTAATTTTTTAATTATTATTTTTAATGATGTTAAAGTTCTGACTATTTCTTCTAGTGTTTATTTAACATTGTACTTTAATAATGACATCCATGTGAAACCATGCAGAGGTTTAGTATTTTAATTTCCATCAACGTATGTGTGACTGGAATAAAGGCCTCCAGCACTAAATCCAGAAACACGTTCATCAACTTCTATCACAGTAAACCACACTAAACATCAACCAGACATCTGGAATAAGTTTACATGACTAAAACTCTACAAAGGAATCACCTACAACAAGAAATTAAACTAAAATGACTTTAAAATCTTCAACAGTTCAAATGATTTAGTTTCGTTTTTACCTCGACTCTCATCAAAGGTTCATAAAACAGTGACTTACCGCTGTTTACCGTCACTACTGTCCCCAGAAGAAATAAAAAGACCAAGATGAACATTTTGAACACAAACTTGATTCTGTTCTCAATCTAAACTTTGTTTTATCAAACTTTTTAACCGTGTTTATTTCTCTCCGTCTCAGTCTGATGGAGAACTGTTCACTTCCTGGTTTCATGTAACGTTTACGAACCCTCCGTTTCTTTTCAGCGTCTCCATGGTAACAACAAGAACCGAGTCGTACTTTGTGAGAGACGTTATTTTTCTTTATCGTCGTTGGGCCTGAATGTCACTGCAGTGTTTCTCACATGTTGAGAATTTACGACTGATCGATGTTCATGCAGAGACTCATGTAGTTTAGTGGACGACAGTAACCAGGTTATTTTAGTACTAAGAGTTACATGGTTCCCTAAACGCCTCACACTGGAATAGGAAGGAAAAGGAGCAGGAGGAGGAGCATGTGGAAACTTCTTCTTCTTCTGTAGCCGCAGCAGCCAATCAGATTACTAGTTTGCTGTTGCTAGGCAGATTACATGAGCGGAGGTTTGTCACCATGAGAGCAGAAGTTAAAAGTGAACTGGAAGAGACAAAGAATCTTCACTGAGGATAATTATTAGATTGAATTACTATTTAGATTGATTTACCATTTAGATTGAAATATAAAGTCCTTGATCAGTAGTTTCTCTTCTTTCTCCTGAACTCTAACACTGTCTGGTTGTAACAGCTCCATTAAACATCCACACACTGACTCTCTTTAAGGTCTCAACTTCTGGATTAGTTTCATTTCTTCCAGGTGGCTCTGAGGAAACCCTCCTGATTCAAACAAGATCATCTAAATGTCACTTTGAGGTTTGAAGAAGATGGAAAAATATTTTAGTTTTCATTTAAATTCTCTTAGTTTCAGTCTCCTGCTCACTGATACATGGATCTGATGTTTCTGATGAAATATTTCTGGACACTTCAGTTTTGGACGTTTCCTTCCAGGAGACTCTCAGCCTCAGCGTTGTTGGTTCTGTTGCCATCGACTACAGGAATAAACATCAGAGTTATTTATATGTAATAGTTATAATAAAACATCATCATCTTTTTCTTTCTTTAAAACTCTGGTTCATCCAGATTATTTAAAGAACCAGACATCTGGAATAAGTTTATATGACTTACCTCCATCATCTACTTCTTCTTCTTCCTTTGAGACTGAAGCACCAACCTGGAAACAAGCAGAGGAAGAGGAGGAGTAATGAAGATGAAATAAATGAAGAGTCTAATAATAAAATGATGAGTTATGAATGAATGAACTGTGAGTCCCTCAGTAAAAACTAAAGAAACATTCAAAACATGAGTCAATGTTGAAGTGAGCTGTGATGGAGCTTTGTCTCCCTCTGGTGGTGAAACGATGAACTGCATGATGTCAGTTTAATGGACACAGAGAAACTATGATGATCACTGCCCTCCAGTGGTCACTGTCAGTAACTACAACTGTCCACATCCCATAATACTCATGTTCACGCTGAGACACATTGACTGCAGTATTTTAGCTCTGATGTTCATCAGGATCATGATGACGCTCTACATGTCAACACACATACACCCATCAGCCATAACATTATGACCACCTTCATAACATTGTGCTGACCCTTGGAGGCATGGACTCCTCTAGACCCTGAAGGTGTGCTGTGGTATCTGGCACCAAGACGTTAGCAGCAGATCCTGTGTGAAGGATATCTACCTGGAAATACACTGTAAAAAATGACCAAGGAGAAACTCCATTAAAAACAACAACAACAGCTGACCTCAGCAGCTCCTTCAGCAGCAGACTGCTGCATCCACGCTGTAAGAAGGAACGCTACCACAGGTCCTTCATCACAACTGACACCAGGCTGAGTCAACAACAACCCACATGTTAGACTTGGCCTGGTTTTATTGTTTTACACATATAAATGTGGTTTGTGCACTGCCTCATGTTGCATGAACCACTACCTCAGCGTCTCATAGTATAGCTCCAAGGCTCACTAGTACTGCTCTCAGGCCCTGTCTGTGGATCTGCTCTATTATATGAAGGAGACGTCTAATGTGATCCTGAGTCTGTCTGCCTGTTATAAAACCTGACTGATCTCCATCTATCAGCTCAGACATAAAACTTTCAAATCTTTTAGAAATGATTGAAGTAAAGGTCTTCTAGTCCACATTTAGAAGTGAATGGGTCTATAGGATTCACAGAGTTCCTGATTTCTCCTTCCTCTGGTATAACTGAAGTTCTAGCCTCTTTCCATGAGGGGGGCAGTTTGGCCTCAGTCAGAGTCAGACTGAAAGAATTCAGGAGTAGCGGGGTTAATTCCTCCCTAAATGTTTTCTACCACTGGCTGGGGAATCCGTCACTACCTGCTGTTTTGTTGGATTTTAATCTACTAATTGTGGCATCTAGTTCCTTTTTAGTGATGCTGGAAATTAGTTTTCTGTTGAGTTCCTCTCCTCTAGCCGCTAAGTCCACTGAGTCAAGGAAGTCCTTCATGTCTCCGTCTCCTTCTGCTGTGGGTTGGGTAGATAAGTTTTCATAGTCATCTTTAAAAAGCCTTTCTAGTTCTTCAGGTTCAATAGTAGTTGTTTGGTTAGGGGGTCTCTGATCTTATGTATTGTGTGAGAAGCTTGTTGGACCTTAAGTCTTCTCACCAAATACTTAGATGCTTTAGAGGCTGATTCATAACAGGTCTGTTTAGTCAGTCTTAGTTTTCTCTCTACCTCTTGACTCAGGATGACATCTATCTGCCGTCTGACACTGATTATTTGTTAAAGCTGGTTCATCTTGATTATGTTTATGTTGCTCTTCCAGTCTTATTAATTGTTTAAGCAGCTTCTGCTAATCATCCTCTCTAGTCTTTTGTTGGTCAGCTGGCCTCACTATTAACCTCCCTCTCATCACAGCTTTAACCGTGTCCCATAGGACGCTAGAATCCACTGGGCTGTCCCTGTTCTGGTCTCATCCACTTATTCAGCATACCCACATTTAATCTCCACAGTGTGTTTTTGTTCCTCCTGTTTAGACGGATGCTCAGACAAATCAGTTAGTCCTATTTTACATTCCTCTGTTGTGTTGATAATCAAACAGTCTATTGTGGAGTACACTGAGTGTGGAGCAGAATAATGTGGAGTCCTCTCTAACGGATGGAGTTCTCTCCAAACATCAAACATCTCCAGTTCAGTCAGAGAGGTGCTGACTAGTTTCTACAGATGAGTCCTGCTCCTCTTGGTCTTAGTTGTGTCCACGTCTCAGAATCATGTTGAAATCCCCTGCACATATTAGAGCTCCTTCATTTTCCAAGGCTATGATCTCAAACAGTCATTTCAAAAACGCTCCATCACAATTAGGTGGCACACAGACACTGACCAAAGTACAAACTACATATTTATCCAGTTTCCCTTTTACTATTACATATCTCCCTTCTTTGTCCTTTATTTCTTTAATGACATTAATATGGTGACTCCTATAAAAGGCATTTTTAAATCCAGATCTCCTCAGTTTATCGTCTTCTTGCTGAGGTAGATGTGTTTCCACTTGATTCTTTTCTTTTCTCATTTTTGCCTTCTCCTCTTTTCTTCTTTAAGCCGTTCACATTTAAGGAGGCTGTTCTCACGTTGTTACGCTGCATCACTTATGAGAATAAAGACAAAAGAAAACATGGGTAGCCCCACTAACACTGCCAGAACAAACAGAGCAAATAAAACAGATGAACTTCCAAACAACTGAGGATCTTTGCGTCCTCCAACAGTCTGATCCCGTTGGTGGATCTAGAGGAAACCCTCTTCTATAAAGAGGGGCCTAACTTAGTAATGACACTAGGACCTACAGTGAGGGGCTTTGTCTTTCTAAACGAGTCCAACATTAGAACTTTGAAGAAGAAAATGAAGTAACCCAGACCTCTGGTAGTCACTTTTCTTTTAGCGTAGGAACATCAGGTGAATCATTATTAACAGCTACAAACACAGGCCATAACAGGACGTTCCTACCAGTTCTTCTTCTTTTTATATTCTCTGTTCTTAAAGAACCTTCAGAACTCTTCCATCTTCTCCTTGGCTGGTGTCTCTGCTGATGTGTAGATCCTCAGGGATCCATCTCTGTGTGGAGCCGTGACTCCAGCCCGTCCACCGTCCAGGTCCTAGGTGACGGTGTCTTCTCTGTGAGTCCACGCCTCTCCACCTCCTCCTCCTCCTCCTCCTCCACCTCCTCCTCCTCCTCCTCCACCTCCTCTGTGGTGTTGAGGTTCAGGTTCCCGTCTCCCAGTGGATCCTCTGAAACCGGACTCTGGTTGTACTCCTTTCTCTTCTGAACAACCTCTGTCACGTAGTCATGATCAACAGAGGCTCTTGTTCCTCAGGAAGCTGAAGAGGGCTGGACTCTCCTGACTCTACTGACAAACTTCTACAGGATAGAACACAATAGAACCCATCCTCTGTCTGGTGTGACAGTGTGGTATGAGAGCTGCACAGGACAGGACAGGAGGGACTTCACCTGAGTGATAAGAGCTGCACAGAGGACTGTAGGGGGGTCCTCTCCCAGATCTGGACTCAGTCCACGCAAACCGGGTCTGAAAGAGGTCCAGCTGGATCTCTGCAGATCCCACCCACCACAGAAACATCAGAACCACAACCAGCAGACTGAGAGACAGCTTCTTCTCCAGATCTGTGGAAGGTTTGCTGCTGACTACCCATATGTATATATCTGTACAGCTCTACTTTGATTTGATTTTACTCTGACACTGCTTATTCTACTGTTTATTTATTTGTTCTCACATGATGACAGTAAAGTCTTCTTGATTCTTGATGATCTAATGACAGGACTTTGTTCTCCATACCTCTCTCTGAACTCTCTCTCTCTCTTGGAGTAAATTCCTCTAAGTTCCTGATGATGGTCTCAGCTGGGCTCCGTTCACAGACTTTGAACCAGGAAGTTAAAATCCTCCGGTAGGTGAAGTTGAGGTCTGAGCAGGTCTTGAACAAACTTGTCCTCAGACTCACCCTCTTCTCCCTCATACGGACATTATTTCTCCAAATGGGTGAACTTGTCCTGCTGAGCTTTTTGTTCTCAGTCAGATCATCAGAGTCTTGTCAGCCTCCTGTGTCCAGTCTTCCAACTCTTCAATCCACTCAGCCTCATTGATCTTGC
This sequence comes from Chelon labrosus, assembly GCF_963514085.1. NCBI lineage: Eukaryota > Metazoa > Chordata > Actinopteri > Mugiliformes > Mugilidae > Chelon > Chelon labrosus. The sequence goes on from NC_140349.1 coordinate 1,682,345, forward strand.
TGCTCTGTAGCTGCTGTTCACTGACTGTGACTTTAGCAGCTTGTTGGTTTCTATCTAGTTTAAAATCATCCAAGTCTTTTATTTCTGTTTTTAAATCCCGTATCTCCTTGCTGATAGTTTCTAGATCCAGGTGTGGTGTTTCATGGCTGACATCTCCTTCTTCATGTGACGGTTAACTAACGCTTCCTCCGTTTCGTCTGTCGTGGTGTTTTTAGTCTGAGTCGACTTTTCCTTCCCATTCCAACTTTGCTCCTTTCACGTTACAGACAACATGATTTCTAGCTCCAGTTATTTTACCTTAGACCATAGGTGTCCAACCAAATGACTACTAGAGCTGGTGTGCCGGTATTATACAGCACACGTATCGTTGACAAATCCCAGAATGCTCTGCTTGTGTTTTGGTGCATCAATCAGGACAGGACCTGTAAGGACCCTCTCCTCTGTTGACAGTAGTCACAGCGTCCTCATGCTACCCCTCCCAAAAAACAGAAAGGCAGAACCCAGGAGCTTTGTGGACAGGTGGGAGACAGAATATCTGTTTAAATCTATAAAAGACAGACCTGTTTGTCTTGTATGAGGAGCCAACGTGGCTCTAACCAAGGTGGACAACATTAGACCACACTATGAAACCAAACACCACCACAAGTACAAGGAGCTGGACACGACTCAAAAACACCAGAAAGTAGAAGAGATGAAAAGAAGTTTGGTTTCACGACAGACTATGTTCAACAAATCCATCTGACAAAGTGAGGCAGCTGTAAAGGCTAGTTTTATGCTTGAATGGTTGAACGTTCATTGAAGGATATTATTATTAGTTCATTGGTTTATTCTTCTTATTTTAGTTTTCACTTTATTATTAACCTGTGGGAAAAAAGTTCACTGTTGAATTTTAAATCACACGGCTGCAAATAAAAATAGAGGCATACGATTTTTATTTAAACTTTATTTAAGAAGTAAATGCCATTGATGTGTTTTTATTTAAAATTTGATCTAGCAGCTCTTCAGACTCATGGACGTTTCCTCTCAGGAGATTCTCAGCCTCAACGTTGTTGGTTCTGTTGACATTGACTACAGGAATAAACATCAGAGTCAGAGTTAGAGTCTTCTACTAGAACCAGGGGTCTGTTTCACAAAGCAGGTTTAGTGAAAACTCTGAGTCTGTTAACCCTGAAATGAGGGAAACTCTGAGTTTTCCGTTTCACAAAGGGAGGTAACTCAAACCAGAGAAAGAGGGGTAACTCTAGCCTGTTTCACAGAGAGAGTTAACTTAAGCTCTCGGTCAGTTACCATGGTAACATACTCTATGAACCTAACCTGGTCGGGACCAGGGGGGTATTCCAGAAAGCAGGTTTAACAAACACTGAGATAAAACTTAACCTCTGGGTTGTCTGAACCTGAGGCGACTAAACCCGAGCTGTCGGTTCCAAAACACCGGTTTGCAATCAGTTCAATCAACCCCGGATTGTTTAACCCAGAGTTATGCGCGATCACGGCGAAGTTATAAAGGCATCATCTATTGAGAGTCGAAACCATGAGTAAAAATGGCAAAGCGCAGAGCAGCCTATTTTTCTGAGCGGAGCAGCAAGTTCTGCTCGAGGCGTACGAGGAGGAAAGAGCGATAATCACGAAAAAAGCAATACTTGCGCGTCTGCCAAGGAACGAGATCTTGCTTGGCAGAGAATTGCCGACCGCGTAAATGCGTAAGTTTAGTAGGATATAGCACACTAATGTGTCAGAAGCACAATAATTCAGTAGATATTAGGCTACATATTAACTGCTTTGTATGAGACTTTCTTATACTATTGACTACCTTGTCATATATTGTATTATTTTTAATTAGATGTAACCCGACCGCCCTCAAGAGAACGTGGCCGCAGGTCAAAACAAAATATAAAAACATTGTCCAAGTTGGTAAGATATATCTGGGTGCATCATCTTAGACATCACTTATCCAGTATTATATTCTTGAATTGCCATATTGCAACAAGTTACATTAATAATTTCAAAGCCAATAGGAAGAAAGCAGAGGAGAGGAAGACCGGTTCTGGGCCAGCGGTGTCCCCCCTCACCCCTGTGGAGGAGTTGGCGATCAGTATCAATCGAGGGCGTCCGATGATGGAGGGGATTCCTGGGGGCACGTCATCGGAGTCCTCAACCTCCCAGGAGGAGCAAAATGAACAAGTGCAATGTATTTACCCTAATAGGCCCACGCCTAAATCACAATGTCTAATTTGTGTAGCCTTGCATGTTCGAAAATGACCAATTTATAGCCAATATTACCGTTCATATAAATAATAGGAGGATGAATAGACATTATCAGCAGTCACGGAGGAATCGAGGTAAAGAAATGCTGTGCAGAGACTAGAGCATAGTTTCTTCATGTTTTCTGTCAGTGCATGAGAACACTGGATCAGAACATTTGCTCTATAATGAAGTGTTTTCTCTTTTCAGGCCATGAAACACGCAATGGGCAAATAAATGTGTCAAACAGTTTTACGTGCATTTATTTTATTTTTTTTGGTTGAAGTGATTGTGACAGATTTCATCACGCATTCTTTGACCATCTCTGATGTCAAGTTGCTGAATGTGTTCCTATCTGCTCCTCAATAGCAGGAACTAATTCATTGCGCAACGTTGCAATGTTGTGCAATAGGCTATCGCACGCGCAACAATTACGATGAGCGAATCCACGATGCGTAACGTTCGAAATGTGGGGATGGAGAATGTTGTTTAAATATATTAAAGATTCCGCAGAAAAACAGTAGCGCTCTGGCAAAAACTCATCAGGAAAAGAAAGGATATTAAGTCGTGGTCTTATCACCCTCTCACGGTGAATAGCCCGAATGATTTGTGCTTCAATGTCAACTGGATCTTCCTCAAAAGGAAACGTCATTGTGTGACAAGTGTGGAAACAGCGGTCTGGCTGAACGTGCACTTAAATACCCGAACATAACCTATACAAAACCTACCCCTACCAGGTTAAGTTCAGAGCCTATGTTACCATAGTTACTGACATAGCCTGATCATATTTGAGCGTTCTGGAACCGAAATCCCAGGTTTACCGCTAACTCTGGGTTAACATACCCAGAGTTAGCGGTAAACCTGCTTTCTGGAATACCCCCCAGGTTTTTCTCAACAAACCTCGAGTTTCTCTCTGTCTCCGCCCTCTTTCAGCCACACACGGTATTTGATTTCCTCATTCATTCAGTCAGCGGGCAAGTTTGGGCGTAATATAGTTCTGCCGTCTGTATTTTGAGAAAATCATTGCAAAAGTCAGTCAGTAGGCCTACATTATAAGTTACATTAGGTGGCGACTATTTTCACTAGGCTACCATGGCATGTCCTTTCGACAATGATCCCGTGGATGAAGGTGCAGCATTACTGCGCAGAGAATTGAATATTCGTCGGGAGATGATTATCAGACCGCGCATAGATGTTCTTGCATTTCCAGACAATTATCTTTTTGAGCGGTACCGTTTCACGTCACAGTCCATCATTTACATACACAACCTAATCCGTCCTTACATTTCCAACATTACCAACCGAAGTCATGCTCTCACATCCCAGCAGATATTGTGTGTTGCGCTGCGTTTTTTTGCAAATGGGAGTTTTTTATACAACGTCGGAGATGCAGATCACTTGAGCAAGGCAACTGTATGCAGAGCAGTCAGAAAAGTGTGCCTCGCCCTGAAACGGCTACTACCGATCTTTATTATTTTCCCTGGACATAAACCTGTCAGAGCCATCAAGGAGGAGTTCCACAGGATTGCAGGTGAATGATTTAGAGATCCATTCAATGAATATTAAATAATATTCTATTAATGACATTGTGCTGCAACCTCAGACTGGGATTATTAATTTTAATTTCTTTCAGGATTTCCCAGTGTGATTGGCTGCATAGATGGCACACACATCCCCATCACGGCTCCATCACATAATGAAGCAGATTATGTGAATAGGAAGTCCATTCACAGCATAAATGTGCAGGTACATGTGGATTGACTACTGTTTCAAAATGTTAAAGACTGCATCATAGTTCAACATCTGTCATTCTCTGCACTGTCAAGATCGTATGTGATGCTGCACACATCATTTCCAATGTGGAGGCCAAGTGGCCTGGGTCCGTTCATGACTCGAGGATTTATCGGGAGTCTAACCTGAGCAACAGACTGCAACGTGGTAAGCAGCCTAAAGATTTGCACAATACTGTATAATTCACTTGTCTCCCTCCTTTTAATATACTCTAATGTATCCACTTTACATTACAGGAGAGTTTGATGGCCATCTGCTGGGTGACAGGGGTTACCCATGCCAACCTAGGCTGCTGACCCCTTACCCTGACCCTGAACCAGGCCCCCAACAGAACTTCAACCGGGCTCACTGCAGGACGAGAGCCCGGGTTGAGATGACCATAGGCCTGCTGAAAGCCCGTTTCCAGTGCCTACGTCATCTCAGGGTGACCCCTGAGAGGGCCTGTGATATTATTGTGGCATGTGTTGTTCTTCATAATATTGCCACTATTAGAGGAGAGCAACACCCTGCCCTACAAATTGAAGACCCTGATGATGACCCCATCCACCTGTCAGCTATGCAGGACGGCAGAGCAGTCAGAGACACCATATGCCATTATCACTTCAGTGATTGAGTCACCATCATCACCACCACCACCACAGCAGTCAAATAAAGACATAATACACATTTCATTTGGTCTTCTTTATTTCCTGCAAATACAAGAGCTAGTTTAGTTAATGTTCCAATAGTTAACATAATTCACCTTTGACTATGCACCTACCTATAACTTGTGCTCCAGTATTTCAATTTCAAGGTCTGCCTTCCTAATCTGGCGGTCCAAGTACTGCATTTCTTTGTCCGTTTTTTTAATATTTTTCAGCAGGTGAATTTTGTAAATCTCTTTGACTGTTAACTGGGAATACATACAAGGAGGACATTATACAGTTGCACATGAATTCCACAGAATGAATCTCTGGTGTTTACTGAACATCCATCTCACTGTGTCAATCTGTGCAGTGGAAGTTGAGGGACCCTCCTGCTGCTGCCCAGCCATGCACTGTTAAAAAAGGATGAGAATGTGTTAATACTTCAGTGTAGGCTAAATGTCACTCTATATTCCACCAGAATGTTAAGAAATGTAAATGGGAAGAGAACTATCAGTAACATATCAAGATGTTACCTCTATAGGCCTTTCTGGATCCCTCTCTGTAAAGGCAGCAGATAAAGTTTCCTCGTACTCTTCATCCTAGATGAGTGATACGTTTCAGTATGTTTAAACTACCATTTGACAAAATCTTTGGAGTATTGCCTACTTACAGTTACAAGGTCTGTTGTGGCGTGAGGGGGCTCCACCAGGCAGATAGCACCATCAGAATCTGTTGGGACAAAAGTAAAAAAAAAGTCATGAAAGGGAAATAAATATTTTTATGAATAGGCTTAAAAAATATATATAGGTCTAGGCATATTACATTTTATGAAAGCACTTGTGTCTTGGGGGGTGAGCTCAGAGGATGAGCTCCCTCCAGGGATTCCCTCAGCCACTGGCCTTCCTAGATTCTGGCTTAGGGCCAGCTCCTCTGCCTCTGTTAGAGGTGGCGGTGCTGGGCCTGCATCTGCTTTCTTTCTGTTCGCTGAGTAGAAGTCTGTGTTAGTTTAAATAGGCTTAATTATTTAAAAGAACATGATATAGATGAGAAGACATTTATGTGTGTGAAAACAGCATTATGTTGGGGATAAAACAACTGTACAGTCAAACAGCCACTTAATATTTACTTTACAATGTAAAACATGATCAAAATGAGGTACCCCCATGACATTATGCCGAGGTCTTACCTGTTTGAACAATGTTTTTATGTTTCATCTTAAGCTGCTGCCAAGTGCGCTTCTCCCCCGTGGGATTGCATCTAAATGAAATAAATTAATAGGCTACCACTCAAGCAGTTTCCCCCTGTAATATTATTGTTATTGCAAAGGACTACATTTAAACTTACGCATTGACCCGAGCAGCAATGTTCTCCCACGCCGTCTCCCTCTCTTTTGCTGCTGCAGCGGTGTTACACTTTCGTCTAAAAACGTGCTCAAACTCACCGTATGAGCGCATTAATATTTCCAGTTCGAGTTGGGTGAAAAAGGTAGCCCTCCTCTTCCCCGTTGCCATGGTGACTCGTCGAATCGGGGCTCCATTGATGCTGTCTTTTTATATTTGTGGTGCTCGTGCTTAACTCCAGGTGAAACTACTCCGAGTTGATCTAACTAACTCAAATCAGCTGTTCTGGAACCGAAAACTCAGAGTTTCCTATCTCAGAGTAGATCAACTCAGAGTGCAAGGTTAGACTCAGAGTTTGTTGAACCTGCTTTGTGAAACGGACCTCAGGACTCCTACCACTACAGTTCCTTCACATTTCTTTAGATAACAACATAAACATTGTTCCACAGATAACACTGCTAGTAGCTCTAATACAAACTGACACTTAAATCCAACATTAGTCCAAACAACTAAAATGAACTAATGTTTCACATCTGAGGTGTGATAAGAAAACTAATAATGTAGAGATCTGAAGGACTAGCTGTAGACAAAGAACAACATTTAAAATGATTTTAAAAGAAAGACTGAGACAGATGATAAAACTATTAAACTTTCTTACCCCAAACCTTCTCAACATGAAAACCAGATGCAGCATGAATGACTTCACAGCTGTAATCAGACATCTCTGACTTTAAAATCTCCACATAGTCTATTCTCTGGAAGGTGCCGTCTCCATTTGAACGAACTCCTGAACTCTCCACTCCGTTGGTTAGAATTTGTCCGTTCCTCCTGATATTCAGAGTGATGTTGTTTTGGTAGAAGTCTGAGGCCAGGCACTTCAAAATGATCTTGGTCTGATCATTTGAGAGATTTGTAGACAACTCCACATAAGGTTGATCTGTAAACAGAAAACATGAGGTGATGTTTGGAGGGAGGCTACGTAGCAGCATGATACAGACCAATGTCACCACACATGTGATCAGTTTACAACACTGACATCCTCATGATAAACTCAATCAGTCTCAGACTCCTTTTTTTAGCTGAAGAGACATAATGAGGAGGTTTTTAGTTGTTTGGTACAGAGAGAGTTGATCTGACTTAAAAAAAAAAAAAAAAACAGTTTACACTCTCCTCTTTCTAGTGAAGTTTTTCTGGATGTAAATAAAATGAACACAGACAACATTTCATGGTGTCAGACACATTTCCTCAATATTCAGAATAACATCAGCCACATGTTTTAAATCAGAACAGACACCAACAGAGAAATAAAACACTGACCTGGTGGAGAAGCTACAGTCTGCACTGGTCTCTCTGTAAATAAAGATGAAGATGAAGCGTGTTATTTCCTCCAGTCTCATGTTTCTACAATAGTCTGTGAAGTTCATTGTAAAACGCTGCAGCCTGTGCAGGACTAACTTCAGGGATCAGGTCAGCATTCAGTATTTTATTGTCAGTAAATCTCAGAACACATTCAGTGTTGGATATCTGATGATAGAAACATCAACTTCAGAGCATTTCACTAAATGTCAATCCAGAATAACATCAGCCACATGTTTTAAATCAGTCCTGAACAGACACCAACAGAAACACACTGAACATAATAAAGGAGTTACCTGAGGTATGTTTTACATAGATCTCCTGAACTTTGGCAGCAGCTTCTGTAAATAAACACAGAGTGAATGAAGTGATGATTGATGGTAGAAGTTATTGTATTAGAAGGACTTCTACTTGTCCACAGTCCAATAATAACAGAGCTCTGATAACAGACACACTCCATTGTTCTTCTGGCTGAACAGATACTGTGTAATCTTGGTGTAAATACACTACAGACAACTCTGGATTACAGGACCTACAATCATTGATGTTGTTGAACACACTGATGACACACAACACTCTACCTACCTAGAATGCGTCTTCTGAACACAAACGCCAGCACCAGCACCACAGCTAGAACCAAGACCAGGACCAGGACTCCTACCACTGCAACAATGATGATGACAGTGTAGTCTACTTCAGAGTCAGCAGGAAGATGATGATCTAAAAGACAGAAAACATTGACATCAGTTTGTGTCTGTTACTGAAATGTGGATGTAAAGTCTCAGCAAAGATTCACCAGACAACTTCATACAAGTTGATGGATTTACACACATACAGGAGGTGTTTGTTTACATGTCAAAGATAGGTGGTGTAGAAACGTGACATGCCACAGAAATGTTCCTTGGCATGACAAACACGTTCTGTATTATTTCAAAAATAATAAAACAAAACAAAAGAACAAAGAAAATCATGGCTGCTGGTTCCTCCTTTGCACTGGTAAAAAACAAACAAACAAACAAACAAAAAAAAACATAGGCCCACCCAGGTGCATGCTGGTCCTCAAGGTGCCTACCTCCTTAAATAACTTCAGGTGCCCACAGTTACACAAATACCAAAAAATAAACCTAAATTTTAACTATGCAAAACTAAACAAATAACTAACAAAGAGTATCATCAAAAAATCTAATCTAAACAAAACAAACTGCACAATATGCTCACAAGCACCCTGTTCTTGCTCCTCTGGAAATGTTTTTGAAAGAAAAGCAGACATATTATCTGGCTCTGTTGCTTTGGTAGTGTAGGAGCTGTTTGTAAAGTTAGTAGTGTCTGTGCACGTATCCACCAGCACATCCATTTTCTCTGTCCACTCAGAGTGTTTGGTGTGTGTAGGAGTATTGAGTCTGTGTTACGGTACGGCATTAACAGTCTGTTCAGCAACTTAACCATTAAATCAAAAACTCAAATACTACATCTGATAAAAACGTCAGGAAAAATGATTGGAATGGCAGCACCTGTAACCTGTTTGAACACACAACCGTCAGACGTGCAGACAATATTCTATCTGATACGTCTCATGTACTCCACTCTGAATGTTTTACTCCACTCAAGAAGGAGGTGCAGAGTTCCTCTATGTAAACACAACAGATACAAACACATGTTCATCCCACTGTCAGTGAAGCAGTAGTTTTATTTATTATGTTATTATTTGTTGTTATTATGTTATTATTATATCATTTCTTTTTACTAATTCTGGATGCATGAGTGGAATGTGTTGAATGTGTTGAATGTGTTGAATGTGTTGTCTGTGCAGCAGACCCCACTGCTCAAGACAAACTTCTCCCATCGGAGACAAATAAAGACATTGGTCAAAATAAAATGAATAAAACTATTAAACTTTCTTACCCCAAACCTTCTTAACACGTGAACCAGATGCATCATGAATGACTACACAGGTGAACATAGACTTGTCTGACTTTAAAATCTCCACATAGTCTCTTCTCTGGAAGGTCTTGTCTCCATTTGGACGAACCCCTGAGGTCTTCACTCCGTCCTCTCTGGTCAGAATACGTCCGTTCCTCTTGATATTCAGAATGATGTTGTTTGGGTAGAAGCCTGAGGCCAGACACGTCAAAAAGACGTTGTTGTGATCTTTAGAGTTCGTTGCAAACATCTTCACCTCAGGAGGAGCTGGAAGCAGAAAACATGAGGTGATGTTTGGAGGGAGGCTACGTAGCAGCATGATACAGACCAATGTCACCACACATATGATCAGTTTACAACACTGACATCCTCATGATAAACTGAATCTACTAGAAAATCAATCAGACACAGAGACATATAGTGATTTGTCTTTGTTTTTTTGTCACCTTTTCTTGTTGCTTGGTTACTAGCAACCCACCATTAAAAGAGAAGAAGTAGTTTTGCCGCTACAGGGTCGTGGTTTTGGTTTATAGCAGACCAAAAATATATAACTACAAAAGATCAGGCTTGACTGAAGACTGATACCGTTTGGTTCTCTTTGTCTGGATCTGCAATGATACTGATCTGGACACCTCTCATTAGTACTGTCTTTAAGAAGAAGCTTCATCTATTCAGTAACATGTTAAATCACATCAGTTTGTGTCTGTTACTGAAATGTAGATGTAAAGTCTCAGCAAAGATTCAGTTTAATGACTAAACAAACCAGAAAACTAAGAATGCAGAGATCTGTTGAACTAACATCAGAATAAAATGAATAAAACTATTAAACTTTCTTACCACCAAACTTCTCAACACGTGAACCAGATGCAGCATGAATGGCTTCACAGCTGTAATCAGACTTGTCTGACTTTAAAATCTCCACATAGTCTCTTCTCTGGAAGGTGTCGTCTTCATTTGGACGAACGTCTAAGGTCACCACTCCGTCCTCTCTGGTTAGAATTCGTCCGTTCCTCTTGATATTCAGAGTGATGTTGTTTGGACAGAAGCCTGAGGCCAGACACGTCAAAATGATGTTGGTCTGAACTTTAGAGTTCTTTACAAACATCTCCACCTCAGGTTGACCTGGAAGCAGAAAACATGAGGTGATGTTTGGAGGGAGGCTACGTAGCAGCATGATACAGACCAATGTCACCACACATATGATCAGTTTACAACACTGACATCCTCAAGATAAACTGAATCTACTAGAAAATCAATCAGACACAGAGACACACAGTGATTTGTCTTTGTTTTTTTGTCACCTTTTCTTGTTGCTTGGTTGCTAACAACCCACCATTAAAAGAGAAGAAGTAGTTTTGTCGCTACAGGGTCGTGGTTTTGGTTTATAGCAGACCTAAAATATATAACTACAAAAGATCAGGCTTGACTGAATACTGATACCGTTTGGATCTCTTTGTCTGGATCTGCAATGATACTGATCTGGACACCTCTCATTAGTACTGTCTTTAAGAAGAAGCTTCATCTATTCAGTAACATGTTAAATCACATCAGTTTGTGTCTGTTACTGAAATGTAGATGTAAAGTCTCAGCAAAGATTCAGTTTAATGACTAAACAAACCAGAAAACTAAGAATGCAGAGATCTGTTGGACAAACATCAGAATAAAATCAATAAAACTATTAAACTTTCTTACCCCAAACCTTCTCAACACGTGAACCAGATGCAGCATGAATGACTTCACAGCTGTAATTAGACTTGTCTGATTTTAAAATCTCCACATAGTCTCTTCTCTGGAAGGTGTCGTCTCCATGTGGACGAACGTCTAAGATCACCACTCTGTCCTCTCTGGTTAGAAGACGTCCGTTCCTCTTGATATTCAGAGTGATGTTGTTTGGACAGAAGCCTGAGGCCAGACACGTCAAAAAGACGTTGTTGTGATCTTTAGAGTTCGTTGTAAACATCTTCACATCAGGTTGACCTGGAAGCAGAAAACATGAGGTGATGTTTGGAGGGAGGCTACGTAGCAGCATGATACAGACCAATGTCACCACACATATATCTGTAGTGAGACTTTACTTGATGTAAATAATAAAATATATTCTCATGTCTTACATGGGTCTATAAACTCAGATGAAATGATCCATCCTCTTCCACCAGATTTAGGATCTAAAACACAGAAAACATTCACATTAGTTTCATGTTCAGTCTTTCAACACAATCCTGATCTGTTACTGAAATAATGTGGATGGAAAGTCACAGAAAAGTCACTAAACAACATATTTAATCATTTGTTCAGTGAGAAACATGTGACGTTAAAGAAAAAGTCTCATCTGAGAATAAACGATGTGAAACCTCAAAACAGATTCTGATTTTCTACCAGGTCAGAATCTGTAGATTCCTAAAACCAGTGTTTCCTTCTAACTAATGTTTCTCCTTGTTGAGTCTCTGAAGACACAGAGTTGTCACATGTAAATACCAACTATTCATCTTCAACAGAGTCACATGGTTTAGACGTAATCATCTCCTGGAGAGAAACTAAGAAGATTTACTGCATCTGTCCCAGTAAATCACACCAAGCTGGAGAACCAATCACAGTCTGATGTACCTGGACTAAACAGCCCAGGTGTGAATGAACCTTCAGATCCTTTGTTAGTGAAGTCATTTCAATCATTGGACAGAAACCACTGTCAGCTTTCTGCAGTAATGTTGATCACATCCCAGATATACAAGACATGACGTTTACTTCACATTCAGACAAGAACATGAACAACATCACTGCTAGCAGCTCTGATACGTTACTAACTCACTGTTCATTTAAAAATGAGTTTAACAACTAGAGAAAATACATCAGGACTAATAATGCAGAGATCTACTAACTACATGTAGAGAACTAGATTATAGAATAAATAAAAACTACAACAAATAATTAAAACTATAAAACTTTCTTACCCCAAACCTTCTCAACACGAAAACGAGATGCAGCATGAATGACTTCACAGCTGTAATTAGACGTGTCAGACTTTAAAATGACCACATGGTCTCTTCTCCAGAAGGTGTCTTCATCTGGTTTAACTCCTGAAGTCTCCACTTTATCCTCTTTAGTCAGAACAAAGTGATTCTTCTTGATGTTCAGGATGATGTCTGCTGTGTTGAAGTATTTAGCTCTGCATGTCAAAATCCTGTGTTTACCATTGTAGTTCTCTGAATGCATCTCCACCTCAGGTTGATCTGGAAGCAGAAAACATGAGGTGATGTTTGGAGGGAGGCTACGTAGCAGCATGATACAGACCAATGTCACCACACATATGATCAGTTTACAACACTGACATCCTGAATTAGTCCAGTTTACACATCACCACATGGATTAAACACACAACACATTTGATTTGATCAGACATGAATTAAAGATCAGTAAATAAATTAATATGACAATAAATGAAACAATAGTGATAGTAAACAATTGTAGGAATTAATTCATTTATAAAATATGGAATAAATTAGTTTAATAATCTAGTCTCTATTTCTTCTCCTTTATATTTAGTTTATTTACTGAATCATTTAATTGTCTATTTCCATTACTAGTTTCACTTTTAAATGTATTTAATTGTGTATTTGTTCAATGTATTTATTTAATTTCTATTTTATTTAATTTGTTTAAGTTGGTCAGACGTGTAACACTGTGGAATAAATAAAGGATTATTTTATTTTAATTAGAAAATTTAGGATTTCAGATTTTTTACTTTTAAATAGTTGCTTTAATTGAAGTTGTTTCTTCTAGTGTGTATTTAACATTGTACTTTAATAATGACATCCATGTGAAACCATGCAGAGGTTTAGTATTTTAATTTCCATCAACGTATGTGTGACTGGAATAAAGGCCTCCAGCACTAAATCCAGAAAGACGTTCATCAACTTCTATCACAGTAAACCACACTAAACATCAACCAGACATCTGGAATAAGTTTACATGACTAAAACTCTACAAAGGAATCACCTACAACAAGAAATTAAACTAAAATGACTTTAAAATCTTCAACAGTTCAAATGATTTAGTTTCGTTTTTACCTCGACTCTCATCAAAGGTTCATAAAACAGTGACTTACCGCTGTTTACCGTCACTACTGTCCCCAGAAGAAATAAAAAGACCAAGATGAACATTTTGAACACAAACTTCATTCTGTTCTCAATAGGGCTGGGCGATATGTCGATATAAAAATATACTGATATATTTTTTAATGTGATATGGAATTAGACCATATCGCATATATCGCATATAGCTCTAATTAGCTGTGATCTTTGCTCCAAGCTGATGACCTGGAGCTCTCTGCACTGCTCCCTGCCCTTCCTCTTTCATGCAGGAGGAGGAGCAACAATCTGCAGAGGAGAAACTGGTTAGTAACAGATATTTGTAATCTGGAGATGGTTCAGATTCAAAGTATGAGATGAGCAACAAAATCACGTGATATGCAGGTTGCGCTAGATTTTTTTTCGTTGTCTCTCATTTTGACTGACAGGGTCATAAAAATCCCGTCATAATCTATTTTTTACACTTTTTTTAAATGATAATAATGCAATTCAATAGTATTTCATTTTCATTATTAATAGTATTTTTCAGTATTGACAGTAGCCTATTGACTTTAAATGGTAAGTGGGAAAAAAAGAGGGAGAGGAAGAAGCTGGATAAGATCATCAGGAAGTCCAGCTCTGTCCTGGGCTGCCCCTTGGACTCAGTGGGGGAGGTGGTGACAGGAGAGTCCTGGCTAAACTGTCCTCCATGCTGGACAATGAGTCCCACCCCCTGCATGGAGACCTGACAGGACTGAGGAGCAGCTTCAGTGACAGACTGCTTCACCCTCCATGTGTGAAGATCCAGAAGGTCTTTCCTGCCTGCTGCTCCACAACCACCACTCTTGATATATGTGCAGTATTACTACACCACAGTGTGTAAAAACTCCAAAACAGCAGTTTGACACCAGTCTATGTAATAATTTACAATTCAATCCGTGCAATATTTGTATCCTATTCCATTTCATTATTTATCTTTTATATGCTACTCTTTTTGCTCTTGTTATTTTTTATTCTGCCTTTTCTGTAAGCTGTTGTAAACTGCAATTTCCCCATTGCAGGACTAATAAAGGTTTTTCTTATTCGTATATACATATTTATTGTATATGTCTATGGTTAGCTGAGCTCTGACGTGTGCATCAGTATAATCGGTGGACCAGGAAATCGTGACCTGATAAAAGTTCCACGATGTTTGGAACGAAAACTGATCAGAGACAAGAGACAATTAATAAGGTCACTCGCCACCAAGTGGTCAGAGGTGTGAACTGCAATCTGTCAAAATGACGGATGGCCTTCAGATTTTTCCGTCACAGTTTTAAAAAAACGGAAAATATTCGGTTAACGTGACCCCTGGTTATATGTAGATAGTGCTATTAACAAGATACAGCCAAGGGTGGAAGCACTACAAATCTCTTTCACCAACTTAAACAGTGGAACAAACTGCAGTACGAAGAGTGTGTGAAACTGAGCACTGCAGAAGCTCAGTCACGAGCCATCCACAACCTGGAAAAGCTCCATGTCGGGATATAAACATATCGTATATCGATATTCAGCCTAAATATATCGGGATATGACTTTTGGTCCATATCGCCCAGACCTAGTTCTCATTCTAAACTTTGTTTTATCAAACTTTTTAACCGTGTTTATTTCTCTCCGTCTCAGTCTGATGAAGAACCGTTCACTTCCTGGTTTCATGTAACGTTTACGGACCCTCCGTTTCTTTTCAGCGTCTCCATGGTAACAACAAGAACAGACTCGTACTTTGTGAGAGACGTTATTTTTCTTTATCGTTGGGCCTGAATGTCACTGCAGTGTTTCTCACATGTTGAGAATTTACGACTGATCGATGTTCATGTAGAGACTCATGTAGTTTAGTGGACGACAGTAACCAGGTTATTTTAGTACTAAGATTTACATGGTCCCCTAAACGCCTCACACTGTAAAAGGAAGAACTTTGTCTCCCTCTGGTGGTGAAACGATGAACTGCATGATGTCAGTTTATTATATATTTTCACTTACACAATATCTCCCGTCTCCCTCCATCCCTCTCACCTGAAAATACTGCCACTCTTGTCCATAGCCTGGTCACGTCCCGTCTGGACTACTGCACCTCCCTTTTATTTGGTTTACCTGACAAATCCATCCATAAGCTGCAACTGGTTCAAAACTACGCCACACGTATCATCACTAGAACCCCCTCCATAAGTCACATAACACCGGTCCTGCAGCAGCTCCACTGGCTTCCTGTCAAATTCCGTATCAACTACAAAGTCCTACTTCTCACCTTCAAGGCATTAAACAACCTCGCCCCTCACTACCTCACTAACCTGCTCCACATAAACATTCCTGCCCGCACTCTTAGGTCATCCTCATCACAACAACTCACCATCCCACCTGCTCACTTGACCACCATGGGGTCCAGAGCCTTCTCCCATTCAGCCCCCTGCCTCTGGAACGCCCTCCAGGAACACTTACAATATTCAGACTCAGTCACCACCTTCAAACTTATTTATTCAGACAGGCCTACTCCATTCCATAGTCTCTCTTCTGTCTGTCATTCGTTTGTAACATATGTTCTATATTATGCTTGTGTGTACTTGAATTGTGTTTTATTTTGACTATTTCGTGTATTTGAATTGTGTTCTATTTTAAACAATTTTGTACGGTGACCTTGAGTGTCGTGAAAGGTGCCGATAAATAAAATGTATTATTATTATTATTATTATTATTACTAACCCAGACCTCTGGTAGTCACTTTTCTTTTAGCATAGGAACATCAGGTGAATCATTATTAACAGCTACAAACACAGGCCATAACAGGACGTTCCTACCAGTTCTTCTTCTTTTTATATTCTCTGTTCTTAAAGAACCTTCAGAACTCTTCCATCTTCTCCTTGGCTGGTGTCTCTGCTGATGTGTAGATCCTCAGGGATCCATCTCTGTGTGGAGCCGTGACTCCAGCCCGTCCACCGTCCAGGTCCTAGGTGACGGTGTCTTCTCTGTCAGTCCACGCCAAACTTGTCCTCAGACTCACCCTCTTCTCCCTCATACGGACATTATTTCTCCAAATGGGTGAACTTGTCCTGCAGAGCTTTTTGTTCTCAGTCAGATCATCAGAGTCTTGTCAGCCTCCTGTGTCCAGTCTTCCAACTCTTCAATCCACTCAGCCTCATTGATCTCGCTGCTCTGTAGCTGCTGTTCACTGACTGTGACTTTAGCAGCTTGTTGGTTTCTATCTAGTTTAAAATCATCCAAGTCTTTTATTTCAGTTTTTAAATCCTGTATCTCCTTGCTGATAGTTTCTAGATCCAGGTGTGTTGTTTCATGGCTGACATCTCCTTCTTCATGTGACGGTTAACTAACGCTTCCTCCGTTTCGTCTGTCGTGGTGTTTTTAGTCTGAGTCGACTTTTCCTTCCCATTCCAACTTTGCTCCTTTCACGTTACAGACAACGTGATTTCTAGCTCCAGTTATTTTACCTTAGACCATAGGTGTCCAACCAGATGACTACTAGAGCTGGTGTGCCGGTATTATACAGCACATGTATCCTTGATACTACAAATCCCAGAATGCTCTGCTTGTGTTTTGGTGCGTCAATCAGGACAGGACCTGTAAGGACCCTCTCCTCTGTTGACAGTAGTCACAGCGTCCTCATGCTACCCCTCCCAAAAAACAGAAAGGCAGAACCCAGGAGCTTTGTGGACAGGTGGGAGACAGAATATCTGTTTAAATCTATAAAAGACAGACCTGTTTGTCTTGTATGAGGAGCCAACGTGGCTCTAACCAAGGTGGACAACATTAGACCACACTATGAAACCAAACACCACCACAAGTACAAGGAGCTGGACACGACTCAAAAACACCAGAAAGTAGAAGAGATGAAAAGAAGTTTGGTTTCACGACAGACTATGTTCAACAAATCCATCTGACAAAGTGAGGCAGCTGTAAAGGCTAGTTTTATGCTTGAATGGTTGAACGTTCATTGAAGGATATTATTATTAGTTCATTGGTTTATTCTTCTTATTTTAGTTTTCACTTTATTATTAACCTGTGGGAAAAAAGTTTACTGTTGAATTTTAAATCACACGGCTGCAAATAAAAATAGAGGCATACGATTTTTATTTAAACTTTATTTAAGAAGTAAATGCCATTGATGTGTTTTTATTTGAAATATGATTTAGCATATGTGTTCAATATTAAATGATATATTGGATAGTATGAAGCTTTGCTTGTTCCATATTTAATGTTTAAGTAAAACTAGTTTAGGTCCATATGAAAAGGTTCATCATGAGGAAAGAACATTATGTGGAAATATTGAAGCAACATCTCAAGACATCAGCCAGGAAGTTAAAGCTTGGACACAAACGGGTCTTCAAATGGACAATGACCCTAAGCATACTGCCAAAGTAGTTACAAAGTGAGTTAAGGACAACAAAATCAATGTTATGGAGTGGCCATCACAAAACCCTGATCTCAGTCCCATAGAGAACTTATGGTCAGATCTGAAAAGGCGTGAGAGCGAGGCGGCCTACAACCCTGACTCAGTGACACTAGTTCTGTCAGGAGGAATGGACCAGAACTCCAGCAGACTATTGAGAGAAGCTTGTGGAAGGAAATGTTTGACCCAAGTCATACAGTTTAAAGGCAATGCTACCAAATACTAAGGAAATGTAGGTAAACTTCTGACTTTGAAGAAAGTAATAAAAAATTCTCTAAGAAATTCTGTCTCTCATTATTGTGACATTTAGCAAATAGAAATAATTTTAGTAATCCTAACTGACCTATAACAGGAGAGGTTTAGTCTGATTTAACTTCAGACAGTGAGGAAAAAAGGTTTATGTGTCTTTTAACACAGTGGATGTAAACATCTGGTGTAGCTGTCCCTTGGAATCACTGAATGAGGTTAATGAGTCACGTACTGGTGCTTAAATGGCTTTATTCCTTAACATCGTGAAAATTATACAAAATAAAGAAAATTAGTGAACCAAAACTACAAACAAACAAAATATTTGAGCAAAATCATACTAGACATCAATAAAACATTTTCCATATAATCTCCATGCTACGGCTAGTCAATATAAAATACATTTATTCATTTACATAAATTTCAACTTTAAGAGGAGTGATTGTTAAAATAAACAAAACATTTTACACAAAGGAATAAACGCTGCGTACCTCTTTCTACACCAATGGAGCTACATTATGATGATACCTTCACGAACACATCTGCTTCCTAACGACCCCAACAAACCAAGCGTGAGCTTAACAAGACTAAACGAGGTCATTAGACCATCGTTAATATACAGTCCAAACATAATCACATAACTCACATTGGAATAACCCTGGAGAGAGCCGAGAGAAAGATGAGCAGCTTTTCTTTAGACGAATATTACTAGTAACTACTTGTACAGTTAAAACAACAGTAGTACAAATGTGTTATAGTGTAGTGGTACAAACATCTCTCTTCTTCTCTTCTGAGTGTGAAACTGTAAAACTTTACAACTTAAATATTAAAAATCTTTCTGAATATCATGGTGAGGACCAAAGAACATTGTCACATGACTTTGTGGATCAGATCTTTTCTGGACACTGGTTTGTTGAGGCTTTAAAGTTTCCCTGTGAAGTAGCACCAGTCGTCTGAACAACTGCTTCCAACTGATGAGCTAAAGGAACTTGACTTCAACACAGACTCTTATTGGATATTGGAGGTAGTGACCAGAACATGAAGCTCCTTTTGGCTAAAACCATAGCTCAGTGTGTTCCAGACATAATGTGGCAGCAGTTGCAGTCAGTTCATTTAATAAATCTTAATAATAATCTTTGGCAGCGTAATGTTTTGTCTGAATCAGTGGAGCGCTACGAGGCTTCAACCCTGAGCTCCATAAATATTGATATTGCTTGTTGCTGGTCTCATAGTAATGCTGATTGTAGTTGCTCTTCTGATTCTATGACTGTAAACTCCTTAGTTTGTCAAAGACATGAGGCACAAGTCAACTCTTCCCACTGGAGCTGTGTGCATGGTGTAGATGTGCAGCTAAAACACCACAGGCCGTCCTAGTACTAAGAGTTTAAATGGTTTCCTAGCAACACCACACATACTGTAGACCAGACCTGGACACGGCCCTTTGTCTGACTCTGACCGGCCCACGAAAAGCCTGTTTGTTCTCAGTAGTAGTGTAAAACCCAGATCAGTCTGAATCACTCACTGATATGAGCCGGGTTTTGCGAGTCACTTGAGTCACTTGACCTAAAATGGCCATGGCAATGTCTGGGAGTTAACTAAGAATAAACTACAATACAATATCCAAAATGCCAACAAAAATGCCTACTACAGTTTGGTAAAATATAAAATATACGAAGAAAATAATCCAAGAATAAAGAAAATGGAAATAAAA
The DNA here is from genome assembly GCF_963514085.1 of Chelon labrosus. Taxonomy (NCBI): domain Eukaryota; kingdom Metazoa; phylum Chordata; class Actinopteri; order Mugiliformes; family Mugilidae; genus Chelon; species Chelon labrosus. The sequence continues at coordinate 1,702,078 of NC_140349.1, forward strand.
AGCTGGCGGGGAAATGGACAGTGAGACTATTTACTGGACTTTTTGAGTTGACACACCTTGTCAGTGGTGAGGTGGCCCCTCCTGTCTGACACAATTTGTCCTGTTTTAGAGAAAACCCGCTCTGAGGGCACTGGGGTGGCAACGATGCATAGCATGTATGCTAACAGACTGGTGTTTAGCTGCAGTGGTGTGGTCATTTATAGTCAGTTTTCTGTTAGCCGTGTGTGCTACCGTGGAACAGTAGGCTAACAGGTTTAGCTCATTGTCTGCTAACTGGTACAGAGTTGCTACGTCTTTGTGTCAGAATCTCCGTTAACACATTTTAGTATTAGTCAACCGTATGAATTTCAGAATGCTGCACTGCTGTACCGTTACGCTGAGCGGTTGCCAAGGCAACAATGAGACTCTGACGAGTTTGTCAGTAAAGTTGGGAGGAGGAGCTAATTGACATACCTGTCTGACGCACGCAAAACACCTGCGGGTCAGTTCTGATAGATATAAATATTATCTACCCTGATACAGTTATGGACCTTGAGTTTGACATGTGTGGTTTATGAATGATCATTTATTTAATATACAGTAGTATTAGACAATATAAATAGTATATATGTTATATATGGTTATTTAAAAAAAACAAATCATACTAATAGATTAACAGTTAAATAACTAAATCAATTTTGTTTATATTTTAAAAGTTCATTGGTACAGATTTCATTTAAGATTGAATTAACTGCATTTTATAAGAGAATGTGTTCATTATTAATGAAGCATTTCAAGCTTTGAGTATGACTAACTGCTTTCTTGATCATCCCTTTACTAAAAACATCAGCACTAAATAAAACATAACACTGCTGCGGGCGCAGAATTGAGTTCAGCCTATTGGCACGGCCCTCCAAGATATTTACTGTTTGTCATGTGGCCCCTTGAGAAAAATAACTGCCCACACATACTGTAGAAAGTCCTGAGTGCAGCTAAAAGCTTCTTTTAACATCAAACTGCTCAATAATCCACTTTAAACTCTTTCTGTTCACATTGTTCTTCTTTCAGTGCATCTACAATATTTCTCTAGATTTTAATTCAGTTAAAAGCTTCTGTGAAAATCCTTGATTACTGTTGATTCCTCAGTTTTCTAAGCTACAAAGAGCTTTAGTTTTCATTTCCATTCCTCTTCGTTTAAGTCTCCTGCTCACTGATACATGGATCTGATGTTTCTGATGAAATATTTCTGGACACTTCAGACTCATGGATGTTTCCTCTCAGGAGACTCTCAGCCTCAGTCGTCTTGATTTAATTGTCCCTGTCTGCAGGAATGAACATCAGAGTTATTTATATGTAGAGTTATAATAAAACATGGAGGTCAGATATTTTTCTTGTATCTTCTTTGATAAATGTTCATCTATCTTTCATTAAAACAGATTCATCCAGATTATGAAAAGAACACTGAGACTTACCAGAGACAGGGACATAAGACGAGGAGCGTCCTGAAGCAGGGACACCAGAGTCAGAGGTGTTGTTTGTGATCAGAGACGACTCAGACACTGTCCTTACTGTGAAGAAAATAAAACCAAGTTTGACTAAAAGTGTCTTTCCAGCTCATCTCTTCTTTCACTGAGGGTTCACCAGAAGCTAAAGACAACACAGGTCAGTCTGCCATGAGTCTGTCTGTCTGTCATGACACAGAAACTATCTATAGTCCAACAGATCTAGATCATGAAGAAAGACGACAACAGCTCTGGTTGTAACGTCTGGAAAAAGCTGAAACATCTTCTCCAACATGAACGTAGAGTCCTGGGGCCTCATGTACGAAGGTTGCGTAAGTACTCGTTCATGGAAAAGTTCAGATGTATCAGAGGTAAATGTCCGTGAACTTGTCCGTTCCTTCACCAGCGTCATGTCTGGCGTACGCTGCTTCTACAGCTGTTGATCCTCTGGAGACACTTAGAGGTGATGCTGGGAAACTGTCATCAATGTGAAAACTATTAGTCCGACCGGTCGACCCTGAGCAGAGCCATGCCAGCCGTGTGGGGCGGAGTTATCCTCATGTCAGCCAGGTATATCAGATACCCACAATGCATCTGAACAGGTCAACATTAAAGAGACGGTTTTCTGAATGTAATCAGAGCTATGGACTGGACACACACTGATATAAAAGAACCATCACATGATGAAACATGTTCATTCATCAATGATCAGATCAGATGTGAAGCTTCATTAACCAACATGGTGGGACAGGGAGGACAGCTGTCAAAGAGGACATGTCTGTCTCCACTCCAGTGGAGGACAGCTGTCAAAGAGGACATGTCTGTCTCCACTCCAGTGGAGGACAGCTGTCAAAAAGGACATGTTTGTCTCCACTCCAGTGGAGGACAGCTGTCAAAGAGGACATGTTGGACAGCTGTCAAAGAGGACATGTTTGTCTCCACTCCAGTGAGCAGCGTCTCCAGTTCTCTTTCTGTGAAGTTCTTCTTTTTTCAGTCTTACTCATTCTTATGTTTTTATTTTCTGATCGTGCAGAGAGGAGAATCTCAGGTGGAGGGTCAATTTAAATATAATCTGCATATTCAAAAGGGGGCGTGGCCAGGGAGGGGTCAGGTATAACATGAGCTTCATTGGGATGAACAAGGGAATGTGCTTCTAGATCTGAGCGTGCTCCACGTTTTAGTAGGAAATCCACACAAGTCTTTATACATGAGGCCTCAGGACTCTTTCCTTCTACTGCCACTGCTTCCTCCTTGATCAGCTCGTCTGTTACTGAAGGTAAATATTCTGTTAAATAACATCAGCACTAAACACGAAGGATGAGCACATTTGATATGAAAATGAATCCTGGAGAAATATTCTCTCATTTTCATCCATTTTAGATCAAGACACAATCAAATAATAATTCAGAACTTTAACAGACTCTATAACAGAGAAATGAAACACTGACCTGGTGTACGAGTTACAGTCACCACTTGTACAACTGTAAACAAAGATGAAGATGAAGCGTGTTATTTCCTCCAGTCTCATGTTTCTACAATAGTCTGTGAAGTTCATTGTAAAACGCTGCAGCCTGTGCAGGACTAACTTCAAGGATCAGGTCAGCATTCAGTATTTTATTGTCAGTAAATCTCAGAACACATTCAGTGTTGGATATCTGATGATAGAAACATCAACTTCAGAGCATTTCACTAAATGTCAATCCAGAATAACATCAGCCACATGTTTTAAATCAGTCCTGAACAGACACCAACAGAAACACACTGAAGATAATAAAGGAGTTACCTGAGGTAATGATTGTTCTGTGTCTGGTAGCAGCTCCTGTAAATAAACACAGAGTGAATGAAGTGATGATTGATGGTAGAAGTTATTGTATTAGAAGGACTTCTACTTGTCCACAGTCCAATAATAACAGAGCTCTGATAACAGACACACTCCATTGTTCTTCTGGCTGAACAGATACTGTGTAATCTTGGTGTAAATACACTACAGACAACTCTGGATTACAGGACCTACAATCATTGATGTTGTTGAACACACTGATGACACACAACACTCTACCTACCAAGAAAGCATCTTATCCTCAAATACCACAGCGCGCCAACAAAAACCACAGACAGGAGCACTGAAACAATGGAGATGGCAGTGCTGGCAGGAGTGTTTTCTTCATTGTCTCCATCAGAGTCAGCAGGAAGATAATGATCTAAAAGACAGAAAACATTGACATCAGTTTGTGTGTGTTACTGAAATGTGGATGTAAAGTCTCAGCAAAGATTCAATTTAATGACTAAACAAAGTGAAATCAGTGGTTAGTGAAGGAGAGAAACATGTGATGTTAAAAACTAAACCAGTGTGTCAGAGTATTCTCAGATGAGACTACCGTATTTTTCGGACTATAAGTTGCACTTTTTTTCATGGTGTGGCTGGCCCTGCGACTTATACTCAGGTGCGACTTATATATTAAAATATATCATTTCACGTGTTCGTTATTTTCACACTGACAGCTGCTAGAGGGCGCTCTAGTCTTATGTGCCAGTATCTGCTCCTCCTCCTTTTACTCCTGCGTAATAGCGGCGTCTTCCTCCGAAGTTCGCGGAGTTGCTTAGAAGTGACACAGAGGATGAAGAATTCAATGGATTTAGTGATTTGGAGTGAGATGGAGAGTTTGGTAAACTTGTTATCTTATGTTGTTTATGCTATATTTATCAGTGAATGACTGTTAATATGTTACGGACACATATTCAGCCCGTTGTTCTCTATTCTATTGTTAGTACTATAACTTGCCTTTCAAGATGAAATGTGTTCTTGGTCTCTGATTTTATCAAATAAATTTCCCCCCAAAATGCGACTTATAGTCCAGTGCGACTTATATATGTTTTTTTTCTTCTTCATTATGCATTTTTTAGCTGGTGCGACTTATACTCCAGAGCGACTTATAGTCCGGAAAATGTGAAGACAACTTCTACCTGTTCTCTTGGTTACAATCGTCTGACTGACTTCAATTCAACCACAACTATTTCAGATGAACTCAGCTGAGTCTCAGAAACGTTTCAATCATTAGAGACCAGTCACTGCAGCCCTCTGAAATAATGTGGACATTTCAGCTCCAGTCTTCAGTCATTTTCTTCACATTTCTTTAGACAAACACTTGTAGAGACGACACTGTTAGCAGCTCTGATACAAATCAACTCTGAATCCAACCAGAGTCTAGAAAACTACACTAAATCATTTTGACATCTCTGTCATCAGAAAACTAAGCAGAGGTGGCAAAAGTATTCACATTCTGTACTTAAGTAAAAGTACGGATACTTGTGTAAAAAAATACTCTGGTAAAAGTAAAAGTACTGATTCAACTCCTTTACTCAAGTAAAAGTAAGAAAGTACAGGCTCTGAAATGTACTTAAGTAAAAAGTAAAAATTATTTTGCCATTAATGAAACAGTTCATCCGTTGATAATTTTGGAAAATGAAACAGTTCTAGCAGAATAATCTAGACGTGACCAGATGTCCTGCATGAGCATCTGGATAATTTTTAATAATAAATTGAGGGGTTACTGGGTTGTTGTTTTTAAACCGCTAGCTAGTGTTAGCTATAAAATCAAAACGGTGTGTTTCCATAGCATTGCTAACTAGTTTCCAAAAAATCCTCAAAAAGCTAATGATAGCAACAGAAACCACCACACCATACATGAATTAGTTTTTTTTCACATTAGACCAGCAGTCCTCAAATAGTGGGGTCAAGTGGACTTTCAGTATTACTGTCTTTATTGATGCTTGAACGATAAACAAGCCTCCAGTCACTAGGTGGCAGCAGAGCTCAAACTAATCAACAGGCTGCCTGTTCAAAACAGTAGAAGAAGAACACAGGAAGCGCATCGTCAACTTTCCTTCTCTAGTCCGATGCTCTAATCATGTCTGGTCTTTTACCTCTCCTCATCCGTGGAGGTTACAAAAGTGACGAGCCTGTTTTTCAAATGTAAGGAGTAGAGAGTACAGATTTTTGTGTATAAATGTAGGGAGTAAAAGTAAAAAGTCGTCAGAAAAAGAAATACTCAAGTAAAGTACAGATACCTGGAAAATCTACTTAAGTACAGTAACGAAGTATTTGTACTTCGTTACTTGCCACCTCTGAAACTAAGAATGCAGAGATCTGTTGGACAAACATCAGAATAAAATGAATAAAACCATTAAACTGTCTTACCCCAAACCTTCTCAACACGTGAACCAGATGCAGCATGAATGACTTCACAGCTGTAATCATACACGTCTAACTTAAAAATCTCCACGTAGTCCATTGTACTGAAGGTGTTGCCTTCAATTGAACAAACTCTTGAACTCTCCACTCCGTCCTCTCTGGTTAAAAGACGTCCGTTCCTCTTGATATTCAGAGTGATGTCTTTTGGGTAGAAGCCTGTGGCCAGACATGTCAAAATGACGTTGGCCTGAACTTCAGAGTTCTCTGTAATCATCTCCACATCAGGAGGAGCTGGAAGCAGAAAACATGAGGTGATGTTTGGAGGGAGGCTACGTAGCAGCATGATACAGACCAATGTCACCACACATATATCTGTAGTGAGACTTTACTTGATGTAAATAATCAAATATATTCTCATGTCTTACATGTGTCTATAAACTCAGATGAAATGATCCGTCCTCTTCCACCAGAGTCAGGATCTAAAACACAGAAAACATTCACATTAGTTTCATGTTCAGTCTTTCAACACAATCCTGATCTGTCACTGAAATAATGTGGATGGAAAGTCACAGAAAAGTCACTAAACAACATATTTAATCATTTGTTCAGTGAGAAACATGTGACGTTAAAGAAAAAGTCTCATCTGAGAATAAACGATGTCAAACCTCAAACCACTGGCAGCTTCCTGCAACAAAATGAATTTCCTGTCACATGAACAACATCACTGCAGCTCTAATATAATACTCACTTTGAATTAAAACATGACTCTAAACAAGTAAAGAAAATACATTTTCCTTCTCTTAGATCAAAAAACGAATAATGCAGAGATCTGCTGGTCAAACTACATGTAGAGAGAGAAAGAAGAACTATAACAAACGATTAAATGAAAACGTTCTTACCCCAAACCTTCTCAACGCGAAAGCGAGATGCAGCATGACTGACTTCACAGCTGTAATTAGACATGTCAGACTTAGGAATGATCACATGGTCTCTTCTCGAGAAGGTGCCGTCTTCATGTGGTTTAACTCCTGAAGTCTTCACTCCGTCCTCTTCAGTCTGAACACAGTGATTCTTCTTGATGTTCAGGATGATGTCTGCTGTGTTGAAGCCTTTAGCTCTGCATGCCAAACTCATGTAACTGTCAGTCTCTGTAACAACATTGATGAACTCTGAACGCATCTCCACATCAGGAAGAGCTGGAAGCAGAAAACATGAGGTGATGTTTGGAGGGAGGCTACGTAGCAGCATGATACAGACCAATGTCACCACACATATGATCAGTTTACAACACTGACATCCTGAATTAGTCCAGTTTACACATCACCACATGGATTAAACACACAACACATGTGATTTGATCAGACATGATGTGTCCCTCGTGATGGCCCTCCGACACCCGAGGATCCGACACATGCGCGGTAGCTCATGAAGCAATTGTATCGAACTACCGTGCCGAGGCGTGGTTCGGTCACGTGACTAGTGACGTTCGAAGCAGCTCAAGTGCTTCAGCGCCAAACGAATCACCTGAGGGCTTCGGTTTGTCATGCGAATCACTTGGCGGATCGAGCGTGTTCAGAGATATCCCGGATGTCCTATCCCTATTTAGTGGTGCTCATTTGAATGTTTCTTTGCAGAGTAGGTTGGTTCGTTGCTGTAGTTGGAGTTAGTTGCGTATTTTGTGGAGATAGATCGTAAGATACAGAGAGAACAAGATAAATTAGTTACATAGTTAGATAACACTAGATTGATAGACTGATGAGGCTAGTGGTAGGCTACACTGTGAAATCACCGGTCTTAGGTTAGTAAAGTAAGGGTTCGATTCCCATTGGCTCTTTTTTTTTATTGTTATATGTATATAACTTTCTTATAATCAACTTTAAAGGTGCTCTAAGCGATCTGATGCGTTTTAGGACTAAAACATTTGTTGTTACATACAGCAAACATCTCCTCACAGTCTGCTAGCTGCCTGTCCCCTGAACACATTGTAAAAAAACGCGGTCTCTGTAGACAGCCCAGACTCCACAAACGGCAACAAAAACAAAGTTGGCAAACCTAGCACAACGAAACATAACAAACAGTGTTCCAGCCAATAAACGACAAGAAGAATTTGGGGGAGGGGTTGGGGGGGGGGGGGGTTCATGAGTCTTTCAGGAAGCATGGAAGGGAGGGGGAGGGGGAGGAGTGAGCTATCCTCCGTTTTGTTTGACAATACTTCGAACGTCAACAAGAAGTGACGTCAAACAGGATCGCTTAGAGCGCCTTTAAACCACATATCCATGTAACGTAGTCGAATAGGAATGTGCATGGCAAATCAAGTCCCATACAAGCATGAACCAGTAAGACACGCAGGGGCGGAGTCGGGCACTAAAATCCACCGGGAAAATTCTGATGATTCTGATGAGCTCAGGCCGGTCGCGTTCGCCTCGCGGCCGCTCAATTTGTGATCCGCTGCGTAAATCCTTCGGCCGGCCGACCGGGAAAAGTCCCGGGAAAAGTCCCGGGGAAAGTCCCGATTGCCACTCCGCCCCTGAAGACACGTCTCCATTGCACTACATATTATTGTCCACTAGATGTCCTAATAGAGCACTGTGTCATTGAAGCTTCGAGTAATGAACCGTTTTTGAATCACGTGCCCGACACTAGGCGTGTTCGACTTCATGCAGATCTGACTTGACGTGATGCATGCTGGGTTGAACAAGTTCATTTTAACCAATCATATTCGAGGTCTATGAGCATGAACAACTAGCCTGGTCGTCACCATCTATTTCGGGCGGAAACGTAGGATGGTGATGACCAGGCTAATGAACAACGCCTTATATGTGCCCTGCACTTTTACCGTCCTAAAACAATGTTACTATAGTAACCAGAGACCCGTCAAGCACTAGGACCAAGCGGGAAACGGCCGCTCAAGCTGAAGCCTGTTTCCCTTAGTTTAGCCCCGCCCACCAGCTCCTCCATTGGCTCTGCCGTCTCTTGTGTGATTGGCCGTCCCCGCTGTCACTCCACCTTGCTGTCACACCGGTCTGCTAGTCTTTGGTCAGGAGTCCTTGTTAACCTGCTGCTGTAAATTGTTCCTTTGTTCTGCCTGGGTCACGTCAGCTAGAAGGATTGTAATATCAGAGCTTTCATTTACATTAACCTTTGAATCGGTGTCCATGTGTGGATGTACGTGACGACATTTGATTCAGTTTCTCTCCACCTGTGATGCCAGTTTGACCTGCCTTTACCATAGACTCCATAAATAAGTGTAACATTGGTGGAACTGAGTTGGAGTGAAGCTGACTAACAAGGTGAAACACAGAATTGAGTGATAATGTTTTGCTACATGCTTTACAACCAGTCAAACCAAACAAGAGAACATTAAACTTTTTGTAAATATTGTGTATAGATTTTTTTTTTTTTTTAGTTCTCTATTTTTATTGTTGATTTGTAGCTTTTTGTTATATGTATGTTGGTGTTGAATGTCTGTACATTGCTGCTGCAATTCCGCAGTTTGGGATTAATATAGAATCTATCTATCTATCTGAAAGTAGCAATAGAAAACTAGAAAACACAGTCAACTGAAAGATTAGAGTTTTATTAAAAAATACCCCCCCCCCCCCCCCCCCACACACACACACACACTTTGGAAATCAAAACTTCGTCCTTGCCTCCAGCACTAAATCCACAAACACGTTCATCAACTTCTTCCACAGTAAACCACACTAAACATCAACCAGACATCTGGAATAAGTTTACATGAAATAAACTAAAAATAAATCTTCAACAGTTCAAATGATTTAGTTTCGTTTTCACCTCGACTCTCATCAAAGGTTCATAAAACAGTGACTTACCGCTGTTTACCGTCACTACTGTCCCCAGAAGAAATGAAAAGACCAAGATGAACATTTTGAACACAAACTTGATTCTGTTCTCAATCTAAACTTTGTTTTATCAAACTTTTTAACCGTGTTTATTTCTCTCCGTCTGTCTGATGGAGAACTGTTCACTAGTGGTGGGCGGATCATCCAAATATCGATAATATCGATACCAATGTAACGAGGTCGATACTTAGTTTCAGTTTCTCTGGTTTCATTAAGAGGCTGTGACTCTGTCTAGATGCCGCTGCTGTCACAGAGCAGAGCAGGCTCACTTTGCTCAGACTCCTCCCCGTCTCGTGTGTTTGTTGTAGACCATCACGTGACTCCGCAGCGCCAGGTGACCGAACACAGGTAGCGGTGGGCGCTACCTGCCAGGTCTGACCATAGATATATATAGAATGACTAGATGTCTCGTCCGCGTTGCTGGCCAACGGAGTCGAACGTCCGCATACGGCGGCCATCTTGCCACAGGCAGCTCGCTCACCCAAAACATTGTGTTGATAGTAAAACATGTCATTTTTAAATAGCCATAACTTGCTCAATTTTCAACCGATTTTCAAACAGTTTGGTTTATTATAAACGTCAAAGATGTAGTTACGACACTGAATACTTTTGAATAATTATCTTATGTTCTAAAAAATAGCATAATTTTCTAGAATAGGTACTAGGCCTACAAGATTTCCCTTAACAAATATACATCAAAAAACGCTTCATGTTGAAATCCCCACCCTGTACAGAGATGACAATAACACAGCACGAAGAACCCAAGTCCATGTTTCCAAATTTGTAATAAAAATATTTTTACACATAAAATGGTAGTAAACCAGTTTGTTTAGACATTATAAAGGCACTTTTCAAAGATTTTTGAAGATTTATTAAAATCAATGTTTGGACAGAGGTGTTAGAGACATTTGATGGATTTTTTTACCTCAGGTTCGACTGATCCCCCCAGAAGGACGCTTTAGACTCCGACTTAACACATCTAGTCATTCTATATATATTTATGTTACACACGAGAGAAAGAGTAGGGTTGTTTGGTTATATTTTCGGACCCAAAATGAAACAGTAGAAATTTGTACTATTTGTAAAAAGGCTTTTATTAGCATATGGGCATTTTTAAAATCCCCCGCCTCCTAGCCCCGACAGACCCCTGAAAAGAAGGAAAAAAAGTGCATTAAAGGAGAGAAATGTTGTCTTATTTGTGTATTGTAGCCTACTTCCTAAACACTTCCTTACATTATTTATAATATTTGAGTGGTAATTTTGTACACTTTGTTTATTTAAGAAAAAATAATCCAGAAAGAAGTGCAAGAGATTTAGTTTTATTGCATTGTAGTTTCTGAACACTCTGCCTGAGAAATCCTTTTTTTTTATTTGTCCTCAAGTGATCATTTTGTGTTGTTTCTGAACAAAAACTTTTGTTGTGATAGTAAAGTATTTTCTATTTACTTATAAACTTTACCCAAATTCTGTACTGGATTTTTTAACTGATTAATAATCCAAAAGGCAAATCACAAAAACACTTAAATGTCATGAAAATTTATTCAGATTGAGATTGATTCAGACTGATGGTGTATCCACCGTAATTATTAAAAAATATCGGTATCGGATACTGACCCTGTATTTACTTGGTATCGGATCGATACCGTTCACTTCCTGGTTTCATGTAACGTTTACGAACCCTCCGCTTCTTTTCAGCGTCTCCTTGGTAACAACAAGAACCGACTCGTAACTAATAACTCGACGTTATTTTTCTTTATCGTTGGGCCTGAATGTCACTGCAGTGTTTCTCACATGTTGAGAATTTACGACTGATCGATGTTCATGTAGAGACTCATGTAGTTTAGTGGACGACAGTAACCAGGTTATTTTAGTACTAAGATTTACATGGTCCCCTAAACGCATCACACTGGAAAAAGAAGAACAAGGAGCAGGAGGAGGAGCATGTGGAAACTTCTTCTTCTTCTTCTGTAGCCGCAGCAGCCAATCAGATTACTAGTTTGCTGTTGCTAGGCAGATTACATGAGCGGAGGTTTGACTCAGTAGAGACTGTGGAGGAAGATGAAGGTAAACAGAAGATGTATTCAGATCATTTACTACAGTAACTACACGAATACTACTGGGTAGAAATACTCTTCTTTTACTCTGTTAAAATACTCACTGGAAATACTCTGGAAAAGTTTTATTAATGTATAAAGTGTAGAGTACGGTGGCCCTGAGAGCTCAAACTCTGGAACCTCAGAGAAAACAACACAAGAGTTAGTCTGGAGTCTGGAAACTCTTAATACACTAAATAGATCTAAATGAAAATACACATAAACATAATAAAGTAGAGGAAGTAGTGGAAGGACAGGTGCAGCGTGTTGCTGTGTCCTGGTGTCCAGGTAAATTCACCTGTGTGCTGGATGGAGCTGATCCTGTGGTCTGGCTCATGTCTGTGAGAAGTTTCCATAAACCATCTTAACGAGTTTAAATCTGCAGTAACATCAGTAAAAGTCACGTCTTCTCTCTGAAAACATCATTTCAGAAACGAACATGTAGGAGACAAAGTTGACTGGACCAGGATTAGACCAGGAGACATGAAGCAAACAAACTGTGACGCCGTTTATTCAAACAAGTTCACTGACATGAAGAATAAACTGGGATCATGTCTCTCTTTAAAAAACAATTAGACTTGACCATATTATAGACAGAAGCTCCAAATAATTCATACTGATCACTTCTGTCTCATGACCCATGTCATCATATAATACTTCATATCATAGCTACAACACTTTTATTGATAATCTTTATAACAGCTGAGCTCATCTGTAATGAAAGAAGTGGAGAAACACTCAAAGATAAAATGAAAGTGCTCAGTGAGAAACAAAAGCAGAAATAAAACGGTGCCAGTCTCCATGTAGCGGTACAATCAGCCCTGACATAATACTGATGATTAAAGTTAAAACATAAAGAAGCACATCTTCTTCTAGAGAACATTTTATAGAGTCAGTCTGAACAAAAACACAGGAGGTGTTTCTGCTTCATCAGTCTGAACCTTTCTGAATATCCAGGACGTTCCTGCACCACGTCATGGAAGGTACCTTTTACTCTAAAACAACGTCAACAACAAAATAAAGAGACAAACACCTTCATCATCACCTTCATCAGTTCTGTCCTCAAACAGGATTTGTAGTGTTTAGTTTCTAGCTCTTAGTGTCTCATCAGATCAGTTAGTGTAACGTCAGATAAAAACATCTTCATCAATAGTTTAGCTTATTTCCCCTCAACTCTAACACTGTCTGTAGTGAACTGATATTAAATTTCATTAGCATTTGAAAAACACTGATTTCTTCTACTTTAAAGTGTTAATACTTTCAAACACCTTCGTCATCACCTTCATCATTTCTGTCCTCAAACAGGATTTCTAGTCTCTAGCTATTTAAATGTTTTATTACATTTAGATTGAAATATAAAGTCCTTGATCAGTAGTTTATCTTCTTTCTCCTGAACTCTAACACTGTCTGGTTGTAACAGCTCCATTAAACATCCACACACTGACTCTCTTTAAGGTCTCAACTTCTGGATTAGTTTCATTTCTTCCAGGTGGCTCTGAGGAAACCCTCCTGATTCAAACAAGATCATCTAAATGTCACTTTGAGGTTTGAAGAAGATGGAAAAATACTTTAGTTTTCATTTAAATTCTCTTAGTTTCAGTCTCCTGCTCACTGATAGATGGATCTGATGTTTCTGATGAAATATTTCTGGACACTTCAGTTTTGGACGTTTCCTCTCAGGAGACTCTCAGCCTCAGCGTTGTTGGTTGTCTTGCCATTGACTACAGGAATAAACATCAGAGTTATTTATATGTAGAGTTATAATAAAACATGGAGGTCATCAGGTTCATCCAGATTATCCTCCGTATTGATGGACACTCACCAGAGACACCAGAGTCAGTGCTGCTGCTCAGAGACGGATCAGATCCCTTTGGTTCTGGGAAGAAAACAAAATGAAGTCAGTGGATGAGCTCTGTTCGTCTACCGAGCTGGAATCACATGAAAAAATAATAAAAATAAAAAAGATCTCCAGTAGAATTAAGTGAATTTACATTTATGTTTCACTGCATAAAGTAAAATTAACCCTAAATAACATCTGAGCACCATGGAGGTGAATTAGTTTCCAACTAAACGGCTGCTGTCGGTCCTCCATCGCTCTGATTGGTGGCAGAACTACGACTGAGTCTGGTTGTACCAGAGTAATATACCATCAGTTATAAAATAATCCTTCACATCAATAGAATCAGTAACAGAGAAATAAAACACTGACCTGATGTAGAAATGACAGAAACCACTGGTCTCTCTGTAAATAAAGATGAAGATGAAGCGTGTTATTTCCTCCAGTCTCATGTTTCTACAATAGTCTGTGAAGTTCATTGTAAAACGCTGCAGCCTGTGCAGGACTAACTTCAAGGATCAGGTCAGCATTCAGTATTTTATTGTCAGTAAATCTCAGAACACATTCAGTGTTGGATATCTGATGATAGAAACATCAACTTCACTCTTAAACTGACTCAATGTCTCCTCTGTCCAGTTTAGACCCTGCTGTGTGTCTCATCATCTTATAACTCTGGATTAGAACAAAAGGCAGCATCAACACTTGATCTGAATGAAAGGACACTGGACTGATGTTTACTCTGCTACCAATCTAGTAAATGTGTCTGGATCAGGAAGGAGAATCCAGCTGACACTTTGTTAGTTTGGTTCTTTCAATAGGATTTGATGGTGGCGACAAAAATAACCAGAATAACATCAGACACATGTTTTAAATCAGTCCTGAACAGACACCAACAGAAACACACTGAAGATAATAAAGGAGTTACCTTTGTACTTGGTTGTTCTGTGTCTGGCAGCAGCTCCTGTAAATAAACACATAGTGAATGAAGTGATGATTGATGAACTTGTTGTAGAGGCTGGCGCAAGTGATGAGGAGATTACAGGGAGAGATGAAGAGGAGGAGGAAACTGAGGAGGACGAGGATTAAATTGAATTGGAGGATTTTTTTTTTTTTTTTTTTTTGCTTCAAACCAAACGAGACAGGAATGGTTAAACTTTGGAGCGGTAAGGTGTCTGTTGCCTTCCGTTATGAATCAATAACCTACCGGTAATTATCACCGTGTATGGTTAAGTGTTTACAATGCACTACCGGTATGTTTGCTACGTTTTTGTTACCATATTTCTACACTGGAATTTAGCCTGAATTACCGGTATTTGTTGTTAATGTTCTGTAAGCATACCATTATGTAGCCTACTGTACGTTGTCAATAAATGAACCTGGTATTGTATAGGTTCAAATAGACACAAAATCTTGTTTTTATTCATTCTACTGGTAGTTCGTTTTGCTCAAATAGAATTAGAGGCCTGCCTCTAATTCTGGCCTCCTTCCAATAAAGGCCCGGGCCTCTATTAGAGGATTTACGGTAGTTAAGAGATGACACAGAACACTGAACCTACCAAGAATGCCTTGTTTCTTTAAAACCACCAGCACAACTACAACCAGGACCAGGACCAGGCCTCCTACCACTCCACCAATGATGATGACAGTGTTGTCTCCCCCTCCACGAGAGTCAGGAGGAAGACGATGATCTAAAAGACAGAAAACATTGACATCAGTTTGTGTGTGTTACTGAAATGTGGATGTAAAGTCTCAGCAAAGATTCAATTTAATGACTAAACAAAGTGAAATCAGTGGTTAGTGAAGGAGAGAAACATGTGATGTTAAAAACTAAACCAGTGTGTCAGAGTATTCTCAGATGAGACTATGTGAAGACAACTTCTACCTGTTCTCTTGGTTACAATCGTCTGACTGACTTCAATTCAACCACATTAAACCAACGTTCTTACCCCAAGAGTTCTCCACATACACACCAGATGCAGCATGAATGACTTCACAGCTGTAATCAGACTTGTCTGATTTCAAAATCTCCACATAGTCTCTTCTCTGGAAGGTGTCGTCTTCATTTGGACGAACCCCTGAGGTCACCACTCCGTCCTCTCTGGTCAGAATACGTCCGTTCCTCCAGATATTCAGAGTGATGTCTTTTGGGTAGAAGCCTGAGGCCAGACACGTCAAAATGATGTTGGCCTGAACTTTGGAGTTCCTCGCAAACAGGTAAACATCAGGAGGAGCTGTAAACAACCAGAGAGACACAAACTGTTGATGCTAGAACTAGAAACACCACTGATGAAACCACACATGCTTCATTCACCACTGCAGCTCTTCTCTCACTGGATCTGAAGATCACAGCATTTACTGAACATGACTGGGCTCTGACAGCTACTTCCATATTTCTTATAACAGCTGCCATCTCTACTAATCATCCATATAAAACACAGAAAATGTTTATACATAACATACAGGCTGCTTTAAGCTGATTTTCTCCGTAACCCTTGAACTTCTCCAGCCAGTCCATGCACTCGTTCTCCAGGTAGCCTTTGGTGTATTCTTTCAGGACCTGGACTTCATCCCACTTCCTCTTGGTGGGGACAGCTGCATCAGTCGGGGCGACCCAGACTGCGTGTTCATCATCGAAGGACAGGAAGTCGTTTCCATCATAATTGTACATGTCCATGCCACGGTGGAACTGTAGAGTACCGTAGGGTCCCTCCTCACCCACACAGCCGTGCATCCACTGGAGAACATGGACGTCTGAAACCAAACAAAGGTCATATCTAAAAGGTTCAGAATTAAATGTGTTTGAGGAGTTTTTCAGTGTCGTGGATCTTACCGGTGTCATTCTGTCTCATTCGTTTCATCAGGATGTCGATGTTGACCTTGAACCACTGCTGCTTGCTCTGGCGGGACTGTGTTCCTTTGTTCCAATACTCTTCAGGAAGTCGCTCTTTCATCCAGTTCTGTTTGGGAACTTTCTCTTGATGCTCACTGTCGTAGTAGTCGATCATCCTGCTGTCCAGCAGACCCATGGCAGTGAACTCATGGATGCCCGGGAGTCCCACAGGTTTGGAGAGGGCCGTGTAGATGTAAGTGAGGGAATGTCTCTCTGAAAATCACACGGGTAGAAAAACCAGAATTCAGCATCAACCTGGCAGCAGGAGAGAACTGTAAAATAATCTGTCCACTACTGTTCTCAGTCAGTCAGAACATTTAAGAAGACATCTGTACACATAACATAGAGGTTAGTGTCCTGACTGTGTCTCCCAGGGAAATGTCAACAGGACGTTTGTTTAATATCATTTCATCTTCAGCTAACATGAGCTAAGCTACAGTAAGATCCCTTATGTGATATTTATGGTGACATAACAACAACAACAACAACAACAACTTTCTTTTAGTTAAATCTCATATTATCTCACTCTGTCTTCAGATGCTAACATCAACAGACATTCATTTATTTAACAGAGAAGTCGATCTGCAGTGATTATTCGACGGATAAATCGACTAGTGAACTTGACATTAAAGTTACACTGCCGTTAGCTTGTAGCTAATGTTAGCTTGTAGCTAATGTTAGCTTGTAGCTGTCAACAGTGCGATTTCCATCTTTTATTAAACAAATGTGACCGAGCACGGTGAACTTACCGCCTCCAGCTGGATCCACATTCCCCCACATTAAAGACAAAAACACAAACATCCAGACTCTTGGTGGATTCATGGTTTTAAAACGAGAAAACTCCTCATGATAAAAAGAAAAGTGCTGCGAGGACACGGGCCTGCTTGTTTATGACCCAGCAGCCAATCAGATTACTAGTTTGCTGTTGCTAGGCAGATTACACGAGCGGAGGTTTGACTCAGTAGAGACTGTGGAGGAAGATGAAGGTAAACAGAAGATCCGTGTTGGGATTGAACCACAGCGCTGGAAGAAGTATTCAGATCATTTACTACAGTAACTACACGAATACTACTGGGTAGAAATACTCTTCTTTTACTCTGTTAAAATACTCACTGGAAATACTCTGGAAAAGTTTTATTAATTTAAAAAAGTGTTGAGTACGGTGGCCCTGAGAGCTCAAACTCTGTAACCTCAGAGAAAACAACACGAATTACATGAAAATACAGTTTATTGGCTAATATTATGCGCATTGACAGGAAACTAAATACCAATAAAAATAACAAAATACTTAAATATAAAGAAAGTACATGAGTAGTGTATGTAGTATGTAAAATACTATTCCTGGTGCCGTGGACCTGGAGCATAGTCTGTATATAAATATGGACAACACGTCTCCTCTTCCTCTCATTGGTCAAACTGATGCTATTTTATCGGGGATACGGGCGGCGCCATCTTGAGAGTTTGGACCCAGAGTCTGATCAGTACGGTCTGAGGGCGGAGCCATGCTGATACCGATGCTCCGCCCACACTGCTGTGACGTCATAACTGGAGAGGATTTTTGCCATTTTACAAAACGTCCTTTTAACAGGAGGAAGCCTTGAGGAGATTCCACTCATATGACGGGAGACATATGTTTTAGGCCGTCTGGACAGAGACAGACAGCTGGAGGCCTGAGAATTATCTGGACGTCCAAATCATCATGTAATCCAGGTCCGGTCTAGGACCTAGGATGTTCCTGCTTTGGACAATATTGTGTCTAAAAGGATCCTTCCTCCTTCCTGAAAACTCAAGAGACAC
Organism: Chelon labrosus; assembly: GCF_963514085.1. Classification (NCBI taxonomy): domain Eukaryota; kingdom Metazoa; phylum Chordata; class Actinopteri; order Mugiliformes; family Mugilidae; genus Chelon; species Chelon labrosus. The sequence continues at coordinate 1,720,231 of NC_140349.1, forward strand.
ATGAGTCAAAACAGGATTATAGGAGAAAAAATAACCAAAAATAAATCATTTTTATGACATTATTTATTTTATGATTTCAAATCTGATTCCAGGAAACCCATTCACAAAATGAGAATAAACAATAAAATCAGTTCATGTCTCTTGTTTAAAATAACCTGTAATAATAAGATGCTGGAAAATAATGACAGCAAAAAATGTCAAAACAACAGGCTCAGTAATTAAAGCAAAAGTAAAATGAAAGTGCTCCTCAGTGGGAAATGATTATTTCACAATTCCCCCCTCTATTGCCTAACACTCATCCTGTATGTGTCTTATTGTATGTATTGTCTGTATATGTACGGACGGGTTGAGGGCTGTAATTTCGCTGTACTTGTTATAGTGACAATAAAGTTCATTCATTCATAAAAACAGAGACAATACAGTACATTTCAAAATAAAAACCCACGCTGAAAGCAGCTAAAATATTTAAATCTAGAAAAATTAACTGACTACAGACAGGCACATATTTAATGAGGATTAGCTTTAAAACATAAAGAAGTGGTTACTAGTAAAATAATAATCTGTTCAAAGCAAAACTACTGAGAGAGTATGATACAGGATCAGGTCAGATTTATCATCTATTTACATCCAATTATTCCTGATTTGCACAGTTTGATCAAAATACATCAGATTAATATTACCCTGATAAAATAATGATGCCAGTGTATCGTACCTCCTACTGTTTGTAAAAGATTGGTTCAAACTGTTCAATAATCCAGATTAAGGCGCCAGTGAAGTTCCACATTAAACTTCAGCTATTTCTTGTTTTAATGCAGTTTTCTTTTTCTAAATTTAAATTCATTTGAAAGCTTCTCACTGATTTCTTCTACATAAAAACATTTGTACATTCAAACACCTCCATCCTCATCTTCTAAACTCCCACACTCAGCATGTTATGTAGTTGTAATTAGTCTCAAATTAGATTATGAACATCTTCACCAACAGATTGCTAATCTAACATAAACCAGGTTTTAAATGTTTAGCATGAAGAATACGTTCAGATTCTGACGTCATGTTTTTAGATTCATCCTGACTCTTTAAGGTCTCAACTTCTGGATTAGTTTCATTTCTTCCAGGTCGCTCTGAGGAAACCCTCCTGATTCAAACAAGATCATCTAAACGTCACTTTGAGAAGATTGGAAAATACTTTTTAACCCAGGAAATCAATACAATCATGTTTAGCTGTTGATTCATCAGTTTTCTAAACTACAAAGAGCTTTAGTTTTCATTTCCATTCCTCTTAGTTTCAGTCTCCTGCTCACTGATAGATGGATCTGATGTTTCTGATGAACTATTTCTGGACACTTCAGACTTCAACATGGCCATTTCCGTTCAGGAGACTCTCATCCTCAGCTTTGTCGGTTGTCTTGTCATTGTCTACAGGAATGAACATCAGAGTTATATTTATGTAGAGTTACAATAAAACAGAGATCATCAGATTGTTTATACGTCTTCTATGGATATTGTTCTTTCTTTCATTTTAAACTCTGGTTCATGCAGGTTATGAAAAAAAACATGAAGCATGTTCTCTATGTTGATGGAGAACACTGATACTTACCAGAGACACCAGAAGTAGAGATCTTAGGACCAGAACCACCAGAGCCAGTGTCAGAAGAACCAGAGCTTCCACACATAGGGACACCAGAGTCACCAGTCTTGTCGCTGTCCAGAGACGACTTAGACTGTGTTTTTCCTTTGAAGAAAATAAAATGAAGTTTGACTAAAAATGTCTTTCCAGCTCATCTCTTCTTTCACTGAGGGTTCACCAGAAGCTAAAGACAACACAGGTCAGTCTGCCATGAGTCTGTCTGTCTGTCATGACACAGAAACTATCTATAGTTGAATGAAGTCACTTTCTACATTGATGTTTCACTGCACAGACTAAAACTGAAGCATGTAATAAAAACTACTGCATCACATGTGTAGACAGTAGATGACTTCATGTTGATTGGATCTCCAGTGTTCATCTAAACACACACATCCAGGAACTATTAAGAACTAAATGCTACCATCTGTTTTCATCTCAATCTTCTGCCTCCAATCTTTTTCACTTCTTTTCATTTTTCTGACAGTTGGAACCAAAACAATGTCGTCAAACTCCTGCAGATCTAGAGCTGGAAACTTGGAACAAGAAGGAGTCACGGCAGAGAAAGAACATGTCAGAAACTTGGCTTCATTTCATGAAGAAAGACGACAACAGCTCTGGTTGTAACGTCTGGAAAAAGCTGAAACATCTTCTCCAACATGAACGTAGAGTCCTGGACGACCATGAAAATGATCCTGGAGAAATATTCTCTCATTTCATCCATTTTAGATCAAGACACAATCAAATCAATCCTCATCATCCTCATAGATCTTTACTGAGGAACACACTTACCTTCCAGTTTTTCTACATTATGTACATACATTACATTATGTTTTGTAGTGATTTAATTTAAAATGACCAGTTTTAACAGAAATTATAACTTTTACTGAACAATATTCTGACTCTGTTCAAACTATCTAAACACTTTAAGTTGTATTTATTAACATTTAAAGCTGTAAATTAATCATTTGATCACTTCAGTCATTTTAAAGCAAAGATGTCAAATACTGTTTTATTTTAAATATGATATTAATATATTAATGTTAATTAGCTTTAAGCTAACTCTGGTTTTGAACATCACATGGTAACCCCTTGACGCCGAGTGTCGCAAAGACTGCAGCCGAAATTACGCATGTAATCCTCCAATGCTGGTTTGTGCCCATTCAGTACGTATCTAGGAACCTTTTGCAAGCACTAGTTTCTCGTAGAACCAGTTGGAGTAGGAACTACGTCTGGTTAATGGAAGCTAACAAATAGGAAGTTAATTTGTGAATTAACATATGATTTTGTAATTTCAGTAAATGTTTTACCTTTCATGCCTGTCTAATTTACATCATACCTAAAATTATATCTATACTGTGTACTACAGACAAATTAACAATCTCCACTTAATTTAGCATCAGCTTCAAAGCACCAACACAAATAATTAATTTTTTTATATAATTGTAAATCAAATCAGGCGTCAAGGGGTTAACATTTACAGGACTGTAGATGAATCAGTATCATCAGATCATAACATGTCTGCAGACACATGTTTTAAATCAGTCCTGAACAGACACCAACAGAAACACACTGAAGATAATAAAGGAGTCACCTGAGGTAATGATTGTTGTAACTAAACACATAGTGAATGAAGTGATGATTGATCGTAGAAGTTATTGTATTAGAAGGACTTCTACTTGTCCACAGTCCAATAATAACAGAGCTCTGATAACAGACACACTCCATTGTTCTTCTGGCTGAACAGATACTGTGTAATCTTGGTGTAAATACACTACAGACAACTCTGGATTACAGGACCTACAATCATTGATGTTGTTGAACACACTGATGACACACAACACTCCACCTACCAAGAAGGCCTCGTCTCTTCAACACCACCAGCACAGCTGAAAGCACGACCAGGGCCAGGACTCCTATCACTCCACCAATGATGATGCCAATGTTGATTCCACCTCCACCTCCACCCATGTCAGTAGGAAGATGATGATCTAAAAGACAGAAAACATTGACATCAGTTTGTGTGTGTTACTGAAATGTGGATGTAAAGTCTCAGCAAAGATTCAATTTAATGACTAAACAAAGTGAAATCAGTGGTTAGTGAAGGAGAGAAACATGTGATGTTACAACTTCTAGATAAGATAGGACTTTAAATGGTAAATGGCCTTGCTTTTATATAGCGCTTTTCTACCTATTGGTACTCAAAGCGCTTTACAGTCAGACACATCTACCCATTCGCTCACACAAGCACTCACACATTCACACACCAGTGCCACACACTGGGAGCAACTGGGGGTTCAGTGTCTTGCTCAAGGACACTTCGGCATGTGGCACATTCTGGGGATCGAACCGCTAACCCTCTGGTTCGTGGACAACCCGCGCTACCTACTGAGCCACAGCCGCCCCACTTTATTCCTCGGTGTTTAGGGTGTTACAGCGGCAGGAAACAACAGTGCAAGATGCAAAAAGATACAAAAAAATAAAATACGGCAGACAAATATGTTACGTACAAAAAATACGTATTTACATATTGCATCAGGTTTACAGTGGCTAGTCAGAAGTTGAAACAACCAACTTGTGTAGACTGAGGGTTGAGGTGTTAAGGAGGTTAAATATATATATTGACATTGACATTCATTAATATCATGAATAAGACAACAAACTCCAATAGGAGTTGTATTACCAAGTATTGCAACTAGAAAAATGTGAGATAATGGTTGTATATACTGTGCTCTTGTGTGTCCTGAAAAGAAGCTCAGCAGCAGAAGAGTTAGGAAATGCTGATATTAAAGAGACTGACTGCTGAGGGGACAAAAGACCTCAGGAAGCATTCCTTCTTGCACTGTGGGTGCAGCAGTCTTTGGCTGAAGGAGCTTCCTAAAGTCCAAACTGTTTCATACAGGGGGTGAGAGGAATTGTTCCTGATGTTGAACACCCCCTATCACCCCCTGTATGAGATAGTCTACCTGTCTCTACTGTTCTACCTGTTCTCTTGGTTACAATCGTCTGACTGACTTCAATTCAACCAGATTAAACCAACATTCTTACCCCAAGAGTTCTCCACTCTCATATCAGATGCAGCATGAATGACTTCACAGGTGTACACAGACTTGTCTGACTTTTTAATCTCCACATAGTCTCTTCTCTGGAAGGTGTCGTCTTCATTTGGACGAACGTCTGAGGTCACCACCCCGTCCTCTCTGGTCAGAATACGTCCGTTCCTCTTGATATTCAGAGTGATGTCTTTTGGGTAGAAGCCTGTGGCCAGACACATCAAAATGACGTTGGCCTCCACTTTAGAGTTCCTCGCAAACAGGTAAACCTCAGGAGGAGCTGTAAACAGAAAACATGAGGTGATGTTTGGAGGGAGGCTACGTAGCAGCATGATACAGACCAATGTCACCACATATGATCAGTTTACAACACTGACATCCTCATGATAAACTGAATCAGTCTCAGTCAGAGAGACACAAACTGTTGATGCTAGAACTAGAAACACCACTGATGAAACCACACATGCTTCATTTACTGTTTCAGGTCTTTTTAAAAACCCTGGTACAATATGTAGATAATTATTTATATCGCTCAGTTTATCAGATTTAACTTGTTGACTTCATGTGTCAAATACCTGCAGAGCTACTTCAATCATCTCTACTAAAGAATATCAATATAAAATCATTTTATACATTACATACAGGCTTGTCTTGTCTCATTTTTCCCGTAACCCATGAACTTCCCCAGCCAGTCCATGCACTCGTTCTCCAGGTAGCCTTTGGTGTATTCTTTCAGGACCTGGACTTCATCCCACTTCCTCTTGGTTTGGACAGCTGCCTCAGTCGGGGCGACCCAGACTGCGTTGTTATCATCGAAGGACAGGAAGTCGTTTCCATCATAATTGTACATGTCCATGCCACGGTGGAACTGTAGAGTACCGTCAGGTCTTTCCTCACCCTCACAGCCGTGCATCCACTGGAGAACATGGATGTCTGAAGGGCAGGAAGGACAAATAAATGAACAGGGAAATTAATAAATTTCCAACAAAATAAGATGATAAAGAGGGCCGAATCTGAACATAAGTCACTAATTAATAGGCTTGGGTATCGAGTATCGAGAATCGATTGGAACCGGGACTAGCTTTGCGATTTTCCCGGAATCGTTCAAAAGTTTAATTTTCAATTCCTAGTTTCGATTCCCAGTCCGCCGACCGGAAGAAGAAACCGCTGAACACCAATGAAGAAGCGTCCACCGGAAATGTTGGCTTAACCGAATGTCTGTGGTCGAACAAGGATAGCGTGCGTCGGAGGTCGAAAGTGTGGCTTCACTTTTCTAAACAGAACGAAATCTTGGCAAAATGCAACATTTGTGACAAGATTGTTTCGTGCTTAGGAGGGTGCACGTCGAACATGATAAAGCACCTCCGAATTCATGGAGTAGAAATAAATGTGTGCCCCGTCTTTGACGTGCTGCGCCGACCGTCCTCCGCTGCATCCGGCAGCCGGATTCGGACTGCATCCGCTGCCAGATGCAGTCCGAATCCGTTAAGTCAAACAATACATATACATTAAATAATATGTCTTGCGCCAACATTGAGGCAGCTAACAAATTAGCCCACGTATAGAGTTCATAAAAAGGAAAAAGTTCATAGAATTAAAATTGATGGAGAAGGTCAGACTATTTCCTTCAGAAAGACCGTTGGCTAGCTAGCTCATTTAAAATATCCTAAACTTTTTTGACCCTGCCTCTTAAAAGAATCGGAATCGAGAATCGATAGGAACCGGAATCGAAACAAGGAATCGGAATCTGAATCGGAATCGTTCAAACGATACCCAACCCTACTAATTAACAGCCAATAATAATAATAACTGACTTTAATAAGTTGAATAATATGTGCAGCATTTATCTATATGAAGTCATTACAATTACTGGTTTCATGTTATTATTGATTTAAGGTCCTCCCTATGTCATGGATCTTACCGGTGTCATTCTGTCTCATTCGTTTCATCAGGATGTCGATGTTGACCTTGAACCACTGCTGCTTGCTCTGGCGGGACTGTGTTCCTTTGTTCCAATACTCTTCAGGAAGTCGGTCTTTCATCCAGGTCTGTTTGGGAACTTTCATCTGATTCTTACTGTCGTAGTAGTCGATCATCCTGCTGTCCAGCAGACCCATGGCAGTGAACTCATGGATGCCCGGGAGTCCCACAGGTTTGGAGAGGGCCGTGTAGATGTAAGTGAGGGTATGTTTCTCTGAAAATCACACGAGTAGAAAAACATGGCAGGGTATTTATTTGACAAGGATAAGAAGCCTTTATGTGGCTCACATGATTCAATAATCTGATAATCTTACACCTTAAATTCTGACATATCTTCTGTTTATATTTGAATTTTCATTGTTCATTCTTTTAGTTTTCCTTCTTTGTTGATAGAAACTCATTCCTAGAGGTTGGGAGGGAGGACTCTGTTCACTGTAACTTGATTTTGTTCAACAAATTCATTTATCTTGGAACACCTGTTTCAAGCAGTGAGAAGGTCTTTGGCAGCAGGGTAGAGCTGCGTTTTGCATTTCTGATTTTGTGTAAAATGAACTGGACTGCAGGAAACACACATCTCATTAAAAATAAAGAGAATGAAGTTCAATCAAGGTCACATGTGACACCAAGTAAAGAACTGAGCACACCAAAAACCTCTCGATTAATCAATCAGAAGTCGTGTGTTAACATTTCACATGACTTCTCCTGAGGTCCAGAATCTATTCAGTTTACATTATGTGTTTTATCATGTAACACAAGAAAAAACATAAAGAAGTGGAACTTGGTGATGAAAAATGGGCTCAGCCGTAGTCTGCAGTGCAGCAGTAGTATCAGCTCTCACAACAGAAACCACCTGAAATATTTCAAAGCTACAGTGAAACCTGTTGTTGCTTGGCACGTGTCGACGGCCATGTTAATTCTAACAGAAGTGTGTTTTCCTGCTAGCGCTGGGCGAGATGACGCCTCCTTTATTTAGAGCTTTTTAGTTACTGACACCTGTAAACACCAGCAAGCTGCAGGACACATATACCTTAGATATAACATGTAAAAAAATATACTGATGTATAGACAGTGAACGCTACAGGACGTCATTCATACCAAACTCTATCCAGCTGGAAAACAACAACATAACTCCATGTTATTAATGTTAATGCCTCCTCCATCATAACACCTTATCATTTATCCTACCTATATGTATAAAGTGTACATTTAATTCTTTTTTTGTAGATTTGTACATATGCAAATTGTGTACATGTTTTTCCAATACTTGTATTTTATTTATTTTAAATGTTTTGTTATTTTATTTTTGTGACTATCTTACACCTATTTTTCTTTTTACTAGTGGCTTTCAAGAGTGTTTTTTATGTACCTTATGAACTCTGGATCATTAAAGTCTAAGCGTCTGTAGCCTCAGTTAAAAAGAAAACATGAAGGAACGAGGATATTAAAGTTTTCCAGACGATGAATCTAAAGAATGTGGTCTGTCCACCTCTAACAAAGGTTGATGTTCATACCTGGAGTCAAAGATCAAACTCAAACCTTTAACTCTGTGACTGCTCTACTTGTTTACCAGTCTCACATGATTTCATAACTCTTTAACAACAATTTATCTTTCATTTATAACTGATGCACTTTAAATATATTATTAAGAATTTGAGAAAAGTCAATAGTCATGTCGATTATCTGAGGACACTGATTGTAAGACCTGTTATAATAACAGCTGGATACAGGTATTGTTTAAGGTTTAATATATTTAATATAGGTATTTAATCAAATGACAGACTGCTTCTTAACTTAAATAAATAACTTCATATTGTAGGTTTCACAAAACAACAAAGATTTTTAGATTTTTATTTTCATAAAATAATTTATATTTAATATTAATTTTACTTTTTAAATAAAAAGTACTTTTTAATATATTTTAAATATATGAAACTCAAAATGAAGTACAACCATAAAAAGCTCAACAGAATAGTAGTTCCATTTATTACTCATGAGTCCGTCAACAACATAAACTTCAGGATGTAATAAACTATTTTCCTCAAAGCTGTATTAATGTAATAAGTTTATAGAACTAAAAGTGAACAAACAAACCGTCTGTATCGATTAATTTAACTCACATAAAACATGAATTTCAAAGACGTCACAATGTGAAACGTTTTACTTTCGTTTTTAACCCGACTCTCATCAACGTGTCAGAAAACCGTGACTTACCGCCGTTTACCGTCACATCTGCCCCCAACAGAAATAAAACAGCGAAGAAGAACATTTTGAACTCAAAGTCGACTCTGTTCTCCGTCTAAACTTGGTCTGATCCGTCCGTAGGACCGAGTTTGATGTCTCTCCCAGCCAGTCCGATAAAAAACCTGCTCGTCTCGTTTCCTGCTTCTTTCTGCTCAACACGGTGCATTCACGAACGCTCGAAAATTACAGTGGCGTTCAACCCACAACCACTTCTTCATCTGACCTGCGCTTATTTTCATTTACATGACTGACACACACATTAAACATACTACCACCACTACTACTACTACTACTACTACTACTAATAATAATAATAGAATTTTAGTAGCCGCCTGATACACTACCTAAATAAAATAAAATACTATTTCCCACAGATGTGTCTGGGAACTGAGTCAAACAAAACACAAAGAAGCAGAATTCAGTTTTTATGTTTCAAATATCTGATCAAACTCCCAGAGAAGGTGGAGAGTGAATGAGCAGCCTCAACAATCACTGCACATAAAGATTAATTTACACTTCTCCGTCCAATAATCTGACATTTACCACATCTGAATACTATTAGTGGCTGGAAAATAGAATGTGTTTGTTTTAATTTTAAAAAGTAATTTTATATTTATATTTTATTATAATATTTCCCCTAATGATGTTATATAAAAAGGATGTCAAGTATAGAATATATTGGTGTATGAACTAATATTTAGTCATGATGAGTTGAGATTTAATCAATAAAATAAATATTTTACACAATTCATATGAATATTTCTAAATTATTCTGAACATTATATAAAATACTTTGTAGCTTGTTCACATACAAGGTGGAGGTCAGTTGTCCTGATGAGCCCATCTCAATTACAAAGTTACAAGAAGCAGTGAACGCATCACAGCTCAACTTCCTGGTTCTTGTTCTGTTTGTGGCTTGTTGTTTCAATCTGATAAAGTTTCATCAGCTTCCTGTTTGTCTAACCCAGGCTTTAAAAACACAATACGAGTCTTTAGTAGTACACAAACTGTACAACATATGTATTACCCGAGGGTACTGTTAAAATGTACAGGATTAAGACGCTATATGTGATATAGTAGAGTGTTTTCATTAGTGTACCTAATGAAGTGGCCACTGAGTGTATATGGCCATAACCAGTTTGTGCCATTAACAGGAATAATAAAGGTTGTTAAGGCTTGTCATGATTGTGAAACATCAAATAATGTAATTTATTATGCCAGTATTAGCTATTATTCTGTTTTATATCACATTTTAGTAGACTGAAAAATCTTTAAAGTGAACATGTTTTTAAACACTGGACATTTGTCCTCTTTTTTTTATCTTTGGGTTTGTTGAGGACAGAAATAACTGGAGACTGTAAGGTTTAGCGTTAGCCTGTAGCTAATGTTAGCTAACGTCTAACTTTGAGCGGTCATTTTATTTGGCTCCAGCCATGACATTGAGCTTGGTAAAGGAGCAGAACTGAGTTAAAGGAGCAGGAAGACATCAGTAAATACGAGTCTGATTTAAAAATACACGAAACTCATCCATATAAGTGGACTTATTATGCTTATTTAACAAACTTCAGCTGTTAACGTCTTCCAACGGCTGCTTTTATCCAACAGTCACCGCGATAACCACGAGTTGTTGTTTTTTTTTTTTTTTTTAGTTAAACTTCAGTTACAAAAAAATGACGGAGCACGGTGAACTTACCGGCTCCAGCTGGGTCCACATTCCCCAACATTAAGGCCAACAGCACAAATATCCAGACTGGTTTCATGGTTTTAAAACGAGAAAACGTCTCCGGTAAAGGAAAACTTCTGCGAGGACACGAGTCTGCTGCTTTCTACTGCAGCAGCAAATCAGATTATTAGTTTTATGTTGCTAGGCAGATTACACCAGTGGAGGTTTGACGCAGGAGAGAAAAGGTATGGTGGCCCTGAGGGGAGAGCTCAAACACTGTAACCTCAACTAAATCTATCTATCTATCTATCTATCTATCTATCTATCTATCTATCTATCTATCTATCTATTAAATCTGTGTTTTGTCTGAGTCACAGTCTGAACGTCTCGTCTCTTTATTCACTTCTTATTTCAAGCCAACAGATGAACACGTTTACAAAGGTCTACTTCCAGTTTTTTACTCCATGTATGTACACGTGTTGTCATCAGACATTTTCCGTACATTCAGTTACTGAAAAATAAATCTCTGCTTCCTCTGAGGTAAACACAGGAGACACAAACACTGGGACAAAATCCATTTGCTGCTGTCGTGCAGAAGAATTAATATCCTGACATTCACTTTATTTATTTATTTGTTTGTTAAACTGAAATCATGTGCTGGTCGTGTTTATTTTCTCTTTCATTTTAAACCCGACCCTGGCGGCCATCTTGGTTGTTTTACAAAACAACCAAGATGGCCGCCAGTAGCCTTCACTGGATGACCTCCTCACAGTTTCACTTTCTTTTTCTCCCGTCAGCCTCCTCCCCCCTCTCAGCTGAAACCCCGCCCTCGATGCTTCTACTCGTCCTCCTCTGTGCTCCCTCTCCTCCCTCCATCCCTCCATCCCTCCATCCCCTGTCTGTCCATCGCTTCCTGCCGAAGCGGAAACCAAATCCTCCTTTCTCGCGGCTGACGGCTTGGAGTCCTCCCGCGATGGAGGTCAGAGCCTCGTTCCTCCCCTCCTCCCCCTCTCCTCCCTCCTGGTAGTGCATGCTCTCCAGAGAGTGTCCCCCAGGGAAGGGAGACAGCGGCCGGGCCATCAGGTCTCCTCTCTGGGCCCTCAGCAGGGCCTCTTCTTCCCAGGACCCGTCTTCCTCCCCGTCCTCCTCCCTGTCCTCCTCCCCGTCTTCCCCTGGCTGTGGCAGCGCTGGCCGGGGGTCGACAGGCCACTCAGGCCAGGCTTCAGGCCGGACCGGCCCGTCACCCCTCTGATCCTCCAGAGCAGCCTGGAGGTGCAGCAGGGCTGACTCCAGCTGGGGCCCGTCCACTGTGGGCAGGAGGCCGGTGGGATAGAGGGGGTAGGATGTGACGGGGCAGAGGAGGACGAGGGAGAGGAGGGCGAGCTGTGAGGCACCGAGATACCGGAGAGAGAGTCTCATCTGGAAACAGAAACAGTCATTTATGAGGAGCATGATCTGGCTTCATGAACATTTATTAACTCAGGCTACAGCAAAGAAAATGAACAGGTCAGAGCTGAAGAATGAGAAATTAAATAAGGTCTGAGTATGTTTACTGTTTAAACTCTAACATACTGAATAACTGTCATGCAGTTAAAGCGAAGAACAAAACAACCAGTTGACGTTAATTAATTTTATTTATTTTCACTGATTTTCTACAGATTTTACAAAAACGGTCACATCCTGAACCAACAAGAGCTTCAGCTTTAAAAACACCAGATTTGTGGATAAATACATTAATAAATAAGATGAAGAGTTAAAACTATGTAAGTCTGACTTAATTCTTTATGTAAATTCATCAAATCATGACAATAATGATTTATAGTTAGTTAATGTTCCAATAAGAACTCATCGTACATTTAATTAATTTGTAGATGTTTAATTTCTGTGTCTTTAAAATGAATAATTTAGGTTTTTAGTCGTTTGGTCTGATGACTCTGGTCCTCAGTTGTTGACATGATGCTTAATTACCATCATTCATTCATTCATTTGACATTTATTTCAAGCAGAAATCACAATAAAAGAACAATAAATTATTGTCAGCTTTTAAATGATGCCATCAGCTCATGTTTTCCTCTTTAATGACGTGAACTATCAAACATTAACCTCAGTGTCTGTGGATAAAAGCGGGGTACATGTTCTGGTTCTGATATAAACAGAGACAGAAATGACGCCCAGAAAAGAAAATAATAATAATAATAATAATTAAATGTACAATGATCATGGTTTTAGTCTCTGCGTTGCTGAAGAACGTTGTCATTTTGAATAAAACAGAATCAGTTTTCTATCAGAAGCTGCTGCAGATCCAAAACAAAGGGTCAAAGATGTTTTGCTTAAAATTCAATTCAAGTTTAAAATCTGTTAATTTAAGGAGAAATCCTGCAAACAAACCTGCTGACGAAAAGAAACACATTCAAGACATAAAATATTTGGAGTAAAAAAAGTAAAACTGGTGATTAAAACATGTAAATCAAACAATACCTTCAGTAAATAAAAACCTCCAAAATATAAATCCTGATTCTTTTATTTGTCTCGTTGATCCAGTCAGTGATTAAAGGTCTAACCAGTCATTCATGGAGACGTTTAATATTACTGAATAATTCAGATCACATTCATCAGGACTGAACTCGTCTGAAAAGATATTGATCGTGAAACAAATTCTGAGCGAAGTCAGAAAATCAGAAAAACGTATTTCTGTTTGTAAAGTCTTTGCTTAATAAACATTAAACTGAGAACATTTACTGGATGACATGAACTGAAGGAACTTCTCTCAATGTTTTTGTGACACTACTTTTATTTATTGTATTTTCTAGCGTTGAGTAAAATTAACAAAAGTAAACTGTAAAACTTCTGCATATAAAATCAAACTATAGTAGTCGAGTAAATATATTTGTTTATCATTAATGTAATTATTTAGATGCCTCTGAATAGTTTTTAGCTGCTCTATTAAAACCTGAGTACGACTTCTTCTTACTCAAATGTTGTCAAAAATAAACCAACGAAGAAGACGAACAAGAAAATCCCCTTTCGTCCCGAGTCTCTTTTTCTTACCTTGTGCTGTGTCTTGCTGTATCTTCTCTGACATTCGTCAACCCTGACCTTTTTAAAAACTGCCCGCCGTCCCCCCGCCATCACCCCGCCATCACCCCGCCATCACCCCGCCGTCCCCCATTGGTCCCTCACCCCTGTGACGCACGTGAAGACTTGCGTCGACCGCCATAACCTTCATTCTTTCAGCTGAGAAACGTCGGCCCACTTCAGCGCCGAGGCCCGGAGAGAGAGGCATCAATTATCGGCGCTTGATTGGGGAGGCAGCTCACAAAGAGGAAGCAGCCGATTCATTAAGATGTTTGTGAGGAGAGAGAGGTTTCTTGAATCATTACGCTCGTTACGAAGGTCGTCGCGCTGGGAGAACCCAGACACACCTGAAAGAATGTCATTCAGGCCGTCTGGGTTCTGAGGAATCATCTCGGTGACAGATCCAAACGTCAAACTACAAACGGATTTAAATTAGCAGCAGTTAAAGTAACAAAGCGAGAGCAGCGCCAACGATGAATAGTTTGAGTAATACCAGGAAGTCTAGCACGCAAAGCTAAAAGAAGAACGGATAACTAACCAACCAGGCTTCAGACTGTTCCACTGGTGGCAGTAACAGGAAGTAAATAATTTTTAAAAAGGTTTATTAGGTCAAAACTGTTGATTTTCACGTTCATCTAAAAGATGAAGTAGAACATTGTTAGAACTATGCAGCAGAGTTAATGTTGTTAACGAAGGGTTAACCCTGATGATCAACGAACCTTTCTTCTGTGACTAAGACGTTGACGAGCTAAAACTAATATGATGATTAAAACTATGAGGAAATGTTAATGAGACGAGACTAGGATGTTATTTGATGGGATCAGATATTGACCCTGTCCTGTGATTGGATAAGAGCCTTTATCTGACCCCAGTTAGCGTTAGCCACAAAAACTAGCTAGCTGCTACTAGCCCCACAGCTACAGATGAGGAGGAAGAATCTGACATTAGAAGGAGCATCACTGTGATACTGATGCAGCCTCCATCACAGTCACTAACATAACTATGAAGTTAAAGACGTCTCAGCTAAGAACGTCACTAGTTACATGAAGTTATTGACCTCTGACCTTTGACTGACACATTTAAACAGTAGAGTAGATGATGGATTAGCATTTAGCATGTAGCTAAGACTGTCCACAGATGTAGTTTTCTCTGTAATATCTGATCCAACCTTCTAAATGATGAAGGACATCAGCTGAGATCCAACTCTGGAAACTAGAAGAAGGAGAATGTGCAGACAGAGTGGGTTTATTAAAGTTTAAATGAAACACAGTCACGTCTCTATGATACACGTCTGTTGTGTTTATTATCATCCTCACTGGATTAAGTCACCGCTACTAATAACAGCCCACCTGAATTATTAAGGATTATTAATCCATCTATCGTCTAATAATGAGAATCATCAACAGTAACGAGGTCTGAACGTGTCAGCATCAGCTTCTTGTCGCCCTGCTTCTCCTCCTCCTGCCTCCCCAAACTCCCCAAAGGCCTCCAGAGAGGAGATACACCCCGGTGCGCTCTGGGAGTCGTAGTCCAGGTAGAAGGCGGGGCTTTGCAGCACCTGGTGTGCCGGGTGGCCGACGGCCGGGCTCACCGGCGGCTCGCCGAGCGGAGAGGTGAGCAGGGACAGCTGCAGCTGGTCGATGGTGCTGGTGGGGAAGGGCTGCGATTGGTCCGAAGGGGAGCAGGAGGGAGGCGGGGAGCTGGTCGTCATGGTTACAGGTCTGGAGGGAGCGGACGGCGAGTTGACCTGAGAGTCGTCGGAGTTCAGGGAACGTCTGAGTTTGGCCCGAGCGTTCTGAAACCACACCTGAGGGAGAAAAGGTTCCTCGTGACGTCACAGACACCAGAGAGACACTACACACTGATACACAACACTACACAACACTACACACTGATACACTACACTACACTACACTACACAACACTACACAACACTACACACTGATACACACTGATACACACTGATACACAACACTACACACTGATACACAACACTACACAACACTACACACTGATACACACTGATACACACTGATACACAACACTACACACTGATACACACTGATACACACTGATACACAACACTACACAACACTACACACTGATACACACTGATACACACTGATACACAACACTACACACTGATACACACTGATACACACTGATACACAACACTACACACTGATACACACTGATACACACTGATACACAACACTACACAACACTACACACTGATACACACTGATACACACTGATACACACTGATACACACTGATACACACTGATACACAACACTACACACTGATACACACTGATACACACTGATACACAACACTACACAACACTACACACTGATACACACTGATACACACTGATACACACTGATACACACTGATACACAACACTACACACTGATACACAACACTACACAACACTACACACTGATACACACTGATACACACTGATACACAACACTACACAACACTACACACTGATACACACTGATACACACTGATACACAACACTACACAACACTACACACTGATACACAACACTACACACTGATACACAACACTACACAACACTACACACTGATACACACTGATACACAACACTACACACTGATACACACTGATACACAACACTACACACTGATACACAACACTACACAACACTACACACTGATACACAACACTACACACTGATACACACTGATACACAACATTACACAACACTACACAACACTACACAACACTACACAACACTACACACTGATACACACTGATACACAACACTACACACTGATACACAACACTACACAACACTACACACTGATACACAACACTACACACTGATACACACTGATACACAACATTACACAACACTACACAACACTACACACTGATACACAACACTACACAACACTACACACTGATACACAACACTACACACTGATACACACTGATACACTACACTACACACTGATACACACTGATACACAACACTACACAACACTACACACTGATACACAACATTACACAACACTACACACTGATACACAACACTACACAACACTACACACTGATACACACTGATACACACTGATACACAACACTACACAACACTACACACTGATACACAACACTACACAACACTACACACTGATACACACTGATACACAACACTACACAACACTACACAACACTACACAACACACAAGTGTCAGGTGGGTTTAGAGAGGACAGGTGTCAGGTGGGTCTAAAGAGGACAGGTGTCAGGTGGGTCTAGAGAGGACAGGTGTCAGGTGGGTCTAGAGGACAGGTGTCAGGTGGGTCTAGAGAGGACAGGTGTCAGGTGGGTCTAGAGAGGACAGGTACCTGCAGGACTCTCTTGGGCAGACCGGTCTTGTGAGCCAGGCAGGTCCAGTCTTTACCGTCGGGGTTGTGTTTCTGGGCGAAGTACGACTCCAGCGCTCTGAGCTGCTCGCTGCGAAAACACGTCCTGATTCGCTTGGTCCGCCTGCGGCTCCGCCCACCCGCCACCCTGTCATCCAGTCGTGGCTCCGGACTGCTGACAGACTCCTCCCCTTCACCTGAGGCCTGGCTCTGACCTGTGGACGTTCAGAGAGGTCTGAGCACACGTCAAGACTTTTAGCCTCTTGGAGCTCTGGTTTTGGTTTAGCCCACAGGTGTGTCAAACATACGGTCCGCGGGCCAAAAGCGGCCCACCAGAGGGTCTAATCTAGGCCGCGGGATGAATTTGTAAAAATACAAAAATGACACTGAAGACATTAACTGGAATTTATGCAATAAAACTAACTGCTATTCCAGATTCTCTAGAACTAAACACAACTTGTTTTTCTTAAGAAATTGTTCATTACACATTTTATAATATTGCAGTTTATTAAATGTAAACACTTTCATAATGTTCTTCTTTTACTCTGTTGCTTTAGTCAATGTTCCCAACATGACATGTAACAGAACCAGTTTGTGATTAAAGATTCATTCCTTCTGTATAAACCTGCCCTCACTCACCGTCCTTCAGATCTGGTTTGGGTTGGGGGTCGAGGGGCAGCGGGACGCCTCCGTCGCCGTGGTAATGGGACTGACAGTAAACAGTCTGGCCCTGCAGGCAGTACAGGCTCCCTGGCATTAGCTTCACGTCACACTCCTGCAAAACATCACAAAGGAAATGTGTGTTTTATTTAATGTGACGTTTGTAACGAGCAGCTTGAAGCTTGTCTTCAGTTGACCTGGCAGGAGAAGCAGTGAGGATGGAAGGTCAGCTCCCCGGACCTCATGACCAGAGCGGACGCTGGGATTGGCTGGAAGCAGCGAGCGCACTGACCCCCTCCGAACATCCTGAGCAGGAAGAGAAACCACACAGGTGTCAGAAAGGTAAAAGAGGAGCGGTGCAGGTGTTGGCTCGCTGACGGGTGATGGTCACCTGCAGTAGTCCTGCTGGCAGTAGATGCTTCCGTCTCTCCAGAAGAGGGACGGGTGTGTCTGCAGCTCACACTGACACTGGCTGCAGCGGAGGCAGGCGCTGTGCCACACCCTCCCCGCGGCCAATAGGAAGAAGCGGTCGCACACCTGCTCGCCACATCCGGCGCACATGATTGGTTCCTGGATGGACACGGCTGTCGGAGCCTGAGACAGAGGAACACTGCTCTGATATCCACTTGAAAGGTTTAATTAACAAATGCACAAAACTACCAGAAAGAGACAAAACTACCACAAAAACACACAACATAATGACACAAAACACACAACATAATGACACAAAACACACACAATGAGACATAAAACTACCACAAAGATACACAAGACACACAAAACTACCATAACACTACCACAAAGACACACAACGTAATGACACAGAAACACAAAACACACACAATGAGACATAAAACTAACACAAAACTACTACAAAGATACACAAGACGCACAAAACTACCACAAAACAACCACAAAACAACCAGAAAGAGTCAAAACTACCACAAAGACACACAACATAATGACACAGAAACACAAAACACACACAACGAGACATAAAACTACCTCAAAGACACACAAAACTACCACAAAGATACACAAGACGAACAAAACTACCATAAAACTACCAAAATGACACACAACGTAATGACACAGAAACACAAAACACACACAACGAGACATAAAACCAACACAAAACAACAGCAAGACACACAAAACCACTACAAAGAGACACAATGAGACATAAACTACTACAGAGGGTGGTACGTGTCAGAGGTCAAAGGTCAGTACTATCACTGAACCAGGAGACCAGACAGTGAAATATAAATCAAGGTGATGTTCTGGAGATTGTTTCAGGTTTAATATTCACACTGTCCGCTGCAGGACGCTCCTCGGCCCCCGCCGGGCCGCCGCCCAGCTCTGCCCCCTCCGCCCCCTCCGCCTCGTCACCAAGGTCGCTGCCGTACAACAGGTCCTCGAGGGCTGGGTCGTGTGGCGACATCATGATTGTCCTGAGCGGGCAGAGGGGTTAATTATCGTCCCTCTCTGTAATCACTCACTCATTAGGGCCTCTATTAACAGACAGCAGAAACTGTCAAGGTCAGATTATTAATCTGGTCAGAGGCATCAGTCGTAGATTATGTGTCTCTTATTTCAGCTCTCAATCAGTCAGTTAATCTCAGTATTAGAGATTATATTTATCATCATCTAGTGTCAGATCAGATCATTTTATTAATAATATTTATGGGTTATGATCTGATTTCATCTTTATCATGAACAGTAGTTTTTCTTTTAAACCAAAGACACTCTGGTGGACAATAAAAGTCTTTATTATGTTTATAATAAACTTATATTATTACACTTATATCTGCGTCTCTAAATAGAAAACAGCTCGTATCAAGAGTAAATCTGTGTGTTTGATCATTATTATACTGAATGACCGGGTTATTCAACTAATAGTTATAAAACATTAAACCTGGAGAAAGAGTCACGTTTTCACTTGATCTAGAACAATTATTCTAGTTTTTGATTTTTAACGTCGTCATTAAAGGTTAATTAAAGTGGTGAAGAACAGATATAAATCAACTGCATGTTACAGTGAATTAACAGTTTTATTTATTTATTTGTAATATTTCTTTAATAATCTGGTGTCAGAGGCCTTTCAGTGATCCCTGAGGTTGTCTTCTTTAATATCACAATTAATCTTTTATTAGATTCTGACTGAAGAGGCAGATAAAGATTATAAAGACCAACAAACCAACAGAACGATGAATCTGTCTAATTTAATTATAGAAACATGTTAACTATCTCCACGGCTAAACATCATCTTAATCCAGCTGGAAGCATTTGGGATTTTCAGTGTTGGATGAACAAAAATTAAAACTACACAATAAGAGCATTCATCCATCTGAGAGGAGGAGGAGGAGGAGGATGAAGAGGAGGAGGATGAAGAGGAGGAGGAGATGAGCTTACCTGTCTGGATGGTTTTCCTCTGAGCGTGCTCCGTGTGAACAGACAGCAATAATCTGTCAGAAGAAGAAGAAGAAGAAGAAGAAGGTCTAAATTTCTCTGATCACATATCCCCTGTTTTCACTAAAACTCTCCCCCCCCTCCCTCCCCCTCCCTCCCCCTCCCTCCCCCTCCCTCCCCCGTCGGCGCTCCTCCCTCCAGGTGTGTCTGCAGCCTCCTGTCTTGAGGTTTTGGGCTCGGCGTCTCTGGTCTGAGCTCTGCCTCCTCCTCCTCCTCCTCGTCCTCCACCAATCACTTTCCCAGGATCCCGTGTCTCTGCCGTCCCAGGAGACGCTCACCTGTAAACAAGAGGCCCGGCGGGCTCAGAGGACAGGTGAGGACCGGCGTCTGATTGGCTGCCCACTGAGCAGGTGGAGGAGGCGAGAGATGGGGCTGCTCCACCCTGGGGACCAATTAAAAAAAAACTCAAAGGCGTTAAAAAGACGTCTGGGAGATGCTCCGGAGGATGAAAATAAACCTGTTCCCTGGACTGCTCTGCTGAGAGTGACCCGTCTCCTTCCAGATGTCTTTTTCTGCCTGTTTGAAAACTAACGTGACTGAAACAGACATTAAACATCAAAAAACACAAACACAGCAGAGACGACACTTTAGTTTTAGAGCATCAACAAACCTCCCGCTTCCTCACCTGTCCACACACCTCTACACTAAAACACTGCACCTGAAACAAGTCGCTCATAAACCATAAAAGTTATTTAGAAATTAAGAAAAGCACAAAAAAAATCAAAAATGATTTACTAACACTGCAGCAAAAATGTTGCAATTTAATCTTTTATTCTAATTCTAAAAACAAACTGTGGATGCCATCCTCCAAACACCAGGGGGCGCTGCAAGAAGAAATACTAGAAATCAATTTTGCAAAACTAGCATTTATTTTAAACTTGCCTGACCTGTTTACACTGTTTAATGATGCAAATCTTTATTTTTATTTGTTTATTGTTAAGTTTATACAAATATATTCCTTCAGGGACTTGAGGACATGTTGGAGCTAATTCAAACTAAATTATTTTCCATTTTAAGACACTTTATAGATGACTTGTTGTTGTGAGCTTCACTCTAACTAACATCTGAATGCAATTATATTTTATCGTCAAAAATAGAAGTGGGGTGCCACAGGGCTCTATCCTTGGACCACCTTTGAAGCTTCTGCATTAATTGTTCACCAAGATCTTGTATTGATGATGGGAGAGTCCGACCACTGCACAAAGCCTTCTCCAGCACATCTCAAAGATTCTCAATGGGGTTAAGGTCTGGACTCTGTGGTGGCCAATCCATGTGTGAACATGATGTCTCATGCTCCCTGAACCACTCTTTCACAATCTGAGCCCCATGAATCCTGGCATTGTCATCTTGGAATATGATCCATTGATGGAATAACCTGGTCATTCAGTATATTCAGGTAGTCAGCTGACCTCATTCTTTGGACACATAATGTTGCTGAACCTAGACCTGAGCAACTGCAGCAACCCCAGATCATAGCACTGCCCCCACAGGCTTGTACAGTAGACACTAGGCATGATGGGTGCATCACTTCATCTGCCTCTCTTCTTACCCTGATGGTTCTCCACTATCCTTCCAGTTTTTAATAATGCGTTGGACAGTTCTTAACCCAGTTTTAGTAGTTTCTTCAATCTCCTTAGATGTTTTCTCTGCTTGATGCATGCCAATGATTTGACCCTTCTCAAACAGACTAACATCTTCTCCACGACCACAGGATGTGTCTTTAGACATGGTTGTTGAAGAAATGAGAAGCTACTCATTGCATCAGTTGGGGTTAAATAACTTGTTGTCAGCTGAAAGATAATCACCCATGCAGTGATTATCCAATAGGAGGCTCCTACCTGTTTGTTTAGTTAAATGCAGGTGGAGACTTTTATTTTAACCAGACAGTTTATTTAACATCAATATTCCTGCTCTGAACTTATAACATCCACATTTTTTACAGTACATGTCTGAGGTTTAACTCGTCTTCAGGCTGTTTTTAACAACTTCTGAATCACAGACTTCTTTTAAATAGATAAAAAAAAAACATGTTATTACATGAATGCAGTTTTCTCTTCTACCAGTGAATCTGAAAACTCTTAGAAATACTAAACGTGTCTGGACAGTCACTCAAGATGAATCGTTTAACTTTGATTAAAACTCAAAATCCACCTACTTTTCAAATATGTTCAGGTTTTCTTCACATTTTTAATCCTGAAACAAGAGTCCTCCGTCCTTCTTTGAGATATTAAAACTTTATTATTTGACTCTTGTGAAAATCAAACATTTACTGTCTGCTGTTTTTTGTTGTGTGTCCAGTTTTCACCACCCGAGTCCAACAAACGCAGCTTTAAAGTTTAGGTCGTTTTATTGTTGTTTTATTTCAGGTGAGACAAATCAAACTGAGGATGATGAGCATCACTGTGTGAACATGAACAGCAGGGGGCGCTGCAGAGCTTAAACACACCTGACTCTACAACCAGGTTTGATTTCAGGAGGTTTGGAACAAAAACAAAAGAAAATGATTTGTCAAAATACTTTGTTTTTATTAGTTCTTGAACATCTTATTTCAAATAATGAAGCACGTAATAAAAAATAAAAAATAAATCCTGCATGCATCAACCTGAAAACTGACGACAGTGCTGCAAACGTCAGCTGCTTTTACAAAGGAAACAGGAGGCTGGAGCGTTAAACACAACAATACATGGATAAAGACAGAAACCTTATTCATTTAGTTCACGCCTGTCAGCTGATCAGGTCTCTGAGGATCATTTAGTTTGATTAATAAATCGTCAGAGCTGCAGGGAACCATCACACCTGGAGTGTTTTCACTGAAAACTGAAAGCTAGCTGCAGGACCTGACTGACTGATTGACCCACTACGCTGCTAAAAGTTTAGTCTGATGCAGTTTCCACTAAAATAAAGACTTGTGGACACCTGCAGATAAGAAGGAGGAGGATACGTCCCAGAATAAGGGACGAGTTTTCTGGTGGACTGAAGTGAGCTGAGTGTTTTATGTCTTTGTGTCTTTAGACTCTGATGGAGACGTTGAAGGTTTCTGATCATCGTCCTCCAGCTGAGAAGACGTGCTGAGAAAACACTTTTCAGTCGGATCAAAGGATCCTGGTCGCTGAGATCTTGACGGGTCTGAGGAACCGATACCCGGCTCAAGCACATCCAGATTTAACCAGGTCTCAGGTTCTGTCTCTTCTAAAAGCTTATCGTTGGTGAGGGAGGTTTAGACGAATGAACTAATGAACGGATGCATCCACAAGCTGCTGTAGGGTTTCAGGATAATAAGAAATGAAAAGTGTTTTCGTGTTTTCTGGAGCCGTGGAGACGTGGAGCTGGTTCCAGATCTCTCAACAGAGAGACAGAAGGGTAGAAGAGTCAGTGTGTGTTTAAAACGACGGTGAAAAGAAATGGACAGTAACATACTGATAAGTGAAAATACATCCTCATCTCCTCCAGGGTTCAGGCTGCTCTGGATGCAGGAGCTGATGACACACTGAAGTCCATGTGTGTGTGTTTAGCAGTTCATCTTCATCATCATCATCATCAGTTTCATCCTCTAGCTGGAGGCCTGAAGGCGTCTGGTCTCATCTTCATCTCAGTGAACGGGATAGAAAACTCTTTTCCTTTCCAGCTGGTCCAGATCACACCCTGAAAAAAAACACAAAGACCTCGTTCAGACTGATCTGGTCTGGAGTCCAGGTTAAACAGGTCCAGGTGTGAACACTGATCTGGTCTCTAGAGTCCAGGTTAAACAGGTCCAGGTGTGAACACTGATCTGGTCTCTAGTGTCCAGGTATGAACAGGTCCAGGTGTGAACACTGATCTGGTCTCTAGAGTCCAGGTTAAACAGGTCCAGGTGTGAACGCTGATCTGGTCTCTAGAGTCCAGGTTAAACAGGTCCAGGTGTGAACACTGATCTGGTCTCTAGAGTCCAGGTTAAACAGGTCCAGGTGTGAACACTGATCTGGTCTCTAGAGTCCAGGTTAAACAGGTCCAGGTGTGAACACTGATCTGGTCTCTAGTGTCCAGGTATGAACAGGTCCAGGTGTGAACACTGATCTGGTCTCTGGTGTCCAGGTATGAACAGGTCCAGGTGTGAACACTGATCTGGTCTCTAGAGTCCAGGTTAAACAGGTCCAGGTGTGAACACTGATCTGGTCTCTAGAGTCCAGGTTAAACAGGTCCAGGTGTGAACACTGATCTGGTCTCTAGTGTCCAGGTTAAACAGGTCCAGGTGTGAACACTGATCTGGTATCAGTCCACATGTGGAGGTGGTCTGGGACACATGTGACCTCCTTCCTTTGGTAGTGTGAACACACAATGAGTCCTGGGTCACATTAAAGACCACCTACTCAACAGGGCTGATCTGAGGAAGAGGAGTTTAACTCCTTCATTCAACCACTAGTAGAAATGATCACATGAATCAGTGATGTCTGTTCATTAGTAATGAGAGCCTTTTAACAGATTCTGGCCTTGGAGCTGAGAACCAAGCTAAACTAGAAACTAATCTGAACTAGAGGAGACTCAGGAGATTATTCAGTATGAGGAGGAGGAGTTTGATTCTGTTGTTTAAAAACATATCAGCTTTTCCTTCCTTCCTTCCTTCCTTCCTTCCTTCCTTCCAACTTTCCTTCCCTCTTTCCATTCTTCCTACTTTTCCTCTTTGCTTCCTGTTTCCTTTCTTGTCTCCCTCCTTCCTACTGCCACCTGCTGGTGAGGTGAGGTCATTTCCTCATATGTACAGGTTTTTGTTGGCTGTCTTCTCTGTGATGCGTTCAAGGGCAACTTGAAGCGTCGTGACAGTCGGTCATTGCTGTCACTAGTTCTTTAGATGTTGGTTTGTTGTGTCTGGACCTTTAGAAGTTGATCTAGATCTTTGTCATAACAGAAAATCCTCTCTTGTGTCTAAAATCTGAATCCTTTACTTCAGCTACACTCGACCAGACTTTTATTCTACTGTCTGTGGGTAGACTGGTCCTAACTGTCCTCACTGTTAATGAGCCCTTTATTAAACTAATTTTTAAATGTTGTTTGAGTCTGGAGGTCTACCTGGTGGTTGACGTCGATGCCATAGACGCCGTTCAGGTTGGCCTCGTGGCAGTTCTTGTACCACCAGCCTCCTCGATAAGACAGAGCACAGCGGGTGATGAAGGACATGGGGTCGCGGTCCTTGGTGGAGAAGATGCGGTTGTTGTGGTAGCTGAGAGAATCTCCTGAAAACAAAAAACAGAGACGAAGACTAAGCAGAGAAACAACAGAAGGAAGGAGAGGACGAAGCTCCGTCCAGGTCAGTTTGTCTTCAACATGATTTAAGATCAGAATTCAAACCTGCAGTGCCGCTGTACCCGCCCACGGTCAGTCTGTAGTTCCTCTTCGCAACCGTGAAACTGGAATACTGAGCGTAGACCGAGTCGTCTCCGTCTCGCAGGTCGACTCGTAGGATCATCTTGGTCATTGTTGTCAGGTTGTGGAGATTATCGAGACCTGAAGGACAGAAAGCAGTTTGAGAATCTCTGTTCAGGTTTTAAAGACATGAATTAGTCTGCAAGTGGTTGATGGATGAAGATGAGCTTCCTCCAACAGACATCAGTTAAATAGATGTTTTTATCAGTCATCTCTAAGTCGTTATTTAAATGTTTATTGTTTTATTTCATCATGCTCCATATGTTGGAGTAACACGCCCACAAATTAATACATTAACACAAATAATATGATTAGTAGTTTTTCTACTACGACGAGTTGAGGGTTTTGTGAGAACACAGTGACCTCTGACCTTTAAAGTCTAATCAACTCATCTTTGAGTCCAGATAAATGGTTTTGCCGAATATAAAGAAATTTAATCAAAGCGTTCTTTAGATATCGTGATATGAGAAACTGGACACACCCAGGTATGTATAACCTCACACATAAATAAAGACATAAGAAACAAACAGATAATTATCTCATAGATGTGTTTGGTCACATCAGACCTTTAGATCAGGTGTTTTTATAACTTGTCAGTGATCTCTTTCTTTGTCCTCATCTCATGAATCTGTGTCTGGGTTTAATATTGATGGACCGTTACAGCTGCTTAAAACACATGTGAATATAAATGTCTTCCATCACGTGTCTCTCTCTCACCGAGCCAGAACTCTCCATTCAGATCTCCGAATCCTTTAACGTACTCTTTCCAGTTTCTGAAGAAATCCACAGATCCGTCCTTCCTCCTCTGGAAGACCTGCAGACGACAATCAGGACAAGGTTACCCTCAAACTCCCCCCGCCCATAAAATGTTTTGTGGCGTTAAGTTTATCTGGAGTCTCTCCGTTGGAAACTGACTCTGCTCCAGCAAAGATCTGGGGTCAGGACTGGGCTTAACAGGAGAGTAATTCTTTCTCAGACTTTCTTTCTGACCCCCTCATCCCGTCAGTAAAAGCACTGAGAGGCTGTTTTCTTCACCAGAAAACAAAATGACATAATACAGAAAACAGACAAACATCTGTTAGATGGATATGTATCAGCTGCACAAGGACAAATAGATGAATAATTATATTTAAAAAAAAAAAGGTAAATAAAACAGCAGCACTTCAGTGAGAAGTGGGCTAAATTAAATTAAATTAAATTAATAATTGGTTCAAAAAACAACTAATTGGTCATTATAAAATAAAAAATAAAATAAAATAAATAAAATCATAATATGCTCTCTTATTTATTTCTATCAAATTTTGTTCCTGTTGTTTTTGTAAAATATGTTTAAGAATCAATAAACACTGTTTATGAATGAATAGTCAAATAAAATGAACTCTGACAGATTCAGTGCAAACAGGCTGAAACACTCATCATCTTGAGGCTACATCATGGGCTACAAACTCTGGCTCACAGACAGTAAATCTGATCGTACCGTCCAGCCGCCGCCGTCCGTCTCCATGTCGCAGTAAACCATGATCGGAGTCCCGTCTTTCCCCTGAGGGAAAATCTCCACCTCGCCCGACGTCCAGATGCCGTTCAGCAGCTCCTGAGAGCAGTCGGAGGGGAAGGGGAACTTCAGGATGCCTGAGGAGGAAGAGGAGGGAGGAGGAAGGTGAGCAGCGTTGGTTATAGGTGAAGAACAATGACACTGAGGTGAAGGACATACCGGTGGTGAACTGGGTGGAGATGGCATTGGTGTAACGTCCTCCTGATTCAGCCTGGAGCTGCACCGAGTACATGGATCCAGGACGAAGTCTGGTCAGGTTGTACTGTGTTACCATGGCGCCAACAATCACTTCCTGGTCATAGGGAACAAACAGGAAGTCAAAAGTCGTCCTCTGTCTGGACCAAAGAGTAATGGGGACATTACCCTCCGTCCACAGTCTCACTGCTGGTGAATCTAAAGAGAGAAACAGAGGAACATTATCTACTTCCTGTCCCAAAGTGAAGAACCTTCCTCACCTTCATTTCCTGCCCTTCGGTCTGATAGGTCAGTCTGTATCTACCCACAGGCTGGGATGGTGGTTTCCATGACAACGCGGCGGTGCGAGGGGTCACGTTGTTGGCCCGGAGGTCTCTTGGTCCGTTCTCATCTTCACCAGAACCTGGAGATGAAGACGAAGGGATTCTTTAGTTCAATCTACTCATGAACGGAGGCCGACATCTGTTCAACATGTTTCTACTGAGGAGTAGAGGGTCTGATGGTGGTAACCATGGTAACCTTGGTAACCTCTACTAATCATCATCAGGTGAGGAGTTTCAAGGGCAGGAGGGACAGAAACATGGAGGTAGAAGAACAAGATGAACCAAGATAGAATTAATGTGGACAGAGACGATGGAGACGTGGAGACATCTTGGTCATCTTCTAAGACTCTACACATTCAGGACTGGAGGAGGACATGGAGGAGGAGGACATGGAGGAGGACATGGAGGAGGAGGATATGGAGGAGGAGGATATGGAGGAGGAGATGCTTCTTCCACTTGTTCTCCTCCTTCTTCTTGTTTTTCTCCTCCTTCTTTCTCCTCTTTACTTTTTTTGCTCATTCTTCTTCCTCCACCTTCTCCATGTCCTCCATCTCCTTCCTTCTTCTTCTCCTAGTTCTTCTTACTTTGTCACTTCCTCATCTTTGTCCTCATCCTTCTTCTTCCCTTTTTTTTCCTCCTTCTCCTTCTTGTTCTTCTTCCTCCTCCTCCTCTTTCTTCTTCTTTTTCCTCATATCTTCCACCTCATTTTCTTCTCCTCCTCCAGTGTTTGAGAAGATGAACCAAGATGGATGAGATGAAGAATGAGAAGAGAAACAACAGAAGGAAGGACAGGACGAAGACACCTTGGTCGTCTTCTAAGACTCTAGACATTCAGGACTGGAGGAGGAGTAAAAACTTCTACTCCTTATCCTCTACCTTCCTCTTCTTCTCCTACTCCTCTTTTTTCTTTATTTTCTTCTTCCTCTCTTTCTCCAACACTTCCTCCTTCTTTGTCGTCTTCACCTCCTTCTTCTGCAACGCCATTTGATTCTCCTCCTCCTCCTTCATCATCACCTTTTTCTTCTTCCTGCTTCTTCTTCTTCTTCTTCTATTCTATTTCCAGTAGATGTCATTCTTCTCTTCATCAGTAAAGTTCTCCAGTGGGTCACATGGATTGATTCAGTTGCCATGGTAACAGACATGGTACAGCCCGTGTGTGTGTGTTCTTGTACAGCTATCTTTCTGAGGACCAGTCTGGGTGTATCAGGCTGTGTGAGGGTAAAGGTCAGAGGTCATCAGGTCATGGTTAGGACTAGTGAGTGTGCTGCGCTGACCGCTGCTGGTGGTGAAGGTGGTGGAGGCCGGTGAACTCTCCAGGCCTCCCAGCTGGCTGGTCACGGTGACGGTGTAGGTGGTGGATTCCTCCAGACCGCTCAGCTGCTGCTCAGCTGCGTTTCCAGAGACGGTGACCCTCACCTCTGAACCTGCCCCGAATAAAAACTGAATTATTCCACAGTTCAACACCACGTCTGACTGGATGTGCTTCTGCTTCAGTGACCTGAACAACTGCTTTGGTGTTCTGGATGAAGTCACAGGCTACGTACCTGAACCTGAGCCATAGACGATGGCATACTTATCAATGGCAGCCAACGCTGGACGCCACAGTAACAAAGCTGTGCTGTCGGTGACGTTCACGGCCCGTACGTCTGTAGGAGGGTCGGGGACTGGGAGAGGAATGAAGAACAAACTATTTAATGTAGAGTGAACAATAACGAGAGCACAGGGAAGGGGAATCAGAGAACTGAAACCAATCCAGAGACGCCTCAGAGGAAACTTAAAAATGAACAGATCATTTCCAGATCCAGCAGCTGCTTCACACATCAACAAGATTTATTTCATGCAGAAAAGAAACACATCAAAACATGAGATCATTCATGTTTTATTTCTGTTAAAAATAAAAAAGAAAACAGGAAATTATTTTATATTTATATCTTGGCCCGTGTGTCGTTATTTTTCTGGTATTTCAAGTTTGGTTTTAGACAGTAAAATAAAAAAATATAGAAATAAATAAACATAAAGTGATTTATACAAAACATCTTGGTGCCAATAAAGCACCTTCCAGGGTCCGTGCATTTTCTTGTTCGATTTTAAAACCAGAAACAAAAACTGGAAAAACGTCTGAGATTAGAAAAACGAAACCTCTGCTTTACTCTGTAGTCTAGAAGTAAAAATAGAAAGTTTATCTCAGTCTTCATGTTGTTTCTCCTGAGGTGATTTCTTGTCCTTGATTGAAGCAGGAAGTAGTGTCCATGGTGACCACTGGTCCAGGTCTCTCTGGTCCAGGTCTCTCTGGTCCATGGATCATTGTGTTCAGCTAAATAAACCTGGTTCTTCTCCAGATTCAGAGACAAATCCAGATGACCAGATACCTTGAGTCAGAAAGTCTGAAATTAAATCTGAATATTGTTCCAGAGTCATGTCCATGCTCCGTTTAGACCAACAGAAAAGATCTGAAACTTCTTCTTCTTCTTCTTCTACATGAATCTAATATCCACTGGTTTCTGTTTTCATAGTTTAAAGGACCAAAGGTACATTTACTTGTTTAGCATTTTTTATGCTTTTTAAATTGAAAATCGAAACCAAACCTGAAATACCAAAAAGCAAACGGGCCGTTCATTGTTGTCATTTCTAATCCCCAATGAAACAGTGTAGGAAATGAAAGCTGCAGCACTCACGTGTCATGACGAGGTCTTTGACGGGGTCGCTCTCGTCCAGTCCCAGCGTGGAGATGATGGTGACCTCGTAAGAAGAACCAGGTGAGAGCCGTGACAGCGCAAGGGAGGAGTTCTGTGAGTCCACAGACACCGACACTGGCTCGCCTGCATGGACAAGACTCAGTGGTTCATTCATTCATCGTTTGGTTAATTATTGATCTGATCATGTTGATTATCTCAGTGACCTGGTTCCTCTGAGGATGAAGCTTCCAGGGTTCAGTTCTAATCTGAGTCTTTGTCTCTAAAATAAATCAGATCTTAACATGTGAGAGTCTTTCCATCTTGTTCAAACATCTGGATCATGTCTCCAAGTCAACAACCAGCTGTTGATGGTTCTGAAATGAAAGTCTGAACTTCCATTGAGAAGAAAATAATAATAACTGACTGTACAGGAAGTCGTCACCACGTCTTCTTCTGGTAAGACTGAAAAACTGACTGACTCAGACGTCCACACCAAAAAGAAAGAGGACATATCTGTGCTTCTGTTACGGCACGCTGGTATTTATTAATGATTTTATAGCTTAAAGTTGATCTGTCTGGGTTAAACTTGTCCTGAAGCACGAGCAGATTATCTTTAACCTGATTAGCTTCAAGGTGTCCACAAATAAGGACCCCCAAAATAATCCAAACTGACAAACACACCCACCTCTGCCTTCTGAACATTTGTTTTATTGCTTCCTTAAAACGTCTCTAGATAATTAGCAATGAAATAAAATCTGAGTTCAGTATCTCACCCTCGTCTGCGTGGGTGTAGGTGACTTTGAAACCACTGACGGAACTTTTTGGTTTGGTCCACGACACCGTCAGAGAGTTTTCTGTCACTTTACTGAAGACGATGTTGGTTGGAGGTTCCGGGCCTGCAATGTTTGAAAAATAATATAAATAAAAAAAGAGAGATTAAATGAAAAGCAAAGGATGGAGGGAAGGAAGTGAAGTAAAGGAGGAGGTAAAGGAAGAATAAGAGGAAATAAAAAGGTTTCATGAAAAGCACAGGAGTGGAAACAGTGTCTAGTTCAAATTTATTCATCCACACATTTGTTATTAGTGCTCCAGTGAGTTTGTGTGTATATATGTACAGTGCAAACATATATACAGTATACACATCATATACAGACATACAGTGGGACATTTAAATGAGATGATGGGTCCTGGGCAGCAGCGAAGGAGAAAATGATGACATCCTGAAAATAGAAGCGTGGCGGGAATAAAAGACGTCGAAACAAAAGAAGACAACAGACAAATCCACAAAGTCATTAAGAGTGAACAAACACAAATACATTTAGATATATTAATATGACAGATTCACATTGAAAGCGTTAGGAAATGATTTTGAGGCGCTCTTAAAGATTGGATTCAAACTGATTACACCATATTATAAATTTGGATTAACAAACAGAATCAGACTTTTTTAATATCCTGTCAAAAAAGCCAAACACAGAATGTACCATACCGTCAGCCTGCACAGTCCTGACTCATGCTGTTTTGTTTTTTGACATCCAGACTGATTTAAAGTCAAAAATTCAAAATTTGCACATTTTGTGTTTATAATGTAGAAAAAGATGAAGACAGGCCAGACATACAGAGACCAGCCGTGGTCTTACCCTGGTTTGGGTGAGAAGGTGAAGGGGTGTCAGTGAAGCTGGCTGTTAGCTTACCCTGAATGAGAGAAGACCAGAGCAGCAGTGAATGAATGAATGAATGTTGTTACTGTTGTTTTTGATGTCAACTCAGTTGACCAGGACAGACTGGAAAGCCAGGTTTGAATTCAAGCCCCGCCTCCAGGACGGGTAATATATATTGTTACGAATATGAGCGGAGTTCCCCAAGGCTCAATCATTGGTCCTCTCCTGTTTAACATTCACATTCTTTCATTAGGTCAAAATATACAAGAGTAAAACCCAACAAATATGCAGATGACACCAGGATTTACCTTCCTCTGTCACCTAGCAATTAAAGTGGCAGACATTTCCTACTGCAGACTTTCTGCAGAACTGAAGGTAAAACTTTCCCAATGCAGAAGAAGAAATTTGCTTCAAAGTTAGATTAAAGTTTGATTTTCTGTTTTCTTCCAGAGAGGGTTAGGGGCCGACGTCAGCTACAAATCCGTTAGCATTTCCAGCAACGTTTACGTCAAGTCGATGGAGTGTTGTTCAGCGCTCTGTGACGCCACCGAAGGAGGTGTTTCTCACGGGCACTGATTGTTTATATAACACGCGGCTGGTGAAGCAAATGCTTATGATCGGCTGGTGCATCGCGGCGTCGGAGGAGCAACCCAACAAATAGCAACTAGTGTACTTTTTGGTATTTCAAGTTTGGTTTTAAATAAATAAGAGTTTCTTTTTTAAAAATCAAATGGAGACTACTTCCTGATACATTCAAGGACAAGAAATCAGATTAACAGACTAAGATTAACAGAATAAAAGAAAAGTTTGTATTTTTAATTTTTTGGGTTTCATGATTTAAAAATAAAAATCACATAACAGCTGTTTTTCCAGTTTCCGTTTCTGTTTTTTAAAGCAAACTTGAAAAATACCAAAAAATGCACGGACCGAACAAACGTTGCTGAACTGGATCAGTAGTGAATCTGAAAACACTCAAACCGTATTCTATGAAAAATAAAAGTAAAACAGAATCTGAGGATCAGCTTTGGCTTCTGTCTGCTTCAGCTTCACATGCTATGCTCTGAGTGTAGCTCGTATCGTACATTAGACAACCGATGTTAACGCGCAAAAACATTAGCTAGTGCACAAGCTAGCTAGCTAACAATGAGGCCACCGTGTGAATGCACATCTGAGGTTTGACATCAAATAACTGTGGTCTTATGGAGGCTGTTAATTATTACAGTGTCATGAACAAAGCTGAAGAATGAGTGGACAAACACGACATCAACACAAAACACAAGTTCTTTGTTCAACATGTGATAAAACAACAACAACAGGTTATTTCACTGAACCAACGTTGATGAATCTGAAACTGTAAATCATGAGATTACAGTTTTCAAGAGCGTCAAAGCAGCTGACCTCTTGAAATGGACATATCCAGTGAAGACGAGTGATGATTAGTTAACAGTGAACAGGAGTTTTAATCAACTCAACATGAACTGCAGTAAAGACAGAAAGTCTCTTTATTCTGAGCAGACTGAGACTGAAGAGACAAGTTTTCTGATAAAGACTGGACAACATTGACAGTAATGTTGTCACATTACTGTCTACTGTCTTGTACCTGTGCTGATGACAAGCTTGTGCAGGCTGGACAGAAGACCCTGACCCTTTCCAAGCAAGGTCAAGGTGTACTCCGTCTTCGGAGGCAAATCCTCAAACTGGAAGGAGCGAGCGGAACCAGGAAGGACTCTTTTGAAGGTTGTGTCACTTTCTGTTGGTTTGGGTTTTGTGCTGCTACGGATGCTTGGGTCTTGAGTGACTAAACTTTCAGGTACTCTGTTATTGTCTTCCCTACTTCCACTGGTAGGTTGAGACTTCCCTGTCCCTGTGGAGCTCTCTTCATCACCGTCCTCTTTCTGTTTCTGCTTCCGCCCTTGAACTTCTTTCCTGGTCACAACAAAGTTTTTGTACTTCCCTTCTGGTGAGTCCCATATGAGTGTAAATCCATCCGAGGTCCGGTTTGTCACTCCCACAAAGTCCAGAGGTTCTCTCGTGTCTCCAGAAGTAGAAGTGTCTGAAGCAGCAGCTCTTATCCCCCCCGACTCAGACACCTTGTTTACAGTAGGATCTGTTTGTGGATCTTTTTCCTTTTGGCTTCCTCTGATGAAGTGTTTCGTCTCGGTGAGGTGTTGTTGTGTCGTAGTAGTTCTTGGTGGTGGTTGTCTCTTTGGAAGCGTCACAGGTCTTGAGGCTTTTGAATCGGAGGAAGTTGGTCTACCTCGAACTCTGTCTTTACGCGGGTGAGAACCTGTGGAACTAGTTCCTTCTTTTTGGATCAGAGCATCGTCTTTCTCCTCTAACTCATCAGTCTGTGTTCTGTTGTGAAGATCTTTCTGGACAGCTGGGCTCACCTCTTTTTTTTCTGACTGTTCATCTGGGACTCCTTGGAAATCCTGCACTCCTGATTGGCTTTCAGGGGTACTATCTTCTCCCTGTTGGCTAGTTTGACTTCCAACAGTAAACCTGCTGCCTGCATTTTGGTTTCTGGTGCGGAAAGGTCCTCTGTGTGGAAGTTGAGGTGGTCTGAGGATTGGACGGGTTCTGTTTCGGAGAGATTCACCATACACTTGTGGCCTTCGGAAATAACCGAATTTAGTGTTTGGGGGATGGGAGGAAGGCACTTCACCAGGTCTGGCAGTTTGATCGACCTGAGTGCTTGTCATGGAGATTCTTGGTCCAACTCTGCCTTCACTCTCCTCACTTGCAGATCCTGTATCTGGTACACGGAAATCTTTGGAAGTAGGAGATGAAGTCGCTGGTAATTTGGTGGGAAGCACCGGCTCATTCTGAGCTTTTGTTTCTGGATGTAAAGGCTGAGAGGGTTGAGTCAAGGGCCTCAAATGAGGGCGAGTTTGATTCTGACGACGGTTTATAAAGGGGCGGTGGGGGAATCCCCCCTTTGGAGGAAAACGTCGAACTGGGGGCCGACCTTTCTGTATCGGGATCTTTTTTTGGTTTTGTTCATCTTCACGGGTCCCAGTTGGAGTTGCACCGTCTTTGTCACCAATCACTGAGTCATAGACCTCAACTGACGATGATTCCTCTGAAGCAGATGGAGATAATACTTTACTTGTGAGTAGGTGTGTGGTTTGTCTTTTAGGGATGGGGGGAATACGAGGAGAGGAGCGGTGAGGAACATGGGTTCTGTTCTGAAATCTTGGGAGTGGACGAGGCATATTTTTTTGTGGAGATGTACGACGGAAACCAGGGGCTGCGTCGTCTCCTGAGGGCGGCTGAGTGGAGTCCGTCATAGTTTTATTGCTGTCAACATCGAGTTCGTTGCTTTCTAGTGAATCTGAGGTGGAAGGGGCAGATGATGGAGATGATGGTGATGGTGCAGATGAAACTGGTGACGATGACTCTGAGTCTGATGAATGTGATGAAGATAAGGACGATGAAGAGGATGAGAGTGATGTCAGTGGCTTCAGTCCTGTTAGAATCTGCTTCCTCACTAGGTCTGCATCAGCTGAGAGGTTTGAAGTTGGAGACAAGTGAACAGAAAACATTGTGATATTCAGACCTTCAAAGGAGTCTGTCAGGAGTTTATCTAAAGGATCTGATGGATAGTGGAGGCTGGTCTCTCCAGAAGGGGGCGTTTCATTTATTACAGGGGAACCTGGATCTGAGCTCATTGTGTTTCCTGCCAGTCCTGTCACATCCCCCTTACACCCGTTGCCTCTGTCTTTCTGTGGTAATCTGAAGTGTGTCACTTTAATTTTGTTCATGCATTTCTTCTCTTGGCTTTGAGCAGTCCCAGTTGGCTCTGGAGACACTGGATCAGTGTGGTTTCCATGCACGGACATGCCAACATCTGGTAGCTCTTTTGAGCCAACAGCAGCAGTTGGTTCCTCTGAGCTACTTTGACTGTTTATTTCTGAATCAGTCCCAGAGATTAGAGCTGGATTTTCCTCCACACTCGGGTTTCTCTCAGATTCTCCAATGATGGGGACATTCGTCTTTTTATCCATCTGGTACTTCACTGGGGATTTTCTCAAAGGGAAAATCCTTTTCCCTCCAGGACCAACTCTGGTTTCATTGAAACGCAAACTGCCTGGGACCTTTGGCTTCCTGAGCAATGTGGGCCGTCCTGTGATTCTGGATCTGGTGAAATTTTTTGCATTCATCTTGGTGACTAGAGGTCTAGTTCTGGCAATCACAGACCCTGATGGTGAGTCTTTTCCAGATTCAGCCTCACTCCCTTCCTCCATCCTCTCACGTTGGTCGACCTCAGGTGAGTGACCTAAGTCTTGGTCCATTTGACGGACATCTTGTCCAGGTGCTGGTGTGACCCGCAGGGTCAAAGCCGCCATGCTAACCCTAGGTAATGGACTCCCTAAAGACGTGAAGAATTAAAAGTTAAGGTCGCCACAATCTGCTGCTGTTAGTAATCCAGAGGAGATCACATCTAACAGGGGAAGAAAAACAGTTTTAATATTCATCATTATACTGATTTAAAATAATGTGTGAAAGCAAACAAACATCTTGGGTCAGCGGTGTCCATGTGAAACCTGCAAGGAGAACATTTTAATGTGGTTAATGTTTTGCTTGGACAAACTTGGCATCACTGTGGAGGAGGAAACATCATGAGTGGAGGGTTGGGGCAGTGCTTCATTAAGGTTTACAGTTTCTCCACTCTGGGTTTTAGAAGATGTGTTTCCATGAATAATGAGGTGTGTGGACACATAGAAGGATTTACTAAGCACGACCAAGTCTGTTGTAACCTGAATATAACCTGGAGCAGAGACATCGGACCTGAAGAGAAAATGAAAGTGTTCATGTTTCCTCTCTTCATCCCATTTCTCACTCTTTCCTTGACATTCCTGTCCAGATGAAACCATCTGTCTCCAGGTTTGGTGCGTTTGTACATTTTCAGATAAACTGGAAGCTTACTTCTAACCGGGGACGTCCCCATAGGTATCAGGGCCAACCCAGGTATTTTTAAAGTCATCAACCAAGCCTTATTTATCCATTTATTTATTAATTTATTTATTTATCCTACCTGTCCTGGGACTGCAGATGGAAATATGTTATTTGCTAAATCTGGGACAGTGTATCTTCTCCTTTTTAAGTGATTAATGCATTCTGTACATGGTCCCAGTAAGAAATAAACTAAATAAACTAAACTAAACATTCATTTTAGGCCAAAACTATGTTCCTGTAGCATCAAGACTTCTTCTTCTTTGGTTTTAATGGCGGCTGGCATCAAAGCTGCCAAACAATGAAGAAGAAGAACTAGAACCCTGGTTCTACAATGAAGGTAGTCCTCTGTTAGTCAGTACCTAGTGTAATGTGGATGTGTGGTGAGGTGGTAGTAGTTGATCATCGAAACAGAATCCATGGAGTCCACTCAGTCAAAGGCTGCACCCAAACAACAACAACAAACACTGAACGTTTAAAAGAAGAGAAAAGTTTCCTGGAGACAGCGTCAAGGAGAAACATCTTCCAGAGAGGGTTAGGGAGTTTATGGCAGCGTTGGATGACCAGAACATTTCTGGAGTAGAGAACACAAGGTACCAGCTACCCTCTCCACACTACATTAACTTTGACAGAAAGATTTATTGGACTGAATCCAGTCCACTCTAGGAGAAGACAAGGAAGACAAGGACAGACTTTAGGAAGCTACAGGAGACCAACTCTAGGAGAAGACAAGGAAGACAAGGACAGACTTTAGGAAGCTACAGGAGACCAACTCCAGGAGAAGACAAGGAAGACAAGGACAGGCTTTAGGAAGCTACAGGAGACCAACTCTAGGAGAAGACAAGGAAGACAAGGACAGACTTTAGGAAGCTACAGGAGACCAACTCTAGGAGAAGACAAGGAAGACAAGGACAGACTTTAGGAAGCTACAGGAGACCAACTCCAGGAGAAGACAAGGAAGACAAGGACAGGCTTTAGGAAGCTACAGGAGACCAACTCTAGGAGAAGACAAGGAAGACAAGGACAGACTTTAGGAAGCTACAGGAGACCAACTCTAGGAGAAGACAAGGAAGACAAGGACAGACTTTAGGAAGCTACAGGAGACCAACTCTAGGAGAAGACAAGGAAGACAAGGACAGACTTTAGGAAGCTACAGGAGACCAACTCTAGGAGAAGACAAGGAAGACAAGGACAGACTTTAGGAAGCTACAGGAGACCAACTCTAGGACATTTAGGATCAGAGAGGGATCAATATTTAAAGATTGGGATTGGATGGAGGGAAAACACTCAGGACGTCACTAGTTCTAAATAAAGTTTATGTTGTCATGTTAGAATCCATTTAATGACCTTTAACCTTTCTCTACTCACCAGGAACTACCTGGGTGGTCACTGGTTCGCTCCGGCTCGTTCCTTTCTCCGCCACGAGCACTACGTCATACAGACGCCCCGCCTCCAGCTGCCTAATGTGGGCGGAGTTTTGTCCAGCTGGGACGGCCATTTCTTGACTCCTCCCCTCTCCGTCGTTGGGCGTGACTGTCAAAAGGTACCTGTCAATCTCCCCCTGCGACTGCTCCCATTGGACCACGGCAGACGTGGAGGTCGTCTTGACAACTTGGAGGTTGGTGGGACCAGAAATGACTGCAGAAGAAGAAGTAGAAGAAGAGGAAGAAGAAAGACTTTTACAGCTTCTGTTTTAGCTGGTAGCTGCAGCAGTGACTCTGCAGACCTCCAGTCTTCCTCTTCTTTCCCTGCAGCTTGATCTTCTTAACATCTTTCTGAAACATTTAAACTTTCGCTGCCAGTTTGTTGATTTGGTCTGCAGACGTCGGCCAGTGTGTTGATCAGAAGCTCCTTCTTCTTACCAGCTCAGTTCAGACTCCACCTTTTCACCGATTTGACAGCAATGCATGCATCTGCAGCAGTTAATAATAATAATAATAATAATAATCTGCTTTGTGTTTTTAGTTTTCCAACATCGAGGTCTTTGTTCTAATTGCACAAGAACATATTTTCATTGTTTGCAATCATTAATTAAAAGCACATAAAGTAAAAAGAACTCACGGGTCATAAATTCAGTGGAGCTCTCGGCTCCCCTCCTG
The DNA here is from genome assembly GCF_963514085.1 of Chelon labrosus. Lineage (NCBI taxonomy): Eukaryota > Metazoa > Chordata > Actinopteri > Mugiliformes > Mugilidae > Chelon > Chelon labrosus. The sequence goes on from NC_140349.1 coordinate 1,759,249, forward strand.
CCATCGATCTCTCCAACGACGCTGACGCTGTACTCCTGACCGGCTGCCAGGCCCGTCTGGGTGAAGGAGGTCAGGCTTCCCTCCACCTGCACCGTCACCTGCTGGTCGCTCTCCTTCTGTTGGGTCGACACAGACGACGTTACGTGTCGGTGAAATGCTGCAGAGGAACCGTTACCTCCATCACAGCTGTGATATCATCTACAGGACATGATTCAACACATGACCAAGTATCAGCAGGACGTAAGGTCTCCACTGTCTCTGTGGGCTTTAGATTTATTTTATTCATTTATTATTAGGAAGGGAGACTTGCAATGTAAGAAGTTCAACTTTATGGTTTAAACTCCTGTTTTTACTGAGCACATGATAATCAAACTTCTTGAATCTGAGAAATAGAAAATAATCAACTTTCAGCTACGAATGATTAAAGTTTAGATCCTCCAGATAAACGTAGATGAAGATGCTGGTGTTGTTTTCTATGTTAAACTGTTGTATGAGTTGTTTTACACACCTCACTGATTATAAACACGTATTAAAGAGGTCATTCAATGCAGACGGAAAAAATGTTCGCTTGTTTAGGTAACGTGTCATTTAATCTCCTCTGTACCAGGACACGCTCCAGTTCACCAGGTCAGAGCCAGTTGTTCAGGTTCAGCAGCGTTTCCTCCCACGCTGATAATTAACTGAGTCACCGCTGATCAACTCTGTGGCGTCTGCAGGGCATCGACGTGCACATGTGCAGGAACAGAAACTATTTTCTTTCGTTCGTGTTTCTGAAATCAAACTTGACTAAATGGAGGCTGAGGTCACTGGATGTGTTCTCATCAGATTTGTCATTTCCCTAATAACACATGATTTCAAACGTTCCCTCTAAACACTTGGAGACGTCGGTGAAGCGAGACGAAGAGAACGAGAGGAAAAATGTTGAAAATGAAGACGTCAGGATCTTTTCACGCTGCTCGCTGAATCCTAAGAAAAGAAAAAAAAAAGTAAATCCTGGAAATCCTGAAACATGTGTTGACACAGCAGCTCAGCTGGGAGGAGCCAGGACGCCGTGGCGTGTGGAGGCAGCGGCCCTCAGCTGGTTGCCATGTTGCCATGTTGCCATGTTGCCTGGTGATGGAGCTCCTGGATCGTCCGTCTCCATCCCAGCGAGGGCGACGTCATTAAAACTGAACCTCCAATAAACTTTAAACCGAGCTGAGGGTCCGTGGCGTCTCTGCAGGACGTCCAGGGATGAAGACAATGAGGAGGATGAAGAGGACGAACCCGCTCAGACAGATGTTTTGCAGCATTTCAACAACAAAGAAGTGATTTTATTTTTCTGTTTAATAATGAATGAAGCTGCTGGTTCATGGAGCAACAAAGAGAAACAGAAGAATGTGACGATACTGGAAGATGATCAGCTGATGTTGTTGTTGTTGTTGTTGAATGTGATGAAGATCGTCCTCTCTCTCTCCCTCTCTCTCTGTCTCTCTCTCTCTCTCTGTGTCCCAGCTGTGGGTCCACGGTGATGTCACCTCTCTGGCAGTGGCCATGTTTTTGACAGTGTTTACACGTTGCCGCGGCGACAAGCATCCCACATCTGCATCTTTTTTTTTTTTTTCCTGTGGACCTCCAAGAGTTCACTCCATTCTCAGCTCCTCCTCCTCCTCTTCCTCCTCCTCCTCCTCCTCCTCCTCCTCAGATTGACCGAAGCGTCTCTGGCTCCAGGATGGATTTGAAAAGTGTGACAGAAACATCGTCGATCGGTTTAAAAACAAACCAGAGTCCAGAATTATTACGATGTGAAAAATGAAACAGCTCCTCCTCCTCCTCCTCCATGTCCTCCTCCATGTCCTCCTCCATGTCCTCCTCCATGTCCTCCTCCAGTCCTGAATGTCTAGAGTCTTAGAAGACGACCAAGATGTCTCCACGTCTCCATCGTCTCTGTCCACATTGATTCCATCTTGGTTCATCTTGTTTTTCTACCTCCATGTTTCTCCTGGAAACTCCTCACCTGATGTTGATTAGTAAAGGTTACCATGGTTACCACAACCACAACCTCTACTCCTCATCCACCAGGATTAGTTAATCTGTTCACTGGTTTCTGTGGAAACCAAACAAACCAAAGTAACCGTTTGTTTTCTAGTTTTGATTTGTTCCTGATCCCTCTCTTCTTCTTCTTCTTCTTCTTCTTCGTCTTCGTCTACTTCCTGTCGTCCTTTCTTTCCGAGGCCTCCGGTCACTTCTCCGTGGGCTCATAAAGACCACCACATGTCTTCATCACTTCCTCTCATCAGTTCCATCTCTTAATCTCTCTCCATCCACTCGTCTCTCTGCGGCTCTGGATAATTCCTGGCGTTGTTAGTCTCCTCTCAGTCATTACAGAGCTCTAATCCCTGGATGAAGTCACCGGGGGGAGACCGGCGCTGAACATGTGTGACAGACAGGAGGCCAGTTTGACTTTAAGTGGATGTGAAAGTTAAAACCCCTCTTTGTTCACCCCCCACCCCTCACCCACCCACACACACACAGATACCAACAGTGTCTTCATTAATGCCTCCTGCTGCAGATCGATCACACATGTTGAACATCTGACGGAGGCTTGGTCAGTTTGAACATTAATCATTTTCCCAAAATTGGCTTCAAGTCCAGACGCGTTGAGATGAATCAGAACTGAAGACAAATAAATTACACATGGAGCCTCTGAAACAGATGATCCATCAGCTGATCAGGATCTGATCATACTGCTGCTGCTGCTGCTGTGAGTTTTATTTGTTCCTGAGATCATTTAGATTAATATCTGCTGATCACACAAACTTCCTTCAATTCTAATCTTATATTAAAACAAAAACTTGACTTGACAAATGCTCTCCATATTTTCCTTCATGTTCTCGTTTGTATCCGACTTTCCTGGACAGAGTATTTTGATTTCTTTAGAAACTTATGAAGAAACTTTCCTGAATATTGGCTCTAAAATAAATTTGTCACACTTTTAAATACCATAAAAATAACTGAAGTCTCTGTCAGACAGATGCAGCTTCCAGAATTATTATCTCCTCATAAACTACAGATCCTGTTTGGAGGCTTTAATAAATGGATCCATCTAAATATCAAGTCCCAAAAAATAAACAGCAACAAATGTTCACATGTTTAAAGACAGCGAGGGATTAGCTTACATTTATTTGGAGCTTCTACATTTATTAGAGGCTCCACCGTTGACCTCCATGTTAAAGCAACATGTTTACATCCTGGTACTGAAACAGTTCTGGTCTCCAGAGATGATCTGAGATGGAGCTAATAGAGCAACAATGCTAATGAGCTACGTTAGCATTCAAGGCAACGAGTACAAGAGACCAAACCTTGTTGCTGAAGAGGATTAACTTCACCTGGTCAAACTATTTATCATCTTAAACCAGTGACATGGATTAGATTAAACCAAGGATTAAAGTTAACCTCAGACTAAGCTGGAGTCGGTCCTAGACACTCCCCTCTGTCTCCTCCTACAGGTGAAGCTTGTCTCCTCTCAGCTGACTCCTCTCTAACACTCGGTTGCTATGATGAAGTTTGTCCAACGCTACCATGTGAGGCTGTTTGTGTTGCTAGCGCCGTCGCTAACAACAACAACAACAACAAAGCTCTGAGCTGCTTCCTGTGAGAGGACAGAGTAGTCTGGTCTGAGGAGGAGATGAGGTGTTAGTGACGTCCAGATGGACCCGTCCTTCTGAGACGAGGAAAAAGCTGAAGATGTTTTAGTTTCATTTAAAATAATAAAAGAACTGAACGTCAGATAAAAAGAAGAATGTGAATCTACGAGTTTCTTATCTCTGAGTGAACCAGACTCTCCAGGGAGGGCTTTGAATTTAACTACATAGTTTTATGTTTTTAAAGTGTTTGTGGTGGAAACAAAACCTGGTGAAAATCTTTGATTAATGAAAAGACATCTGAATGAATTTAAATAATCTTTGGCACTTTTCACAAACCTAACACTGAGTAATGGATGTTAAACTCTTCTTCACATGTTTCTGCTGCACAACAGACACATTCACCCGTGAATCATAATCAAAATAGATTTCAATCACAATCCTACATTAGATCAATGAATTTTGGCGAATTATGTCGTGTTTGTGAGTTTATCTCCTGCCTGCAGCGCCCTCTGCTGTATGGATGTCAACGTCATGTCTGCATTTATTTTACAAATATGTGGAATTCTGACTTTATAGACAGATTTAATAAACATATCCACCTAAAATTAAAATTCTGTAAAAAGCTTAAAAATCTCAACATCTCTTGTCAGATAAACGAACCACTTTGAAAACCTGAGCTGCAGTTTCAATCAGAGAAACGTTAGAACAGGAGCTCTGTGAAGGTTCTCAGGCGTCCAGGTCATTGTGTAAATTAAAGAACAAGGACTTTCAGAGTTCTTGAAGACGTTTCATGCGAGTCTTCAGGTCTAAACGACTGGTGGAGGAGTTGGGGCTTAATAAATCAGTCTTCTGTAAAACTCCAGCTGCCCTCGCTGCAGATTGTTGTTCTTGTTTTTTGGATCAGCGAAGCGTAGCGTCATAAAACTCTGCAGTAATTCTGTTTATGGTTCCTGCAGATCTCCTCCGAGCCTCCGAGCCGGTTTAACACGTCGTTCTTTAACTTTAACAAGGTCTCCTTAAAAATAAAGAATCAGAAGACCTCCCACATCCCACATCTCTCTCTGGACGCGTTCACACCTCTGATGTTATCAAGACTGGACGCTTTCAAACATGAACCATGTCTCCTTGAAAAACGTGATGGAATCCTGATGGAAATAATTTATAAACCAGCTAAAAATAAAAAGTTCCAACTGAATCTGTTGTTGTGCAGCTGTTCAGGATATTATTTATAAAGTGAAAACATAAATGACCTGATGCTTCTCACCAACAGTTTAGTCTTTGAGCTTCAAGTCTAAACAGGAAGTGGAGCTGTATTGTTTTTGTTCAGATTAAATCTTAATTTTATCACAGATCTTTATTTTTATAACTGATAAAACTGATCTGCTGCTTCCTCCTGTACATTTACTTTAAAACACTACACAAACATGAGTAAAGATGAATGATCACTCCTCTGTCCTGGGTTTGAAGCTCAGTGTGGCGTCTCATCTTTGTCTGACCTAAAACAGGTGGAGCGTGAGTGGAGCTGAGGCTAAAGACAGCTAGCAACCTGTGAGGACAACCACCTATCAATCAAAGAAGCCACGCCCCCTTAATTCTGCGGAACTTTAATCCTATAATACAATTAGAACAGATTATTTCTAGAAACTGTCTCCAGACCAGAAGTGTTTCAGTACCAGGATGTAAACATGTTGATTTAACATGGAGTTCAATGGTGAAGCCTCTAGTGGACGATAGAGGAACTACATGGTTTAACACTTCATAAAGTTTTTGGCCTTAAAACCTTTAATTAATTAAAATAAGTTCCGCTGAACATTTTACTTTTCAACACTTTGTTTTTAATTCTTAAAATAATTCCTGGATGCTGTGTTTTTCTATCGATGTCCTGTTCTCTCAGCGTAACGGTCAGAATTTAAATTTAGTGTGCGAGTGTGCGGTGGAGGTTATTTGAGGCGATGTGCAGCAGTTTTACGGCTCTGTCTGCAGACCTCGTTTCACATCGGACACGTTTTAAACCTCCCTGTGGATCCTGTAAAAACAGAGACAAGACCTGGCAGAGATCCTGAACCTCCAGAGTCCTGGACCAGGGGACAGCGAGGACTCTGTGAGACAAATACATCTGCTCTCTGAGTTACGTCTACAAAGATATGTGTGTGTGTTTGTGTTTGCTGAATTTATTCCTCGTCTCTGTTATTGTACAGACTGAGAGAATGATTTCTTCTATATTTAGTCTTAATGTTTACGTTCTCTGTGAAAACCGTCATTAAATGTTCACACAGAGTTTTTCTCCTGATGAATAATAAACCCAGTGTCTTCTGGTTCACCTCACGTGGACCGGTGGATCTAAACTGTCCTCGTGTACCTGACTGGTGAAGGTGATGTAGTACGTCTCATACTGGACGGCAGGTTTCGTCCAAACCAGAGTAACGGACGTCTCTGTGATGTCCCGAGTGCTCAGCCGAGAAACTCCAGACATGACTGTAAGAGACAGAGACAGACAGAGATGAGACAACGCTGGTTAGTTCAGAGACGAGATAAAACTTCACTAGATGTTCACTGCTCCAAGAAGGACGATAAAAATATACAACCACTAAGAGACAAGACATTTAATAAAAGAGACAAAAAGGAAACGAAACGAGACACAAACAACCAGAGACATGAACAACTGTCTGATGGACAATCTCTTTGCTTCCACTGCTTTACTGTTTATGATGAAGCTTCACTACTGTAAGAAATCTGTGTGGTTAAACTAAATATACCCGATCAGCCACAACATTATGCCCACTGACAGGAGAAGTGAATAACATTGACTTCATCTTGTGACAGTTCAGTGTTCTGCTGGGAAACTTCTGGACCTGGCATTCATTGGTGTGGATGTTACTTAGACATGTAGCACCCACCTAGACCAGACCAGGCACCCCCACCCCACCTAGACCAGACCAGGCCCCCCCACCCCATAGCAATGACACTCCTTGATGGCAGCAGCCATCCCCAGCAGGATGCAGCCTGACACAGACACACACACAAAAACACTTTAGGAACAACTACAAAGAAAACATGAAGAACAGCACAAGGTGTTGACCTGGCCTCCAAATTCACTAGATCCCAAACTGATCAAGTATCTGTGGGATGATCCACAGAGGCCCCTCCCCTCAAAGACCCCCCCCCCCCCCCCCCCCCCCACTAACACTGTTGATCAGACACCAACAACTCATCCTGCCATTAGAGGTAAGTTCAGGTCCAGTCTCGAACAGCAGATGTTTGACGAGGTCCTGACAATGAAAAACAAAATCAAACCAAGCCCCCCCAGGACACTGCTGTGTCTCCTACAGTCTGTTCATAACGAGGTTGGAGCTAATTTACCGCCTCACATGTTTCACATCAGGACCAGCACAGGCTCAATGAGAAGAGTCATCACATGTAGAGTCGCAGACACAAACACTGTCCCGCTCACAAACGTCCCACTTCCCCATAGCTCGTATATAACCCCTCGTTACGAGGGCGTGCTCGATAATAATTCACAGATTTGTTCGACTGCACCGAGTCTCTTATAAAACCAGCGCTCTGCTGACTGAGGCAACGACCCAACATCCAACCTGCAGGTCACACGGGACGGACACAGCTCCTTCACCTCTGATCTGCCTCATCAGACCGTTTCCTGTTTTATATTAACCTCCTGAACTCTGACTGTTTAACAGAATAAATCTCTTTATGGGACTAGAGCGATGCTTGTTTTAGGTTGAGAACATCTATCTGATCTGAGATCTGATCATAAATGACCAGACTGTTGAAAAGTCTTCATCCTGAGGTGAGCGTCTGTCTGATCTGAGTCCATTTAATAGTTGAGATTCACATTCTAGGCCAGAATGGAAAATCACATAGTCTCCATGGTGACCACTGGTCCAGGTCTCTCTGGTCCAAGTCTCTCTAGTCCAGGTCTCTGGTCCATGGATCATTGTGTTCAGCTCTAAATAAACCTGGTTCTTCTCCAGATTCAGATAAATCCAGATGACCAGATACCTTGAGTCAGAAAGTCTAAAATTACATCTGAATATTGTTCCAGAGTCATGTCCATGCTCCGTTTACACCAAGAGAAAAGATTTGAAATCACTGACTGATGGAAACTACTTCTTCTTCTAATCTAATAACCTCTGGTTTCTCCTTTTCTTTGGCTGATAAATAACTCCGGGTTCTGTCTGAAGACACTTGACTCTTCCTGAGTCATCTGATTGGTCGTTACTGAGGTCACACATCTAATTATTTAACGATAATGATCAGTGGACCATCCTCATATAGAACTTAGCTTCATATAAAGTGAATTAATTAGAGATGATGCTAAAACCAACTGGAAACTCTCTCTGCAGATTTATAGACGTAGCGATGTTGGCCAGGATTCCTTCATCAGACGTCAGCAGAGAGGAAAGACACTGGACACGGAAAGTTGTTGATAAAACAGTGAGAATAGTTTCATATCTGAGGATGAGGCAGCTCCCTGTGTGCTTGGTACTAGATGCGTCCTAGATTAAAGGGGCAGGGCCAGAACACATCCAGGTATTTGGACTTTACTTGGAACACGAACAGAACTTGGACCCAGAGTGATGACGTTTTACAGGACCAGGTATGTGGGTTTCTGCAGAGTGCTGCTGTTTGTAGCTTTAGTGTTGCTAAGCTAACAGGGATTAACCTGCAGAGTCTCTGCGTGTTTTTCTGCATCCGAGGAAAATGTGTCCAACTGAAAACGCCTTTGAGAGAAACAGCCAAGATGAGCAGCTGTTACAGATGATGAGCTCAGAAACACTAACGGCCTCAGAAAAAGAAAGAAGCCAGCAGCAGTTACATCTTTAAACAGAACACCTCTGGTTTCTCTCATCCAAAACAATCTGAGAACTGATATTTTAAATAAAGGATGTCATAATAATACCGCTAACATCACCATGTGTTGACCTTCCACTAAGCTCTGTGGCCTCTCTCTCTCTTTTTTATTGTTTTAAATATGTAAACTTTTTATTTTATTTCTGAGGTCTTTGCACAAATGTGTAAAAAAGCAGGTGGATGGAAAACGACTCTCTCTTTTCCACTGCTGGACTTCAGTCCATGGACGTCCGTCACTTTAGCTCCTGTCGGAAACGTTTGGTTAAACACTCAAGGCGTCTGTTCAGCGTCAGTCTGAGGCAGCTCAGAAAACCATTAACCAGCAGGGTCTGGATCCGGTCCAGTACCAGAGCAGCAGGGTCTGGATCCTGCTGCTCTGGTAATGAAACAGATCCGTCAGCTGAACGGGCTCCAAACACACGAGCTAATATGCTAACGTAGCCAGGCAACAATAACAACAACACCAACATTTACACAGATAGAAGCAGGTTGACTGAGGACGATGTTTCCTCCCAGAATGACAAACTTGATGCCCTCGTGAGTTTGCTTCATCAGTTGTTGTGTAAAAAGATAACACGCTAAAGCAGAGCATCTGGATCATGAGCTGTTCTTACATACAAAACATCTACAGTGAGGTTAGAAACCACTGATCCACAGAGAGAAGGAAGGGAGAAGGATATTTAAACACGACAGCCTCAGAGGAAACGTCAAAGCTTTACACTTAGGGCTTGTTAAAAACAGAATCATTTCTCAGAACCAGAAGAAACAGAAGGAAACGATTTCATTTGGATTCTGGCACCAGCTGAAGAACGGGAACAACCCCCCCACCACCACCACAGTAGGATGAATGAGTCAAGGTGTAAATTAGACGTGAAACTGGATATGAGGCATTAACCTCTTCAGCTCCTGGTCTTTATGGACCTGGTCTCTATGGATCCTGGTCTCTATGGACTCTAGTCTCTATGGACCCTGGTCTCTATGGACCCTGGTCTCTATGGACTTTAGTCTCTATGGACTCTAGTCTCTATGGACTCTAGGCTCTGTGGACCCTGGTCTCTATGGACTCTAGTCTCTATGGACCCTGGTGTCTATGGACTGTGGTCTTCATGGACCCTGGTCTCTATGGACTCTGGTCTCTATGGACTCTAGTCTCTATGGACTCTAGTCTCTATGGACCCTGGTCTCTATGGACTCTGGTCTCTATGGACTCTGGTCTCTATGGACTCTGGTCTTTATGGACCCTGGTCTCTAGGACCCTGGTCTCTATGACCCTGGTCTTTATGGTCAATTAGACAGTTATTTTCTAAAGGTTTAAAGCCTAAACTTTTAGAGACATTAGCAAAACAAAATAAAAACACCATGCACCCTGGACAACGTTGAAAACACCACCACCTAACAGTAACATAGAAGAGGACCCAGAATAGAACCCTGAGGTACACCACATAGGAGGATGTACAGTTACAACACAGTACTACAAACTACTCCTGAGGATCCTGCTTTTGCATCGTTTCACATGTTTCTTAGTTTGTAATAGGCCAAAACCACAAACAGAATATTTACAGATGTGTCACTTTGTTTGAAAACTCTTAAACTTCGTCACATCACCAGACTACATATATTGGTGGGTTTGACTCACCGGTATCACAGTTGGGTCCGGTCATCCCCTCCTGACACTGGCTGCAGTCCGGTCCGGTGAACCCACGCCGGCACACACAGCTCCCTCGGACACATCGGCCTTTGTTGTTGCAGTTGTTGGGACAACCCTTGGTGGCACAGTCCGGTCCGGTGAAGCCCACGTTGCAAACGCACTTCCCGTTCACGCACGTCCCGCGACTGTTGCAGTTGCTGGGGCAAGTTTTTTCAGAGCAGTCATCTCCGGTGAACCCTTCTTTACAGACACACTGTCCGTTAACACAGCGCCCCCTGTTGTTGCAGTTCCCGGGGCAGGAGTCTTCAGAGCAGTCGTCGCCGGTGAAGCCGCTGTCGCAAACACATTTACCGTCAACGCACCTGCCTCGGTCGTTGCAATCATTGGGGCACGTTCTCTCAGAGCAATCCTCGCCTCCAAATCCTTCATCACAAACACACTCTCCATCAACACAGCGCCCCCTGTTGTTGCAGTTCCCAGGACAGGCTAGTTCAGAGCAGTCCGGTCCAGAGAAGCCGCTGTCGCATTCACATTTACCGTTGACGCACCGCCCACGGTTGTTACAGTTATCAGGACAGGCCCGTTCGGAGCAGTCTGGACCCGTGAACCCGGGACTGCAGACACACTGTCCATCAACACAGCGCCCCCTGTTGTTGCAGTTCCCAGGACAAGCCTGTTCAGAACAGTCTGGACCCGTGAACCCAGAACTGCAGACACACTGTCCGTTAACACAGCGCCCCTTGTTGTTGCAGTTTCCCGGGCATGAGTTTTCAGAGCAGTCCGTTCCGGTGAATCCACTCTCACACACACATTTACCGTTGACGCACCGCCCCCGGTTGCTGCAGTTGTTAGGACACGCCCTCTTTGAGCAGTCCGGCCCGGTGAACCCAGGATTGCACACACACTGTCCGTTAACACAGCGCCCCTTTCTGTTGCAGTTTCCGGGGCAGGATTCGTCCGAGCAGCTTGGACCCGTGAAACCCGTGTCGCACACACACTTGCCGTTCACACATCGGCCTCGGCTGCTGCAGTTGTCAGGGCAGGATTTCTGGGAACAGTCGGGACCCGTGAACCCGGGGTCGCACACACACTGTCCGTTAACACACCTCCCGTTGTCGTTGCAGTTCCCGGGACAGTTGGACTCGCTGCAGTCCGGCCCGCTGAATCCAGGGAAGCAAACACATTTGCCGTCCACACAGCGACCCTGATCGCTGCACTCGTTGGGACACTCGCCGACGTCTGGCTTGATGGAGCAACCTGCACCTGGAGCAGAGGGAAGGTCATGGAAGGTTAGTTTGGTTTAAGAGCAAGTCAACGAGTCCTCACCTGGACAGTCCCCCAACCAACCAAAGACATTTAGTTGTAAACTAATTAAACTCTACGTCTCCTCCATCTTGTCCCTCTAGTTTCTCGTCTTTCATGTGTTTTTGTTTTCGTCCAGCTCTTCACTTTAAATCCTGACGCTGCTCTCAGAGTTGGAGCTTTGACTAATCTCGTTGTCTTGAGAGATTTCAAAAATCGATCCGAGACTTTTATGAATCGATGTGAGACTTTTTAAATCAAGATCAGTTTGAATCGCATTTTGTTTATTACAGATATTACTCTTCTGTCCATCACCACATTAAGCCCCGCCCTCACGATCTGATTGGTCCAGCAGATTTTTGCAGGAGCAGAATCAGTTCCCAACAGAGAGACTCCAGAACAACTTAACACCATAAAAATATTGTGACCTAGGAAGTTTGTGTTTCTTCCAGACTGAATAAACAGTTCATGCTGCATTTGATCAGAATAAACCACGTCGTCTGTTTGAGGAAATATTAGTTTAGATTTGTTTTAGATCATTAAGCTGCTGTTGTTGGGCAATAAATAAAAGTACAGCAGGTTAGTACGACAGTCTTCTTCAGTTGAAGCAATTAAAAATAATTTATAATGTGCGCATGATGAGTTATTAACATTTAATACAGATTAGTATAATTAGACCATGGATGGAAAATATGACGTCTGAGAGTCGTCATATTTTGCCTCAAGGACTAATGTGAACTAACCCTAATGATCAGAAATTATTTCCTCATGGTTTGTTGCTCGTTACTGTCGGTGTCGTTAGGAGGTTTCTGAGGTTTGAGGAGAATGAAACTGAACTAAACAAAGAGATGTTTCAACATATTAAGACGTCCTCTGTGTGTTTCTGAGCGCTGAAGATGTTCTTGGTTCTGTTTTCTATCATCACTGCAGCACGTCTGCAGGGTTCCTGGTTAAAGTCACGTCTGGATGAGTCTGATGTGAATCGTAATGATGTTTGTGATGTTATGTCAGACTTTACAGCCGTCGTCACATCGTTAACAGTGACTCGTTGATGCAAAGAGAGATTCAGGAACTAAATTAACTGAATAGTTTGGTTCGTTGTGTTTGATGGAGTTTAGTAAAACGTCTTGAATCAGTTAGAACCAGCTTTAGTTGTAGGGGAGTGGAGGTCTAATCCTCTGTAATTAGACTGTAACGCAGCCTTGTTCTGACTGATTATTACCCCCCCACCCCCGTGTATGTGTGTGTGTGTGTTGTTGTGTGTGTGTGTTGCTGTGTGTGTGTGTGGTTGTGTAGAGGAGGGCGGAGGCTGGTTGGAGGCTGAGATCACACTGGGCTCAGAGCAGAGGACGGACAGAAACACATCCAGGCTTGTTTCCATCATTTCAAACATTACAGCCACTTCCTGCTGATCGGACCAGAACCAGAACCAGATCCAGGACCAGAACCAGAACCAGGAGTCATCTCCAAAAATTTCCATCAGCTCTATTATCAGGGATTTGTCTTTTTGCCCGGTAGAGGAGATCGAGTGTCCACGGCTTGATTTATGTCCTCAAACAATGAGTAAGACGAGGACAGTGAAGCTGAAACAGGGACAGGCCTGGAGTTAAAGACGTCCCATCCAGTTGTGAATGACTTGGGGGGTTTAAATATGAACATGTGTGGGTGTGACTGGAGTCTGTTAACGACCACACACTCACCGCTTTACTCCAGTTTTCTTTCTCCAGCGTAGACCAGAGGGGACAGATGTTCAGAGTGAGCAGTAAATCAATGGCAGATGAATCAGAGAGGATTAAAGTTCTCATGTTCAGAGGTGAGCTCCTGCAGCAGCTTTAACAGACCTGAGGACACTGTCTGCCCTGAGTCCTGTCTGTCAGGCCTCAGTCACACTCTGCTAACACATCTGCACGTCTTTAGTTTTAAGTTTGATCGACAAGTTAAAGCAGAGAGAAGATTCTCAGCTACCAGCTGCAGTAAGTAGACGGCACCGTGTCCCGCTGTGACTAATTCATCACATAATCACTTTAACTCAGAGACGCTGTCGAGGTTTTATTTGCCTCACAAGATGAGCAACTGAAGGCTGAGCTGCTTGTTTGTTGCACACATGTTGCTATGAGTGAGTCACTGGAGGCTGTGGAGGAGTTATTAATTCATCATAGCTGGTCCATGTGAGTCCGTTAATATTTGGATTCGCTGTCACGGCCTGAGACTGATCAGGATGTTTGGAGCTGATTTAAATGAAGGCTCTCGTGTGTGAAGCTCTCTGATCATTAACGTGTTTATTTTTATAAAATGACGCAGAGATTAGAGACGTGTTTAATCACGGGCCAGACGCAGAGCTCATTACTTCATGGAGGAACACGTCAGGACGTTCTCCAGACCTGATCAGAAACTCTACAGGGTCTACAGGGTCTACAGGGTACAGGACCTCGTTTAAGATCCTGGAAATGGAGAAACATGTTTCACTTATTTATTATTTATTATTCAAATGGATAACATGATGTCTTAACGTCCTTAGCTGGACCGTTACACTCCTCACCATTCAGAGTCTGTTTATTTGAAAAGAAACAGGACATTTAAATAGAATTACTGAATAAATTCACTAAGAGCTTCTAAGAGGAATCAGGTCTGATCCTGGAGCTAAAAGATCAGCTTTAACTGAACTGATGTGATTTATACATGAAAATAGATTTAATTCTTCAGCATCAATCAGACATTTTAAAGCTCTAATTTATTTATTTATTTATTTATTTAGTGTCTCCTTGTGTCCCCATCTTCTCCCTCTTTAGTCCTGTTCACACAGGATCAGTTTTTCCTGAGGACGTCCTGTCCCCCTTTGACACCAGCTTCAGTTAAATCTACAGATTCTGACCTGATAATAAAAAAGATCATTTTAAAAATCAAACCTGATGTGATGGGACTATTGATCAGTATTTAAATCAGCTCCACCTTTACTGATGAACACATTAATGCTTGATTTAATGGATCCATCCGTCTGAACGGGTGAATGTCTCAGAGACGTCTCCTCTTTGCTCCCTAACATCTGTCTTTGATTTACAGATCATCCTTCATCATTCTCTAGAGACGAGGATCAAACTGTTTTAGTTAGATCGCAGGTCGTCTAGGTTACCACAGATAGAGGAGGTCATTTTATTTTACAGATTATAGATGCGGCCGATTCACATGGATTAAGATCATAGACGACGTCTGAGATTATTATAAATGACCAGAGGTCCCAGATAAAACTAGTCCCATGAGAACAGGGCTAAGATGAGTTTTATTGCTGCTTTTAAACGTCTCATTACGCTCTAAGTCCAAGACGTGTTTACTGACGTTCTCCAGGACGGTGGAGGTGGACGCTAAGTTAATATATTCTAATCGTATAGAGTTAGCTTACGAGCTAGCTGTTAGCTTAGCTGGTTTCCAGATGACGTTGCCTTCTACTGACAGATGATGTCTCCTCTAGTAAACTTGTCTTCAAACGTCTTCTGTTCTCATGTTATTATTCGTCTGGACTCATGTTTGAGTCGACATGATGAATCTATCTCTTTTATCTTGTTCTCTGGTCTCCACCAGCTCCTCAAGGCTTTTCTCTCTTATTATAATAAATAGTCATAATAAAACAATGTGCATCAGATTTCTGCCTCCAGGTTTCACATCATAAAGGACATTTTTAGGCTCCGCCTCCAATAGCAAGTTAAAATATTCAGATTTAATTATATATAGGTTTAATTTTACCAGCGTTCCCTCTCTTTTATCTCATCTTTGGTCTCCACCAGAGTTAACAAACACTTTTCTCTGTTGTTACCTTTGCTCTCCTTGGAGGTGCAGCAGCTCCCCTCGGCTCCTCCACATTTCTCCCGGAGGTCCGACACCTCCCTCTCCAGTCTCTCCAGACGCTCCCGCAGGGCAGCGAAGTCGGCCTCGCATCCACAAGACCCAGAACCGGAACCCGAGGGGACCAGTTTGATCTTGTGGGTCAGAACCAGATCAGAACCGGGGGCCAGGTCGACTTCTTTACCTGGAAAACACAGAGGTGAGAAGCTGAGGCACGGCCGGGAGGACGGGGACGATATTTCCACGGGGTTTTACCTCCTTGGCTCAGGTCGGATGAATCTCCCTGAGAGACGCATCCCTCAGAAATCACCACCTGCAGCAACAGAAAGACACGAGTCCAGTTTCTGTCCTCTAATTAAAACCAGCTCCAGGTTCAGGTTCACAGTAACCCGGCTCACCTTGATGGAGTCCTGCTGGGCCTCCCTTGGCGTCCTTTGACCTCCGACCTGTAGCTCGGTGGAGGTCGGCGGCGTCAGGAGGGCGGGGCCAACCCAGAGGAGGATGAGGAGCAGGGAGGGGATGAAGGGGAGCATGGCTCTTCCCCGGCTGGTTTAGTGAATCTAGAGGCTGAGCTGACGGAGACGAGGTCACCTGGTTTGAGTTTCCTCTTTTCCTCCTGAAACAGAAACAGAATCTCACATTTAAACTTTCACATGAGCTCATTAGACTCCACTTTTCCCACAATTAGCACAAACGAAGGCCATTAGCTGTTTACGAGTCTGTCAGTTGAGCACGTCGGCCAAAAAATAAAATACAACCCTGATGGAAAAATCAACAGAGGTTTGTTGTTGCGCTGCCAGGACCCTGAGTCATCAGAACCAAGAGCCAGAACTAAATCAGGTTTGTTTGTGGATCGTCTCCTGACGTTTGACTCCGAGTGGAGATCAGAATAAACGCTACTGACTTATTGCTTCTTTATATTTGACAGTTAATCAGTGTGTTTAAAACTTAATATTTGCAGAATCACAATAATAATTGAGAACACACGAATATAATGATCTCTCTGTGTGCACCAACAGAAATGCTTTCTGAGATGAACACGGTCAGAAAACCTTCCACCGATGATGAACTAGAGCTTCATCCTCCTCCAGGTAACTGAGTCTGAGGTCATCTCTCCAACCAGTCTGACCTCTGACCTCTGACCTCTAGATAAAACCAGAACGCTTCTAGTTCTAGATTAAATGTAAATGTGGAGAAGACTCAGAGAGCTGAGGTTCATCCATTCATCTCAATGAGTCACCTTGACTTTGACCTCTGACCTGTAAGTAGCTAGAGGTCGATGGCGCCATGAGGGCGGGGCCAATCAGGAGGAGGATAACTGATAGATAAACAGAACATCTGTTTGATCTGTGGGGAGGAGGAATGGTAACGGGAGCAGCTCTGGGACGTCCCTCTAAGTCAGGGGTGTCAAACTTATTTTAGTTCAGGGGCCACATACAGCCCAGTTTGATCTTAAGGGGGTCGGACCAATAACACGATAGTGTATTTACCTATAAATAACGACAACACCAAATGTTTCCCTAAGCACCACATTTCTTAAGTAAAAGAATTGCAATTTCTGTTCTAGGTCTTAGTTGCTATGTCCACAAATCTGTGTGAACCCTTGGAACAGCAGTTACTTTTATTGGAAAAATTGCAGTTAATGTCTTCAATGTAATTTTTGCACTTCGCAAATTCATCCCGCAGGCCAGATTAGACCCTCTGGCGGGCCGGTTTTGGCCCCTGGGCCATATGTTTGACGCATATGCTCTAAGTCAACGACGTCTAATGAGCTCAATAACAGTTAAATTATAAATGATCATAAACATTAACAAGACCAGTCAAGTTTAGACATTTAGAAATGTTATTAATTAATGTGTTCACCAGGGAGAACCAGCAAAGACCTGAGACAGGATTCAGTTAATGATTCAAGGATTTATATCAACAGGTTTAATCTCAGAGACTCAGAGAAGTCAGAGATGAGTGATACGGATCCAGTCAGTGACTCCTTAAACTCATCTTTAATATCAGCTGGGCTACGATAGATGAATTAATCAGTAAAACACAAAAGACTTTTTATTTAATTAAACAATAATCTCAACACTTGAATCATTAATGGATTTATATATACTCTAAGTAGTCGTGTTTTAAGACACATAAATATTTAAATCATGATGTTTAAATGACACCTCTGTCCACATGTGTCCACATGTGTCCACATGTTCCTCTGACCCGACCCATACCAGGAGCGTTCAACATCTGGGCTTTAATTTACGTCCCAGTCTGGACATCGTGCTTCAGTGAGAACAATTAGCTTGTAAATAGCTGCTGGTCCAGCTGCTGCCACCGGAACCCCCCCCCATAGACCCCACCCCGCCAGGACGACCCTCCACCTCCTGCTGCTGGAGCCTGAACACTGACTGGACTGATGGTGACGCTTTGATTCTTCTGGTTGTTGAATAAAACTGATATCTCTACCGTTCCTCTTCCTTGTTAAAAACCTGGAACTACATTACCCACGATGCAACGTGACCTTTGTTCATATTGATTTAATTAGCTGCAGCTCAGAAGCAGATTTGTGCTAATTTCAACAAACTAAATAAAAACTAATATTTCACTTTGAGCAGGTTATTTATTAAAACACATTTTAATTCCACTGAGGTTTTATCAGTTTACTTTACACTTTATTAGTTTTATTATTTATCCTGTTGTTGTTATTGTTGCGTCTGAATGTCAGGACTTAGTTTCAGTTCATTTCATGAACCACAACAAACAAAAAAAACGAACCTTGAGACCTTTACTTTTTAAATAATAACTAACATTAACATCTCTGTAATCATGACCTCTGTGTTGACTCAGACAGAAAACAGGAACCAGCAGCTAACGCTAACGCTAACACTGTATGATTTAATGCGTCACAGACCACAGAGCGTCTACTGTCTCTATTTAGCCTCTACTCCTGATGAACACTCTTGTTTCAGTGGTTTCAGTCTGTGAAGATTAAAGAAGTAAAATGTGTTAAAATGTGACATTTAACGAATTACATTGATTTTTATTTATGTTTTAAAAATAAATAATTTGGTTTTTAAAATGTCAGAAAACTGGAAAAATAATCAGTAAAACTCGTTCTGATCAACAAAATAGAAATCATGAATTAATATTTGATAAAGTGAAGAGAACACGTCGTCACTGCAGCAGATGATTCAAACACAAACTAAATGAAATAAGAAGTTAACATGACATCACTCTGAGGACCATGTTAAATACCTGCACATATTTAATAAAGCATTCATTTAACAGATCAGTCAATGTCAGATAAACTTTCATTATTATTTTAGAGTTCAATATTTTTCTGCATTTTATTTAAAATCTAAACGAAGCGTCTGAGCTCTGAAGGAACGTCTCAAAGTTAATCTCTTATCTCGTCGCCTCAAGTTGCTGCAGAATCTCAAACATCAGAGAACGTTTAAAGCGTTTGAATGAAACAGATGAAATGTGTGAATGTGATCTGAGTTTGTTCCTGTTGTTGTGAGGATCTGAAGAAGCATCTTACCTGCTCTGAGTCCTGCAGCTGCTTCTGTCTGAGCTCTCATTGACTGACCAGCAGGACCAGGACCAGGACCAGGAGGAGGAGGAGGAGGAGGAGGAGGATGGACGGATGAAGAGAGGGAAGGAAAAGCCAGAGACGAGGAGGGGAGGAGGAGAGCAGTAAAATTTTCTCATACTTGAAGAATTTTCCCTCCCTCCCTCCCTCCTTCCCTCTCTCTCTCTCTCGCTCTCTCTCTCTCTCTCTCTGATGTAATTCTATGTGCTTTACAGGTCCCGGCTGGGCGGAGGGCTTCAGATGGAAAACATCTGAATTTTTGGATGTTTTTAAGGCGCCTCAAATCTTTAATGTGTTTTGAAGGGGTCTCTGTCCATGACGTTAGAGGCAGCCTCCTCTGTTGGACGCTGATAATGACAGAGCTCAGACGCTTGGCTGAGCTCAGAGAGAATCAGATAAATCTAGAAACGTGCAGAGCTTCCTGACGACGCAGGAGGAGATCACCACCAGAGGAGATACAACACTCTGGACGTTAAGACATATCTGAATGATTTCATCTGGAGGTCTGATTATACGTCATGTTAGACTCTAAATAATAAAGGTTATAATCAGCTGTTTATTTATTAAAGAATGACTAGAATCGTTGATGTTGTTCTGTTGGAGCAGATTCACTTTGTTTCTGTCCTTGACTGATGAACTGATGAACTGAGTCACAGACGTTTGCTTTCAGACGTGTGAAATTCTGTGAGAGAAGAGAGAATGTATAAAGGTCAGAGGTCAGAGGTCACATACTGGAGCTCTGGAGGAAGGTCAGAGGAGGTGAAGGATGTGATGATCACCTGGTTCAGACTCCTCCTCCTCCTGCTATGAAGAAAACCTCCTTTTAAACTAGACTCCTCTAATGACCTGCTCCTTCTGGTGGTGGTAACCATGGTAACCTCTACTAATCAACGTCAGGTGATAAGTGTGGACAGAGACGATGGAGACGTGGAGACATCTTGGTCGTCTTCTAAGACTCTCAGGACTGGAGGAGGACATGGAGGAGGAGGACATGGAGGAGGCTAGGAGGAGCTACTATTAGCTGTGATGCTAGGAGGAGCTACTGTTAGCTGGGAGGCTACTAGGAGCTACTGTTAGCTGTGAGGCTAGGAGGACCTACTGTTAGCTGGGAGGCTACTAGGAGCTACTGTTAGCTGGGAGGGAGGAGCTACTGTTAGCTGGGAGGCTAGGAGGAGCTACTGTTAGCTGGGAGGCTAGGAGGAGCTACTGTTAGCTGGGAGCTAAACAGACGGTGAGTTGAGGTTCTCTAATCAGAGGCCGAGGGTCAGTCAGCTTCATTATCAGATTTACAAGCAGAGCTCCTCTAACCTCTCTGCTCCTCAGGCTTCTCTCCTGGCTGCTCGTTAAGACATCAGCTCTGTCTCTAGATTTATGTTCTCTCTCTCCATCATCTCCTTTAAAACTGTTCCTCATCTCTGACGGGGTGAATTCTAACACAGACAGTGATGTTCTAAACAAAGAACCCAGTCACATCTGTCTGACTGTGGATTATTCGTGGGTTCCAAACTCTTTAGAGATGGTTCTGGAACCTTTTCCAGCCTGATGAGCAACAACAACTCTTTCTCTGAGCTCCTCAGAAAGCTCCTTTGTCCACAAACATGTGTTGTGAAGATCAGACTGAGACAAATCCCTGATTTATTTAAACTAAACCAGGAACTGAACCACACCTGAGTCTCATTACATTGATGGAAACTCTTCTGAACACATGGACTCTGATTTAATCCTAGAGGAGCTCCTCTCTGATATGTAATATTGGTGTATTTTTAGTCTAATATCTCTGTCTTATGTGTCTGACTGGGTTCTATTTGTCTTCTTTCAGGACTTGATGATGTTTTGAATCATTTTTAAGCAGAAATATAGATTCTGTTTTGAGTCAAGTATCATATTCATCATCAACAGCTGATTTTATGATCTTAAAGAGAACCTGGAGGTCTTTAGATGATCCAGAGTGACACAGACGCTACAGAAACTCAATGTTTCCTCTTAAATATCACCACGTGTCTCCTTGAAGACAAACACAGCAGGAGCTGAGGCAGGAGCTGAGGCAGGTGACCTTTCCTGTGCTTCACGTTTCAAACTGACTTCATTCACTGTCTGATGAGAAACTAATTTACTGTCAGAGAGGACTCATGTGTGATCCAGACCACTGTTAACGGCCGACCCGATGACTCCTCATCACGAGTCTCATAAATGACTGAGAAGCCTCTGAAACCAGAAACACATGGCCGATGAGTTGTGTTTTAATGTGCGTGGCTGGCCGAGCCGAGCCGAGAGGCTGGCAGCGCGGATCCTGTAAAGCTGGAAACGCTAATTTAAGGCGACACCGACGTCTTGATTGCTCCGTCAGCGGCTCTGAGTGATGGAGCTGCTGTGTGACGGTCATTGATTTATTTCCACGGAGGTTTCAGGCAGTTTTTAACAAAGTGTGATCACACAGATCCAGGTTTCATGAGTGTATGAGTCAGAGGGCATCGTCAGTATGAGAGTATATTACCTCTGAAGAGCAGCAGAAAATAACAGTTAAAGACCAGTGGAGGAAATGACTGTTCATACCAGCAGGGGGCAGCAGTCTGGCTAGGAAGCTAGGAGGAGCTACTATTAGCTATTAGCTTCATCTGGACAGAAATCAATAAATAATAATTTAACTGTCATGATGCACACAGAAAAAAAAAAACAGCTGTTCATGGTTCTGAAACAACAGTAGAGATCCATTACGGACAGCAGCTGATAAGTACGGTGGCCCTGAAGGTCAAAATACAACAATATTTCAGATTAGGAAAGTGTAGGTAATCTTTTTTCTGACTGGACTGAACCCCACAGTGTTTCTACTTCGCTGTGTCCGTGCACGAGTTTTAAACCGCGTTGGAAAGAACGGAGGACAAGATGACATTAATAAGAGGACATACATATAATGTCATTCTTGATGCTTTCAACCCATCATGACATTAACATGTGCCGCAGAACCCTGAAAGCACGGTTGAAGGAGTTAGGACTGAGGAGACGGGGCAACTACGTCCTCATCGTGTGTCCCCTCGTCCTCTTTAAATGATGACAATGTCTTTCCACCAGATACACAGACATTTGGCAACGACTCAAACTTCTTTCCACAGTGTTGACTGTACATGTCGTCTGCTGCTTTCAAAGCTCATCACAGTGTCTACACTTCACGTAGCTGACCATTCACAAGGAGTTATTTCTAGAAACAACCAATCACATCAGCTTATATTTTATCACGTGTTCTGTCCAATCAGAAACAAGAAGTGTTGTCCCTACCCTTTCAGTAATCTGACATGTCATTGCGTTTTGACCTTCAGGGCCACAGTAGATCAGAGACCAGATCTCAAGTGCTGGCTGGGGACGCATGTGGAGACACGTTTATATTAAGACCAGGTGGAGATGCAGGGTCTTAGAGATGGACAGGTGAGACCAGGTGTTGATGTAAAGGTCTGAATGAGTCACATACGTCATTGCTGTGATTGGTTGAGGACCAGATGATGCAGAGGTATTTATTTCTCTGGATCAGTTGAAGCTCATAATTAAATCCAGATGTTACCAGCCTCTGATAAGAACAGACTCTGGTGGAACCTGACCTGAGTAGCTTTGATGCAGTAACTCTTAGACTGTGGTTACAGTGATGGAAGTGGTTTTATATGAAACCTTACCGCTGCTCTGTGGCTGCAGGTCGACCTCAGGAGGTGTCTCTTCTTCCTGTTAGCTGCTTCCGTTTAAAAGCCTCGTCTTACCTCAACCTCAGAACCACATCTGACTCTCAGCGTTTCCTCCGACAGAGAAGCTGAGCTCATGGTGAGGAACATGACTCCAGGTCTCCTCCAGCCAGAGCCGACAACATAAACATCTCCACTCTCTCTCCTCATGGTTTCACATCCACCTCTGCAGCTGCAGCCTGACGGTCTATTAGCGTCGAGGGGATCCAGCTCGCTGCCCGTTCCCCGGCCCGATGTCAAGCCGAGTTACATCAGGACGGATCAGACTTTCACCAGCGAGTCCAGCTCCGCTCCAACGGGCCCGTCAGGACCGGTCCACCTGTCTGGCTGCACGCCTGCGGGGGGAAAGACAAATAAGTCATGAGTTGGACCTGCCAGGCCTCGCTTAGCTAACGCAGAGCTGACAGTCGCTGTGATGGCTTTTAAAGGACGGGAGGTGAAGTTTGTAAACTCAGCACAGAGACGCCATTCATGACGCTACGCTGAACGGTTCTCAATGCTTCACCAGGACATCAGCTCATTTACTTGTAAAGATTTAGGTTTTCTGCAAATAAGGAGTGTTTAAAGGGTGGACGTCAACATCTAGAGGATAGAAACCAAACATCTGGACATTAATTATTTAACTGGTGGCAAAATAAGCAACTTAAAAACACGAGGCATGGTTTATAAAGCCAGTGAAACTAGATTCTACATAGATACACAACTTAGAATCTAGATATTTTATTCTTGTTTTCACAGTTTAGATAAAGAACGTCTCATCTTTCCTGTTGATCCATACCAAAGAGTAATCCAATGAAAGGTTGGTCCAGATTAACAAAACTAAAGAAATCAAAATACAAAGAGCCAGGACACAAACCAACCAGAGACAGAGACACCAGCTGTAACGAGGGACAGGTGAAACCAACGAGGGGGCGGGGAAAGACAAAAGACAGGAAGTAAAACAATTTAAAAGACAAAGAGAAAACTGATTACAAAATAAAACAGGAAACAACAACATCATGATGAATCATCAACACCTGGTCTACACCTGTCCATCTCTGTCCCTGTGTCTCCACCTGGTCTTCATATAAATGTGTCCACACGCATCATGATCTCTGATAATAAATGAAATAAAGACTCACAGTCTCCTCTAGTTCAGATTAGTTTGTAGTTTAGTTTGGTTCTCAGCTCCAGGACCAGAATCTTTTAAAAGTCTCTCATTACTAATGAACAGACATCACTGATTCATGTGATCATTTCTAATAGTGGATGAATGAATGAGTTAAACTCCTCTTCCTCAGATCAGCCCTGTTGAGTAGGTGGTCTTTAATGTGACCCAGGACTCATTGTGTGTTCACACTACCAAAGGAAGGAGGTCATATGTGTCCCAGACCACCTCCACATGTGGACTGACACCAGATCAGTGTTCACACATGGACCTGTTTAACCTGGACTCTAGAGACCAGATCAGTGTTCACACCTGGACCTGTTTAACCTGGACTCTAGAGACCAGATCAGTGTTCACACCTGAACCTGTTTAACCTGGACTCTAGAGACCAGATCAGTGTTCACACCTGGACCTGTTTAACCTGGACTCTAGAGACCAGATCAGTGTTCACACCTGAACCTGTTTAACCTGGACTCTAGAGACCAGATCAGTGTTCACACCTGGACCTGTTTAACCTGGACTCTAGATACCAGATCAGTGTTCACACCTGGACCTGTTTAACCTGGACTCTAGATACCAGATCAGTGTTCACACCTGGACCTGTTTAACCTGGACTCTAGATACCAGATCAGTGTTCACACCTGGACCTGTTTAACCTGGACTCTAGAGACCAGATCAGTGTTCAAACCTGGACCTGTTTAACCTGGACTCTAGATACCAGATCAATGTTCACACCTGGACCTGTTTAACCTGGACTCTAGAGACCAGATCAGTGTTCACACCTGGACCTGTTTAACCTGGACACTAGAGACCAGATCAGTGTTCACACCTGGACCTGTTTAACCTGGACACTGGAGACCAGATCAGTGTTCACACCTGGACTTATCATAAAGGATACTGACATCCCGTTGATGGTGAAGTGATCCCCAGATGAAAAGGTTTTTGTTCTTCTTCATCTTCAACACACCAACTAACAGATGAGTCACTGATGCTGTGTTCATGTTGCTCCAGCGTTTGTTGACTCTGTTGGACGTCGCCGTCTGAAACTTGATCAGTTGAAGGTTTGAAGCTCATCATGTATGAGGGGTGTTGGTTCGGCTCCCACTGAAACCGTCCCGTGGCTTCTTCTCCTCCCGTTGGTCGTGCTTGAAGAGGACACATCTGAAGACAAGATGGGAATAAGCAAATGAAAGACACCAGTGTCTCTGGCCCGGGACCTTATTCTGATCTCATTTTGTTCTGGACTGTAAACGTGTCTGCAGGAAGGAATTCATCCCAATGTAACGGGTCACCGTCGCTTCACCGTAAAACCGTCAGTGTCACCTTCATGGGACATGCTCCGTCACACCTTTAACCAGCTTTAAAATAAACACACAGGCTGCAGCTGGGACGTCTGCCGTTGGGACGTCTACTGCTGGGACGTCTGCAGCTCCAGAGCTCATCACATCATTTATCACAACAATCCTTCATCAATAAAACCTAAAATCATGTGGTGTTGTTAAAAGAAGTGAGATAATAAACACAAACACTTCACAGAGGAGAGTCTGAGGCTGATTATAGTCGATTTTAATCAATGAGAAGTTTCACCTCATCAACGTCTCAGAGTCTCTCAGTGTCAATAATAATAATAATAATCATAATAATAATAATAATAATAATGAATGAAAATGTGTTTTCTACATTTAATCATGGACATATTTTGTGTATCACGCTATAAAATGATTAGACAGATGATATTATTCCTTTATATTCTTCCATGTGTCAGACATAACATCCTGTAGTTCCTCTATCGTCCACTAGAGGCTCCACCATTGACCTCCATGTTAAATCAACAGGTTTACATCCTGGTACTAAAACTGTTCTGGTCTCTAGAGATAAATTCTCCTTCATGATGAACTCACCTGTTTAAAATGATCAAGGGTTAAAGTTCTGCAGATTCCTCCTAGCCTCCTAGCTAACAGTAGCTCCTAGCCTTCTAGCCTCCTAGCTAACAGCAGCTCCTAGCCTTCTAGCCTCCTAGCTAACAGTAGCTCCTTCTAGCCTTCTAGCCTCCTAGCTAACAGTAGCTCTTCCTAGCCTTCTAGCGTCCTAGCTAACAGTAGTTCCTCCTAGCCTCCTAACCTCCTTGCTAACAGTAGCTCCTCCTAGCCTCCTAGCTAACAGTAGCTCCTCCTAACCTCCTAGCTAACAGTAGCTCCTCCTAGCCTCCTAGCTAACAGTAGCTCCTCCTAGCCTCCCAGCCTCCTAGCTAACAGTAGCTCCTCCTAGCTTTCTAGCCTCCTAGCTAACAGTAGCTCCTCCTAGCCTCCTAGCTAACAGTAGCTCCTCCTAGCCTCCCAGCCTCCTAGCTAACAGTAGCTCCTCCTAGCCTTCTAGCCTCTTAGCTAACAGTAGCTCCTCCTAGCCTAGCTTTGTACCCAGTTACCATCGCATACAGTCCTGATAGAATGCTGCAGCTCTTCCTAACTAATTAGTTTAAAGACCATAAACATGTTTTGATCCGTGTGAACACTCAGTAAACAGATGTTGGGTCGTGCAGGTAGAGACCAGGTCAGATCAGATGAACACACCAGAACCAATGAGTCTGCAGCGCCGGGTAAAAGACGGACACTCAGTGTTTCCACAGTGGAGCTTCAGCCGAGTGGATGGTGGACGTGAATAATGTCCTCACCACTTACACAGCATCAGAGTCAGGAAGTCTCTCCACCAATCAGCTGCCAGATCTGGAGCTCTTACACATTCATGCCAGCGTTAAGACAAAAAAGAAATAAATCTACACGTGATGAAATGAAATCCTGAAACATTCTGAACGTTGACATTCATCCAGGATCTGCACAAACAGGAGCTGAGGACCTGGACACGTCTCCTCATCCTGATACTTTGACGTTTACTTTAATTCTTTCCTCAGGTTTTTATTTTTTTTTTGTTTTACGAGAACAATCTGTTTTCAGCAGACTTTCTTTCTTTTTCTTCTTGGTGCTGGTTGTTGTGTCGTCTTTGTGTTGTTGCTGTGTTGAGCGTCGGCCTTCAGACTCTGGTTTGTTCATCTCAGAGAGCGACTGGAAGGACATCAAGAAACGCCACGGCTATCACTCCTCAGAGAGAGGGAAGCGTGGGCAGGTTTTACAAGACAGACAAAGATTTCTGACTACCTTTGTCTTTTTTCTCTCCTCATTTCTTGGACGTTCTCGTTCTTTTTTTTCCTCTTTTCATCCTCTACTCCGTCATTCCTTCACCATATGGGCTCCTCACCTCTCGTCTCGTAAAAGGCTGAAGGACATAAACCTGGAGGTGGACGACACGAGCTCTGAGAGAATCAGCTGCAGCAGAGACGGAGGCTTAAAAACAGTTTGTAGAAGTTTTAGCTGAATGACTGAAACTGGTGCTAATTGTCTCTTCACGTCTGTCTGGGAAACGTTCTCATCGTTAAAGGTTAAATGTTTCTCAGAGACGTGGAGCTGGACCGACTCCAGCCTTTGTCTTGGCCGAGGACCGGGACAGACTCTGTGGGACGGCTCAGAGATGCTTGTGAAGTTTCTGAAATGTCACAGAAACTCAATGGTCACACCTATTGACATGGAGGGGTTACTGAACAGGCCCCAGAGACCAGGGGCCCCAGAGACCAGGGGCCACTGTTACTAGAGACTTCAAAGTCAAACAAACGATCACAACACAGGAGCAAGGCCACAAATACTAACAACACTCTCAGAATAAACTCTGCAAAGCAAAGAGCTGCAAAATGTCTGCAAAGAGACACAAACACATGCAAAACACTTAGATTAGATGAAAATACATCTCAAAGACTCATAAACCAACCAAGAGAAAAGGCAAAAAACTACAGAAAGCTACAACAGAACACTGAAAAATAAAGAGAAGAGAAGCAAAGGGACCAGAAACAGAGAAAACCAAACTGAAGGTTGAACAAACATGAACACAGATGGATCTAAAGCTCACGACCAGAAACACATGCAAGACACAACAAAGATAAAACAGAGTCAGTCTGGATCCGATCAGTCAAGATGTTCGTGTTTGCTCTGAACTCCTTTCAGTTTTTTTTTAATCGCTTTCCGAACACGTCACTGAGGGAACACGTCACGTCAGAAGCCTCCCGACGTTCCCAGGAAGCTGAAAGCTGCCTTTGTAGCAGCAGAAGAGGAGGAAGAACATTTTCCTCTGGGAAATTCAAACTATCTGAATAATGCTGAGAGTCAGAGCCGAGGGAGGAGACGCACGAATAAAAGAGAAGCGCTGTTTAACGGGACACTGAAATTCATCCTGAGGAACCAAGAATTTAGAAGAATCACAGTTTCCTGACTCAACACTGAAAGCTTTGCCACGGCTGTAGTTTAAAGTTTACCAGCCCTGGGGGGCCCCTACTGCCCCGGGGCCCCAAACAGTTGCACCTCTGTCTGAGATACCTTCAGTCTATTTAGAGTCATGAACCCTGAGTCTCTCCCTGTGTCTGCGTGGGTTCTCTCCAGGTTCTCCAGCTTCCTCCCACCATCCAAAGACATGCTCATTAGGTTCATTGGTGATTCTAAATTGGCCGTAGGTGTGCGTGTGAGTGCGAATGGTTGTCTGTCTCTCTGTGTTGGCCCTGCGATGGACTGGCGACCTGTCCAGGGTGTACCCCTGCCTCTCGCCCGATGACAGCTGGGATAGGCTCCAGCAGACCCCGCGACCCTTAGCAGGAATAACCGGGTATAGAAAATGAATGAATGAATGAACCCTGAGTCTCTCTGCAGATTAAATGATCAACCTTAAGTTTAATTTGTGTAGATTAATATTAATGTTTATTATCTGGACGTAGAATGAACTGAACTAAACCGTTGTTGTGTTCTTCATCTTCATCTTCAGTCTGAGGCTGAACACGCTGCAGGACCCCGTCCCACATTAGAGACGCATATTTCACTCCCAGCTGTTAAAAGCATCAGTGCAACCCTGAACATCTGGATGGTGGGGGGGACACCTTTATTGGGGACACATGACTGCATCGCACAACCCCAAAAGACCCCCCCCCCCCCCCCCAACTGGAAACCCCAGCTGTCAGTTTAATGGTTCCCAGGTGAAAGGTTCCCTCTGTGTTTCAGTCAAACACCTGAAGGTTAAAACTAAATATATCAACGTACAGAACAGAAGATGGTTTAACTGTGACCAGCAGGGGGCGATGACGGGCGGGACGTCTGGGGGCGTGGTGATGAAGAAGAAAACGCAGCGGGACCAACAAATTTAAATTTATATTAGTTTTTTTGTTTTTTTTTAAATGTTTAATGTTATTTTAAATTTTATCGTATCTTTATTTTATTTTTTAATTATTTTCATTAATTTTCTATTTTACTTACATTAATTTCTAGCTTCTACTTTAACTCTGCAACCTAACGATAAAATTAATCATTAAAATAAAATACACGGAAAAAATAAGCAGAATTTATTTATTATCACATCAAGAACAAAACTAAAAATGAAATATGTATAAATAGATCATAACCAAGAAACACACACTCCTTTTATTCTCTATTTATTCTATTTATTGATTTTATTGACAGAAAACAAACAAAAGGAAGAATTTATATTTCATGACTCTGACAGTAAATATATTATAAATTCAATTCACTTCAATTTTATTTATATAGCGTCAATAACAATACAAATCGTCTCAAGACGCTTTACAAAAACCCGGCCTGATTATCATCATTTTGATAAATCTCAGTTAAAAGAGGGAGGAGGTCGGGGTGGATGGTTGGTGAACAGAACATCCACTATCACAGAGATGATTCTAGAATAATGAACTCATTCATGTCAATAGAAACGTATTTATTATTACAGTTTATTAAGTGAAACACTTTATTATTATTATATGAAGTTTGACAAAGAATATAAAGGCCTTCAGATGAAGACTGAGTGGAGGGGAGGGGTCACTGTGATTAAAGCTGCAGTGGAAAGACGGACGGATGCGTTTAGAAGCGTGTCGTCTGACTGACAGTGACGAGGTCTGATGCTGATGAGACGGAGCAGGAGGAACAGCTGAAGGGCTCATTATGGGATGGATTCAACGGGATGAAGACGTTTGTTCCGTCGTCAAATAAACGACATCTGCAGGAAGAGTTTAAACCACGAAGACGTTTCAACTCAAACACTGAAGAGTCGTCAGAGAGAAGAGGAAGAAGATTTATTAATGTTTAGAATATTTACTGGAATATACGACGTATACTTTTATAGTTTTATCTGAGTTCAGTTGATGATGAGAATCAGTGGAAAGAAATCTGAACTGAATGTGTCGATGGAAACCTCTGCCACTGCTGTAGTTTAAAGTTTACTGGCCCTCAGGGGCCTCCTGCTCATCCAGGGATATCTGTAAATTATTACTATTATTATATTTTATTTATTATCATTTAATTGTTTTCTTTTGCATCTGAGCCAGTGTTGGTGTAAAGACTGAATTACAATTAAAATAAAAGTAAATAAGAAGAACATCATTAAACCTATTTTCTTCTATTTCTTCTTGTTTTCATCTTGTTTTAAGTTTAAATCTTTTAAATCATTTATTCTGCACACTGACATATTAAACACATTAAACATATTAAGCATATTAAACATATATCTACAGACATATTTCCAGACTCTTCTCTTCCAGACTTGTCGTGCGGTTCACGTCTAAAATGAAACGTGATGGTTTTGTTGAGCGGAGCAGAAACTAAAGCTTCATTTCCTCTCTAAAGAGCTGCAGGAATCAGCTCAGATTAACACGCTGCAGCTGCCAGACGTCCACCGCCTCCTTTTCCACTCATCTCGTGTTCTTTTCTCCATTAAACTCTTGGTTTTACAGCAGCCGTCACATGAGCCAAAGATGATGAACATTACCGTTGGTGGTTCTCTGGCTGCAGCCGATGAATCTGCTGCCACAGCTATAAAATCTATAAATGTGCATTAAAGGATCTGGATTAAATGTCAGACTGTCAGCAGGTTCTGGATCCAGGATCTGAAGATTAAAAAACACCTGCAGCTGAATTAAAGACGACAAACGACAGACGAGTCAACGTGAACGGAGACGTGAAACACTCCTCATGGTCCCAGGTGGTTTCATTTAGTACTTTGATCTGAAATGGAGATAAATTACAGGAAGTGTTCTGGAACAGACAAAATAAATAATAAATAAATACACACACACATCTGGGTGATTTCTGGTTTCACTGCAATACCACAACTCACCACCAGGGTGAACAATAATGTCCTTAGTTAAAATGGAGAAAAGACAATCAGTCTACTACTGCTAATAAGCTATGAAGAGCTACGGTTAGCTAGGAGGCTAAGAAGCAAGGAAGAGGTCCAAAGAGCTGGTCTCTCCTGAATCAGCTGATCAGTTGGTCTAAACTTTATTAATTCTATCTTCATATATAGTTTAAAATCAAAGACGTCCTCTAACGGCTCCGTGTGAAGACATGAAGACGTTTGTTCTGATCTCAGGACAACAGCTCTGCTGCTGGAGGTTCACCTCCTCAGGACTGAGACCAGGACCTGGTGTAGACGTCCTGATGACGTTCTTGGTCCTCAGAGGAAGAACCACCAGACCATGACTGGTCTGATCAGAACCACATGTGTCAGACACCATGATCCTCAGTACAGGACCCTGGTTCTGGTTCTCCTCCTTTTTTGGACCTCCTCATTTTCCTCCTCATCTTCTTCCTCTTCCCTCTCTTCATGTAATAAATATGATCCAAGCTCCTCCCATCTCCTGTATTTTTACCATAAGATCAGACGTACGTTACCGTGAACCAGCCGTTGATGAACAGTTTTACTGCCGCTGTTAGAGACGTTTGTCTTTTCCTGATAAAAGTCATTTATAGACACAGAGACAGTCTTTGTGATTGTTCCTTCATCTGTCTCTTCAGCCTCGTATGAAAAACTCATCATCAACGTTCTCCAACCAAACGGCTCAGGGTCCAGAGTGACCAGCGAGTTATCTGCTCAGGTGTTTGTAGAAGCAGGTTTTATTATTTTATGATTTATATTATCTGTAGCTAAATATGATTTATTGTTAATAAAAGGATGAATAATGGGATGTCAGCCATAACAGTCAGAACAGTTTGTCCTCAGAGCTGACGAGAGAAGAAATGTTCCACTGGAAGGATTTGACTTTGACCAGAACCAGACTGTGACGGTCTACAGAGGTCCAAGGAGCTGGTAGCTGGGAGGCTAGGAAGCTAGGTAGAGCTACTGTTAGCTGGGAGGCTAGGGAGCTAGGTAGAGCTACTGTTAGCTGGGAGGCTCAAGGAGCTACTGTTAGCTGGGAGGCTAGGAAGCTAGGTAGAGCTAATGTTAGCTGGGAGGCTCAGAGGAGCTACTGTTAGCTGGGAGGCTAGGAAGCTAGGTAGAGCTAATGTTAGCTGGGAGGCTAGGAAGCTAGGTAGAGCTACTGTTAGCTGGGAGGCTAGGAAGCTAGGTAGAGCTACTGTTAGCTGGGAGGCTAGGAAGCTAGGCAGAGCTACTGTTAGCTGGGAGGCTCGAGGAGCTACTGTTAGCTGGGAGGCTAGGAAGCTAGGTAGAGCTACTGTTAGCTGGGAGGCTAGGAAGCTAGGTAGAGCTACTGTTAGCTGGGATGCTACAGAGCTAAGAAGCAGATCTGAACCTGAACATGCTGTCAATAAAACTAGATTCTGTTGTTCTCAGTTAAAATCCGGTTGTTTACAGAGACCAGTAAACTCCTCTTTAACTCCTGTAATTGCTCTTTACTGTTCATTAGTTTAACGAGGATCATTATGTTTCATGAACTCAGGAAACGTCTTCCAGATCACGTTTGTTTTCTCCTGACAGCAGCAGCTCTCTAAGTGGATCTGCTTTATTACATCTGAATGTATTTTCCATAATAAACTCAGCAGTGATGAAGTTTCACTAAACGAGCTCATGAAACCAGAATTAACATCCGTTCATTAACTTCATCACTGACGGAAGAAAATCCTCATCACAGCAGAAACAACACTGGATGGTTTTAATCCTCCTGGATCCACACATTTAATCTTTGAGTTGATTTTAATCTGATAATCTTCAGCTTTAAGGCCTGTTAACGAAGGACGACAAAAAGATGCACTTGAACGCACCACAAAGACTAGAACCTCCTACACCTCTTGATACCAGCAGGTGGCAGTGTTCTGGATTCATCACTTCACCACTTCATGATCCACGACCTTCTAACAGGGTTTTAATATATTTAATAAACTATGAATTAATTATACGTTGAGTCAATAAAATAAACTTTCACACTGAGATATCAATAACTACATAAATGAATCTTAACCATTTTAAAATTGGCAAAGATTTGTCCATGATGGCGGCCATTTTGGAAATGGTTGCCAAAAGCTAGTGACTGCAGCGCCTGGATAACTCCACCAGGGGGCAGATGGTTTATAACGGGTATTTAAAGATGTGTAGTATTAAACTTTTAGTAACATTTATTAATCTTTATGTTGTACACACTGTTGTTTTTAAAGACGTAGCATGAAGATAATCTAGTGCTTGTTATGTAAATGTAAAGAATGAATAAAATGAATCAATATAATCTTAACATAAATGTTTATCTTTCTTTCTTCTTCAGTCTGACTTCAGGTCACTCAGGTTTCATGCAGAACTCTGTCGCCCCCTGGTGGCTGAAGGAAGAATTACACGTGTGAACAGAGTTTGAGAGTTCAACACATTTAACAGTGTTTTATTTCTAATCTGGTCCTGACTGAAGGATTAAATCTAACCTGAGAGGAGCCTGCAGCGGTTTGGTTTCCCTCTAATTAAACCGTCCCTTCACTTTATTTCTCCTTCCTCTGATTTGTTGTTTTTTCTCCTGCAGCAACATGTGACCTCACGTTGACCTCACGTTGACCTTCCCCGTGACCTCCAGGCCTGAAAACATCCAGCGACATTTACAGCTCAACAATAAACATCACCTGTGACCTGTGACCACAAATAAATACCTCTGCATCACCTGGATCCTCCAACAACCAATCACAGACATTTAAACTAATTCAACTGTCCATCAATACATTAAGCCCCGCCCCCAAATGATCTGATTGGCCCAGTAGTAGAAACAGAGACTCCAGATAAACTTTACTAAACTAAGATGTTTAAACAATTTCCTTGAAGGATTAATAAAGTATTCTGATTCTGAAGTTTCTCCTTGATGATTAAATTAATAAAAAGGTTTATTAGGAGAGAAATGTTAAATGTATTAAGAAAAATAAAATGACTTAAAAATGTAATTTTAATAAATAAAATATGATTTAGTGAATCAAATTAAAAAGCCAAACCTTTGAGATGAATTTATAAAAGAGAACAAAGTTTAATTTACACAATAAATATCTAATTTATGATTTAGGTTTTAAAAACATTTAAGGTCAAAGAGTAAATTTAAAAGTTTAAAAATCTAAAACCAAGATCATGTATTTCTTCTTCTGTGGTAGAAACGAAGATTTAACCAGTTAGGCATTAGCATGTTAGCATGTTAGCATTAAAATAAAACCAGAGCACTGTGGGTTTTTCTACCTTCAGACTTCCTCAGTTATTTTATTGTTTCTGTATCAAACTCAACACTTGGCTCCTACAAACGTGAAGAATTACAAAGACAAAGTATTTACATGATTTCATCTCATTTAAATAAGAAAGAAAAGAAAAGAAAGAAGAGAAGGAGTCGTATTTACAGTTTAAACAGATCTGGTCTGAGGCTCAGAAACAAAACCAGAATAACGAACCTTAAAGTTTAACTGTTGTCGTCACAGATGAAGCCACAGACCAGACCGGACCAGACCGGGCCGGACCGGACCGGACCAGACCGGACTGGACCAGGCCAGGCCAGGCCAGTCTCCAGACACAAACAAATGTTTTTAACCCCGCCCCCCAAAAAACATAACAATAAAAAAACACTAATTTATCTTTTAACTTCAACTTTTTTTTCTTTGTATTTTACATAAAAATCAACAAGTTCAGTGAATTCTGTATAAAAAAGACAAAACAAACAGATTTAGAGATTTTTGTGCAGAGCAGCAAAACGTGTCAATCATCAGCTGATCAATCAGCTGATCGATCAGCTGATCGATCAGCTGATCAGCGCCCACAGTTTAGAAAACGCATGATAAAAAAACCCAAACACCTAAAGTCGCTTAACTTAGCTTAGCTTTAGCTTAGCATGAGGGAAAGGCTCCTTCTGGCGGCCATGTTGAAAATCTAAACCTCTGATATTGATGATGATTTATTTATTGACTCATCCAGTTTAATTATCAGTTAATATTTCTGACTTCCTCTCAGCTGATCACATTTAAATGATTCATTCATTAATCAATTAATTAACCATCAAACTGCTGCAGCTTCTCGTTAGTGTAAATGTTTCCAGGTGGATGAATGAATGAATGAATTAAATAAATATAATATAATAATACAATATAATATAATATTAAAGTGAAGCAGATGTTTCTATGGCTCCTCCAATCATCACCTCTAGTTTCCTGAATCGATTCGATATCAGTTCATTTATGAAATAAATCAGTTTCTAAACTACTTTAAGATCTTTGTGGCGTCTCCTCCGTCTCCTCATCTTTAATGTGTCTTAGATCTTTAGATCCTGGATCTGAACCTAAACGTCCACTAATCTAACGAGAAGATGCAGCAAATGGAAGATATTTAAATAAACAACGATTCTGAATCAGATCAGTTTAGATCTCGTCAGTCTCTGGATGGAAGAATAAAACAAACGATCATGTTGTGCAGTCTGAGCGGGAGCTGAAGTTAATTCTGTACAAGAATAAAACAAACAAACGTCATATTTGTATTTAAATGAACCGATACAGGTTTAGATCAGGACGAGTGGAGCTGGCTGGTCCCTGAACGCACCACCAGCACATAGAGAAACAGGATTTATTTCTGGTTTTATTATTTTTTACTGTGAAAAGACGAAGAAATAAAAAAGCTGAATATCTACACTGATATTTACAACTATTAAATAATCCAGTAATAAAACGTGGATCAGAGCGACGGACCAACAGAGTGGGACGTTAATCAGGACGATGTTAAACTGAGTCTGGAGAAATGAACTGATGAATGAAAATAAATATCAGAAACAAACTAAACGCTCACACATTAAACAGAATCTGAGACTTTTACAAGTGAATTTAAATTTAAATGTTAACTCAGGTAGAAACTAACGGAGCAGAGCTTTGATGAGACCAAACATTTAACTTTGAAATAAATAAAAGTAATAAAGAGACAAAATAAAACCTGTTCATCTTCAGATACAGTAACTCTTCTCATTATTGACTCGTCTGACGTTTCTTCTTCTTTTATTTCTCTGTGAAATAATCTGATCAATTAAACTTTAATCTCTTTTAAGGGACGATGGATCCGTCTGATGAAGATCCCACTTCACTCAACATCCAGACTACAGCAGTAATCTGATTACTGTAATCTGATTACAGCTGAGACACGACGCAGTCACTGTCCTCTCTATTCAGGATTTTCTCTCCACGTTTTAGTTTTAGTTTGTCTGTCTCTCTGTGTCTTGTCTCGTCTTGTCTCTGTCTGTGTCTCGGTGTCTCTGTGTCTTCCATCAGTTCATTACCTATCAGAGTCTCTGTCTCTGTGTCTCTGTCTCTCTGTGTCTTGTCTTGTTTGTCTCTGTGTCTGTCTCTTGTCTCGGTGTCTTCCATCACTTCATTACCTATCAGAGTCTCTGTCTCTGTGTCTCTGTCTCTCTGTGTCTTGTCTCTGTCTTCCATCAGTTCATTACCTATCAGAGTCTCTGTCTCTGTGTCTCTGTCTCTCTGTGTCTTGTCTTGTTTGTCTCTGTGTCTGTCTCTTGTCTCTGTGTCTTCCATCAGTTCATTACCTATCAGAGTCTCTGTCTCTGTCTCTGTGTCTCTGTGTCTCTCAGAGTGCAGCAGAGTGTCCGTCTCATCATCAGACTGAGCGTTACCTGTTGAAGACACGTTGAGGTAATTTACTTTTTTTATTTCCTCCCAAACCTGCAGCCTCGTCTCTCCGCTTCGTGCCACCGTCTCCATGGCGACGCCTCTTCAGACTCCCTCCGATTGGCCGATTAAATACTCGGCCGGCGGGCGGCGGTCGGGTAGAGGCTGCCTCTGAGGCGACGGTGACGAAGAGGAGGAGGAGGAGGAGGGAGAGGAGGTGTGGCGTCCTCGGAGCGAGGTGTGGTTGCCGTGGTGATGGTTGGGGTCATGGTGGTGGTGGTGGTGATGGGAGGAGGAGGGAGGCGAGGGCGGGTCACGCAGGGACGGGGGGACGGCGGACGACTTGATGGGGACGATCCGCGTGTCCATGACCTCACAGTCCACCTGCATCATCATCTCATAGCCCTGAGAGGAGTTATAGAGGCTCTCTGGGGGGAGGACGGGGGACACAGAGGGGGGAGGACAGGGGACACAGAGGGGGGACACAGAGGGGGGAGGACAGAGGTGTTAGCTTGTGCTTTGACCTGCTCATGGTCGTCTGATGGCGTCTGATTGGCTCTCACCGTTCACAGACATGGCCGGCATCACCAGAGACATCTTGGGACGGCTGGTCTTGTTGTGGCTGATGGCCGGCAGCAGCAGGTGGTCCTGAAACAGGAAGTAGTCAGGTCATGTGATGCTACGACGCTACGCTTATGCTCACCTACTTCCTGTCCCCTTACCCGTCTGAAGGACACCACGTAGAAGGTGTCCTCTCGCCGGTCGATGGCGTCCAGGAAGTCGCTGTAGGTGACCTCAGGACCAGGAAGTACCTGCAGCTGACTGTACAGAGAGACCAGACAGAGTCTGAGGACAGGAGGACTGGAGGACTGAGGGACAGGAGGACTGAGGACAGGAGGACTGAGGACAGGAGGACTGAGAGACAGGAGGACTGAGGGACAGGAGGACTGCAGGACTGGGGGACTGAGGGACAGGAGGACTGGAGGACTGAGGGACAGGAGGACTGGAGGACTGAGGGACAGGAGGACTGAGGGACTGGCGAATTGAGGGACTAGCGGACAGGAGGACTGAGGGACAGAGGGACAAGAGGACAGGGGGACTGAGGGACAGGTAGTTCCACCACCACAACACTAGGGGGCGACTGAGTCTCTCTCTATGAACTGACTCATCAACTTTCACTGAATTATATTATATTAATGATATTATATTATATTATA
Source organism: Chelon labrosus (assembly GCF_963514085.1). NCBI lineage: Eukaryota > Metazoa > Chordata > Actinopteri > Mugiliformes > Mugilidae > Chelon > Chelon labrosus. The sequence goes on from NC_140349.1 coordinate 1,797,144, forward strand.
TTATACTATACTGTATTATATTATATTATATTATATTATATTAATTATATTATATTATATTATATTATATTACATTAATGATATTATATTAATTATATTATATTATATTAATTATATTATATTATATTAATGATATTATATTATATTTTATATTAATCCATCAGAAACAACAGAACTCTTAAACTCTTCAGTCTGTCTGAGCTTCAGGTTCCTGGCGTCTCTCTTTAATAAACCTTGTGTCTGGGTTCTGGTCTAAGAGTCCGTACCTCTCTATGGAGCGGTGGGTCTGGATGGGCAGGTATCTGGAGAAGTTGGTCTTCCTCAGCTGAGCTTTCTGCTGCAGGAACAAACACAAACTATAAACGTGAGTGGACAGAACTCAGAACGTCACGTCTGCTGCAGGAGACCAGGACGGGACGACCTCTGACCTGGGCGATCTTGGCCTTCTTGGCGACCTTGGGTTTCCCTCCAGACTTCTTCCTGTCGATCTGATGACGATGGACCCAACCCCTCAGCTCGTCGGCCAGCCTGGAAGACACAACAACACAACACCACGGTTTATTCATCAGGATTTTATCTGTGACTAGATGAAGCAGGCTCATGCAGCAGCAGCAGCGCCACCTGTCCTCCATCATTCAACCATTAAATATCAGAGGGACGCGTCCTCAGACCTGAGAGACTCTGAGCGGTTGAACTGGCGGCAGTCTGAGGACGTGAAGTATCGGTCGATGTCCTGTAGAACCAGGTCCTTCATGTCACTGAACACGTCGCTGAGGTTTCTGCAACGACACAAACGCTCACATCAACACGTGTCTTTAAGAGGATCTGAGATAAGACGGTGTGTTCCAGAGAGAAAGTGATCGACGGCTGAAGAACCAGTTCCTCCACATGTCTGGAAACACGTCGGCCTTCATTTCAGGAGCCGCGTGACCTCCTCTGAGGCCTGGAGCTGTTTTCACCTGAACTGATACGACTCTGGAGCGTATCTCTCTGCCTCTCCTCTCTTCCACCGCTCGTCTCCTCCGTCCTCCTCCGTCTCCGTCTTGTCCTCCGATCTGCTGGGAGGCTGAGCGTCCATCTGCTGCTGCTGCTGCTCCATCTCCAGCAGACGTCGTCCCGTGAAGGACACCACGTCCTCCTGGAGACCCGTGGACAGCTTCCTGTCTGTGATGCTGCAGAGACCAAGACAGAAGAAGACGTCAGTCCAGATCGTCCCACTCACACATAGATATAGATATATATAGCTGTTTTTTAAATGAATTAGGACTGAACATAAATCAGAAGCCCTAATAACAGATGGTAGCAGTTAGTCACTTAAATATATTTACTCTTATATAGTTCTTCTTCTCTTAACTTATTCTGTTTTGTGTCCTGGGACAAGGAATTAATAATAAAGTCTCATCTTATAACAGGTCCATACGTCTCTTGATGAACAGATTTAAGGTCCATATTATCACATGTTCATGTTCATCAGTGTGTTTTTAATTCATGCTACAACCGCCCACAGGACAAAGAAGGAATATAAGGCGCTTTAATAAAAAGAGTTTTTAGAAGAACAGCTCCAGAAGCTCCAGTAAAGCAGCCCTGAGGACTCTCCATCGTTTAAAGCTTGTCGTCTTATTGGAGGACGTCTGAACCGGTACCTGACGGGTCCGAAGCTGAAGGTCATGAAGAGCAGGACGGCCATGACACACACAGCTCTCTTGTTTCCTGCAGAGTCTCCGCCCTGAAACAACACAGACGTGGATGTTAGTTTTAATATTTCAGACGTGTGACCTGCAGCAGCTCATCTCAACATGTTTCTCTGTTAATCGTTCCGGTCGTTGTCGCTCTGCAGGGAAATCAGCGTGACTTTAATCACAGCTCTGGGTTTAGAGTCACTTCATTTATTAACTGATCTCACAGGATGAATTTTATTTTTCAGACGTTCTTTGTTGCTGCAGGATGTGAACTATTCTCTCCAGTAAAGGAAACAACAGGACGTCCTGAACGGAGGACGATGAAGATGGATCCATGTTCAACAGCTGAAGACCGTTGTGACGTCTGCTGGTTGTTAACGGTTGTTAACGGTGACATCAGACGTTAAATACGACCAACAAACCTTCACTGAATATTTCTGACTTCTTCCTCTTCTGTCCCTCTGACGTTACCAGGACATAGATTTGGTTTATGCCTAAACACAACTACTAAACATCAGATCATCAGAGCTTCACCTTTACCTGACGACTGACTGATGCTAATAAAGAGGAGCTAACTCTTCATCTACTTCCTGTTCATCTCATGTGAACACAGCTACGTGTTAATGCTGATTAACTCTCTAACGTCTCTACTGTCTCTCTCAGTCCTTCCCACATGTCATAAATAAATCCGGTCCATCACCTCCTTCCCTGCCAGCCTCTCCTTCAGCGCCTGGTTCTCCCTGCGGAGACGCTCGTTCTCCTGCTGGGCCTCCCTCAGCTGGGCCTCCAGGTTCTGCAGGTACTCCTTCTTCTTCTTCCTCGACTGGCAGGCCGACTCACGGTTCTTGATCATCCTCTGCTGCCGCTTCAGCACCTTCATCTGGACATGGAGGGAGGGACAGGAGGAGGAGGAGGAGGAGGAGGAGGAGGAGGAAGAGGAGGAAGAGGAGGAGGAGGAGGAGAGACTTGATTTAAAATAATTAAAGAGCTGTGGATACGAGCCCCTGCATCTGTATAATAATAATTATAATATTTACAAACCCATAAACAGAAAACTAACTAAATAAAATGCTAATCCTTTTCATTTGTCTTTAAATAAGGATATAACTGAGGAGGAGCTGTGGGTGTCACTGGATCAAACTCACATCTATGTCGTTGGAGTTGTTGCCAGGCAGCGCCGTGGTTGCCGGGACGATGGGTTTGCTGGTGGGCGGGGCCGTGGGGCTGGGGCAGTGCTGGGGGATGCCGGGGGAGACGGGCTCCATCTTGACGATGGCCGGCGCCGACCCGAGGCAGACGGACTGAGAGAGGACGACTGGAGGACAGAAGACGAGGACATGTTGTCGTGTTGCTGCAACACACTGATCTGTGTTTAGACTGACATCAGTTTGTCCTCCTACCAGGTCTGGTCTGGTCCATGGAGGGGAGGCCCTGCAGGATGAGGGTCTTGGCCGGTGTGGGGGTCTGGGGGACGGGCAGCGTGGCCACGCACACAGGTCTGGGCTGGATGGGGGGCTTGGTGCTCAGGATGGTGCTGGCCTTTAACGTGGCTGAGCTGGACAGGACTGAGGACAGAGACAGGACAGAGGACAGAGACAGGACAGAGGACAGAGACAGGACCGAGGACAGAGACAGGACCGAGGACAGAGACAGGACCACGTTATCTAACATGTAGCTCAGCCTGAACGAACAACACCTCAGTAGTGGCTTCACATGAGTTTTATAGTGTTAGATCATGTAGGTTATTTATTCCCTCCCTCCCTCCGTCCCCCCAGACCGTCCCAACACCGTCCTGCTGTAACTTAACCTGACGGAGTAAACGACACGTAGCATGTGAAGCTATCTGTGTTGTACGTTACCTCCACCTTTTTAAATCCTGACGTTGGTGCTCTTGTGGGGAACACTGGTGCAGCTAACGTTAGCAGTTCAGACGTGTTGCACAGTCTGCAGCGTTAAACCTCAAACAGCACTAAGTGTGTGTACATGATGTACAACAGGAAGCTCAGAGACTAACAGGACTGAGCTGAAGACACATCATGCAAACGAGCGTTAGCTCCTCGTCACGTGTCGACGGTCTGGAGACATTTGACTGAACCCAGAGACGAAGGTTTAGTCAAATCATGTGTGAGAACAAAGAGAAGCAGCAGCAGCAGCAGCAGCAGCAGCAGCAGCAGCAGCAGCAGCAGCAGCAGGGTCAGTGTTCAGAGGAGGATGAATAAAAAGTAAACGTGTAAAATACAAGATATAAACTAGAGCTGGGTTAAAAGAACAAACCTTTGCTCGTTAGAAAGATCCCAGCACAAACAAACATATCAGTTCATTACATCTTGGAGTCGACGGACGAGCCGGCGCGTCCAAATCACGTGACCAACTTAAGACGATGTAGCAGCAAGACGAAGTCTCACTGAGACTCTGTTTCAATTTGCGTAGAAAGTGTTAACTTCAAACTATATACTAGTTTTTAAATTGTGTTGATAGAACAAGTAAAACTGGACTTATTAAAACTAATATACAGGATGCTTTTTCCTGAATACTGTCCTCATGTTTGGAGCGTGTTTAGTGCAGGAAGATACGGCGAAAAGGAAAACGCTAGCAAGCGGAGAGGGACAGCCAGCTTCAGGTGATTGAAAGCAAAACATGACACCCTCTTTCCTATTGGTGGAAAAATGCATCACATCAGCCAATCAGAAAATGATATGGTAATGGTTGCTAAGGAAGAGAGAAAAGTTGTGGGAGTGACGCTATAGACAATCTACGGAGTGACGACGGTGAAGAGAGAAGCAAGTTTTGAGATTCGAGACATTTGTGACCTTACTTATTTACTTACCTTAATTATTAGACATTAGACATTACTTATTAGACACTACTTATTGTGACGCCTGATAGTTTTGCAGACGGTTGTAAATAGTTGTGCAAAATTGCCTGATGCATTTCCTGTATTTCAATGTAAATAGCTGTAAATAACTTTGCTGTTTGCTAAATTTTTATATAAGCTTTTGAAATTTACAGTTTAGATTTACATTCTAAGTTATAAAAACGGTTCATTAAATATGTTTGTGGTTTTCACAGTGAAAAATCTTGTTTTTTCCTCATCGGATTTTATGTTTTTAGTGTAGTTTTAGGTCCACTGTGTTAATACAGTACGTCAGAATGAAACAATAACTGTAAAGTCACACATGTGAGGTTGTGCTGAAAAGAATGACACCAACAAGTCAAGGTAAACTGTTTTTAGGATGAAATATAAAGGTAAAACCAAAAGTAGTAAAAAACGACCAACTATACTCTAGACCTCAGAGGGTTAACTTGTGCAACTTCCTGCTTCACGTTAGAAAACTTGTAAGACTTGTTGGTAAAACTCGTTCTCAACGTCTTTTATTTCTGGTGTTAATCTGGATCCACCTCTGATATGGATCCATCAAATCCCTGGATTAATATTCAATACATACGACATCTTCTACATTTTAAAGTCTCTGTCACAACCAAGTCAAACTAATAAGTGAAACACCTCTAAAGGATCAGTCAGTATCGACACCCAGCGTTAAAACATAATCCGTCTGTTCTGTCTTTCATCAGTCGTCTCTGAAGCCGGACCGTCGTACCTGTGGCCGGCGCCTGAATCCCCCCGATGACCGCTGGGATGGTGGTCGTCAGCGGCGTCGCTGCTGCAGGAATCTGTGCCTGTGGAGGGGGCACGGCCGTCGTTGCCACGGTTACCTCCATGGACCCCAGCGGAGGCGACAGGACGTCTCCGTACATGTAGGGAGGGGTCGGAGGGTTCTCGCCTTTAACTGAGATCTGAGGAGGAGACGGAGGAGTGAGACACCTTCGTTTACGCTACCTGGCCAGTTCATTAGGTACGCTAGTGGAAACAGCCCTGCACTGGAGGAAGAAGAAGAAGAAGAAGAAGTCACATAAACACAAACCTGAGGGTCCGGGGACGATAGCGAGCAGTCGGACCCGAGAGAGGACGCCGGTGACAGAGGCTCCGCCTTCACCTGGAACACTGAACACAGACACAGACGTTAACGGAGTCAGAAGAAGAGAACATGAAGGAGTCTGGTCTGGACAAACTCAACCAGCACTTACACATTTCAACGGGCAGCGGCTGAGTTATTGTCATCTCATTTTTGATCACAGTGGCGTCGCCTTCAGAGAGGAACAGAGATAAAAAGTTATTGATCAAACTGGAAATGAAACGGTTTTCTACTGGTGAGAACATCTACAACACATAGATTATTACTGGGTATGTGTTTATGTGTAGGGACGTGAAGAAGAAAGAAGAAGAACAAAAGAATAAAGGTCTGTGTTCTGGGGGACGGAGACATCTGAGGACGCCTGTAAAGAGGACGCCTGTAAAGAGCCTCCAGCCGAGGGAGGACGAGGCTTCAGACAGGCGGCTCATGTTTCAGAGATGATGAGGCCTGACCGAGGTGGTCTGTGGTTCCCGGGCCCGAGCCGTACCTGTGAGCAGGTTGTTGTCAAGGTGTCGCCATGGTGACGTGGGGTTGTCAGGATCGAGGGTGAGGACGAGGTCATTGTCAAACTGTGAGAGGAGGAGAAGAAGAAGAAGATTAGCCTGAGGACGAACAGCCGTGTGTTATAAACTAATAACTAAATGAGATGAGTCAACGAAAAGGAGGAAGAAGAATGAGGAAGAGGAGGAGGAAGAGATGAATCTTGGTCTAAAGTGATGTGAGGATCAGAATCCATCTCCAACATGTTCCTGATACTAATCCTCCTTTATTCCACTAGATCAATGGATGAACCATCTCTACCTCTGTCTCTACCGCATCATTATTATTATTATTATTATTATTATTATTAGTAGTAGTAGTAGTATTATTATTATTAGTAGTAGTAGTAGATTACTACTAGTAGTAGTAGTATTAGTAGTAGTAGTATTAGTAGTAGTATTTGAGTGACTACAGTCATTTCTCTCCCAGCAGCTGACAGTGAAGGCGTTAACACTGAGGATTATTTTCCTCGTCTCCACCTGCAGAACTAAATAACTCTGAGGTTTCTCTCAGATCGTGTGAAACTGGAGCTGAGAGCTGAGGAGCTCTTCTTCTCTTTTCTCTCTTCTCTCTTCTTCTCTTTTGTTTTGTGTTCGTACCGATGAGTCGTATTTCAGCCCTCGGCCCAGGTCTGCGTCCTCTCCCTCCTCCATGCTCTCACACTGGTACAGGCAGGCATCTGCAGGAAACACAGGGTTAAGAGCTTCATCATCATCATCTTCATCGTCATCACCACCACCACTCACTGATAACTTGAACTCTGAGGATGTAGATCAGTCTCAGGTTGAAGCGGCTCAGACAGAACGTCTTCATATAATCCTCGTGGAGTTAAACATGTTTTAATGTCGGAGAACTCACACTAGAACAGGTTTATATCGTTTACTTTTATATCTTTAAGTCGTTAAATAGCTGCTGTTTTAAGTTTTTAAAAGACATATTTAAACTGTCAAACATTAAGTTGGTTATATAAATAAATAAAACACAAATATATAACTAAAGGTTTTTATGACTCGTCGTTGTTCATTTACAGAAACCACACTTAACGTTTTATGTCTCTCGTAACTCTCTCTTACAAACATATTAAAACACTATAATCTCTCAGGGAGGACTCAGATCTCCTTTTAGATGTTAATCTAACGTTTAACATCAACGTTAAATTAAATAAGAACCTGAAGCTGAGAGACGTTTAGAGACACAGTGATCTAAGACAATCAGACCCAGAGAGACGACAGAACAACCAGGACTGAAGACGTTCACCAGACACCAGAGGCTCGTTGTGTCAGTGTCACAGAATGAATATTACATTTATTATTTATTAACCAGCTACTTAGAGAAAGTCGATAAAAGACGAGAGACGATCAGATCTAATAAAAACTAAGGGCTGTCACATTCATTTCCACAGTTAACAGAAACTAATCAGAGTTATTTTTATATATTTCTGATCTAAACGTGTCTGGAGGAGATATTTATTTATCCAGCTATCAACACGTCAGCTGCTCAGTTTATGACTCAGATCAGACGCTGTAGACTACGCTCCCGTCTATTCCAGCTGTGGAGTTGACTGATGCTGTTAAAAGGAAACTACAATAAAAATAAAACTGGTTTTATTGACTGTGGTCATTTAATCTTGATATTCACACCCACATCTGTGTGTGGCGCTAACAGGAAGCCAGCAGACTGAGGACTGGTGTCACTTCTCCCATCATGCCTTGCAGGTTTTTGAAGCCAGTCTGGACTTTGAAACACTTTGAACAAACACCAGCTTTTTATTGAGTGTAGGTGGAGACAGCAGGTGTTTCATGTGCTCTTCATCACGCTTGGTAAAAGCCCAACAGGTCAAACCAAAAAAAAACACCAAACATGTGAATCTAAAGTTTCTCTTTGACCTGCTTTGCTCTGATTAAACAGAACTATCAGGAGTACGGATCAGTTTTAGAGCCCATCAGCCAAACAGAAACAGGTGATAATGATGTAAAACAGAAGAAACTAATCCTGTGGGTAGAAGATAAACTCCATGAAGCTCTGATAACAGATTCTGCTGATAGGTCTTTAGCCGTTTTCCTTTGTGCATTCTTCAGTTGTGGAAGTCTCTGGTGTTTTTATCTCGACCCAGTTTTCTCATGGGGATCATTAAAGTTTAATCTCATCCAGTTTATTGCTCGTCTGCAGCAGAGACCTGCAGCAGAGCCGTAAAACTAACACACTGGACAGGAAACCATCCGACACATTTAGCTTCAAGTCTGAGGTCATTTCTTACTGATTCACACTGAAACACGCAGTTAAAATGAAAACAGAGGAGGCTACATGACGTAACACATTAGAATCTGAGAGCCCTGAACTAGATGTGAGATCTCTGCAAACTGAAAACGTGACGGGTTCTCACTGACAGACTGATGTTTGATTCAGTCGTCTCAGATTCTGATCAGAACATGAACCGGAGAACAAGTCTGAATTAAATCAGGTTCAGGTGGTGGTAACCATGGTAACCTCTACTAATCAGCATCAGGTGAGGCACAGAAACATGGAGGTAGAAGAACAAGATGAACCAAGATGGAATCAATGTGGACAGAGACGATGGAGACAATGTGGAGACATCTGGGTCGTCTTCTAAGACTCTACACATTCAGGACATGGAGGAGGACATGGAGGAGGAGACACTACTTGTCCTCCTACTTCCCCTTTTCCTCTTCCTCCTGCACCTTCTCATCCTCAACCTCCATCATCCTCTTCTCCTCTCTCCACTCCCCCAGCCTCAATCTGTCCCTTCCTTCGACTCCTCTTCCTCCTCCATCTTTCTCTTTTCCCACTTCTTCTTCTCTCCCCTTCCTCCATGTTCCTCTTCCTCCTCTCCACCTCCTTCCTCCTCCTCCTCCTCCTTCTTCTTCTGTTCTATTTCCAGTAGATGTCATCCTCCTCTTCATCAGTAAACCTCTCCAGTGACTGATGTTTGGATGTAAACACATGCATCTGATCACTTTGATTGATTCAGTCTCCATGGAAACGGCGCTCACCTCTGATCTCAATGATCAGGTTAAATTAATTATTATTATTATTATCATTATATATTGAAGTCAAAAGTATTAAAAGTAACTAAACATGTAAATGTATTAGAGGACGAGCTGAGATGAGAAGCCTTGAAGCCTTATTTATATTATTTTAGCTCTGTGCTCTAATCTCGTGTCTTTTATCACTTTGATTATAATAAACTATGGACTGTTTGGTGTCCAGCTGAGTGAGGACATGTCCCCAGAGGGAGGAAGGAGGAGACATGTGGCTGTATTAATGTGTAATCACGCTTCCTCCCACCACACACACTCAGACATGTCCGGAAGCGACACCGAGACCGCGTGGGACACAGTCCAGCACATAAAAACGCATTTTAATGTCCAAAAAAAAATCTCATTATATGATGAGAAATAACCGTTAAAGGAGGTTTAACGGCGCCGCTCGCGGCAGGAATCACCCGCAGCCCTCTGCTATCACAGCAGGCTAGCTCAGGACGGATAAACAGACGCGCTCTATCTGGTTTTATTCCACTTTAAGACGCTTCAGGTGTGAACTCACCCCAGTCTTCGCTCGTCAGGAGGTTATCGGCGAAGAAGCGGGTGTCCAGGTCGGACAGTAGATCCGTGCCCATCGCCCCAGAGCCGCCGCAGTCAGATAGCGATAACAGCTAGCTAAACAGCACACAGCACCGCCTCCAGCGTTAGCATCGAGCTAGCCGAGCGCTATTAGCCTTGGATAGCATTTATATTCTGCACTAATGAGGCGTTTCTGTTAACGGAGAGCTGATATATATTATATATTCCACTTATAAGTCTCCAGTCGATGTCTCCTTCCTTTCGCTTCGCATATGTCAGACAAGGAAACGTTTTTTCCTAAAGAAAAACGCCCACTTCTGATATAAGCGCCAATCACAGCAAAGACAAATCTGATTGACAGTTGAGTGAACCAATAGGATTGCTCATGCCGTATGATTGGAAGCTAGCGAGGCTGTCGCGGAGGGAGGGGCGTTGAGGCCGGGGTTTAAAGGTGATTCAGCCCAATCGAATGGTCGCTATTTTGATTGACAGGTAAAGCTAACCAATGAGCGCGAGGCATTTCCGGAAGTGACAAGCACGCCAGCCAATCACGACGTATCAGCACAACATATATATATTTTTTTAGTGAAGATCACGTTGATTCAGGCGTTGGAAAAAAATAAATAACACGACGTAGTTTCTGTTTAAACGTTATTTATAAAGACAGCGTTAATTCTTTCTGCACGGCCAAACAAACTAAACACCACAGCTCATTAAAATAAAGTCTCGTGGAGGTGGGAGTGTTATTTTTGATGTATTATTTTCGGGGTGTGGAGAGTGGGAGTTATTACATAACAGCAGTGTGGGGGTGAATGAGGACAAACTGGGACACCGTCTGCAGCTGCTCCTCCAGGACTGCTTGTTTTTAAAGCAGGTGCAACAGGTGTTTTTAATTGTTGTAATTCATTAGTAGAGAGCTGCAGCTACTTTTTTTTTCTGTTCTCTTGTGTATTTTGAAGCTGGAGCAGCGCGCGCCCCCTAGCGACACAACGATGAATCTGTATATTTACACAGAGTCTAAAAGAAAACACTGAATGTTTTTACTGGTGCTTACAGCTTTAGAATTCATCATTGTTTTGGTCTTTGAGTTGCAGAAATGTCTGTTTTCCTTTCATTCTTTGCAGGCAGACCCATAGACACTCTATGAAATCACTAAAGTACATTTAAAAAGCATTTTACTCTGAGGTTTGTTGGAGCTGAACTAAGACTAAAGACCTGTGACACACAAAGTGCACATGTGCGTGTTTTCATTTTCACACCTGCAGATATAAATAGCACAGAGACCTGCAGCGAGGCGCGTGGTGATGAAGGCCTGTGGTTTAGATGCACTGAGTGAGTCTCTGTGGTCAAAGAACAAAGATATATCCCAGCTACAGATGAGAAGATGAACATCATGACATAGAGGCTGAATACAATCTAAAAGGAACATCCTCTTTCTTATACCTTCAGTTGACATCAGTCATGTGGGCCTATCGCGTGCCATAAATCCATCCTCTTCATAAATGATTAGTTTCAGCTGGATCAACACGAGGAAAGCTTTCTAAACTTTAATAAATTTGTTTCTGAACCTCAGAAGTCACTGCCAGTAGAAGCTACATGGCTACAGGGATTCCTCAGCATTAAAAGATAAAGATATGTGTTGGGACAAACATCGATTCCTCTCTACATGTGTCCTTCCAGCAGAGATATATTTTAAATTCTGGTAAATAACATCTAAAATCAAGTGAACAACTTGCCCTGAATGAAAATTGCGAGTTAGAGCGTAAACATCAGCGTTATAACAAGTCAGTGACACTGATTTGATTGAACCTGATTGAAAATAATCAAATCTGCTGCAGCGGAAATTAATCTTACATCAACTTAAATTAAAGCTTCTATGGTGGTGAGTTGTGTTTAATAACAGAAGCATCCTGGTTTAGTTACAGAGACGTGGAGGTTGGAGGGCTGAGGCCAGTACTTCATGTTTTAACGTGTCTGCTCAATAAAATGCAAATATTTTAATGTCACTTTAATCTAATTCATATATTTAGATAGATAGATAGATACTTTATTAATCCCAAGGGAAATTCAATTTATCATGGAGTTAGTGAAACTTAACAATCATCATCATTAGTTGTGGTTTTCTTGTAAGTATGCACACTTCTCAACACATCAACCAGACAGAACTTCTTTCTCGTGTGGTATCCAAAATTGGAAATGGGCGTGGTTAATGCGAAAAAGTGGAAATGCTAGCAGCCACTCTGTTAGCTCCCAGATGCTAATGTTAGCAGTGTGGCTGCTAACCTCTCCTGCCTAGAGATCATACTGTGTGTGGGTGGATGCCGAATGAACGCCATGATCCGTAGGACACAGTTGTCATAACGACAGGTCGACATCCCAAAATAATAAGAAATCTCCCACAATGCTTAGTGTGTGTGATGTATGCTGCAGTGGGAGGGGCCTATGAGGACATCCCAGCAGTTCAGCACTTGATCTTCTTGTGAAGTATAAATGACCTGGCCGGAACAAGCTTTCTTCTTGTTCTTGCTTCCCTCGAGAACAAGAACAAATTTCTCCCTTCTCGTGGAGTATGTAACAAGCTTTAATGGCTCTCTACCTACTGCTGTGTCAGAACCATGAACAGTTGGTTGTTGACTTGGAGACATGATCCAGATTTTAGAACAAGATGGAAAGTCTCTCTCTCTCTCTCTCTCTCTCGCTCTCTGTCATTTGCTGCTGATGACAAATGTTGTTGTGGTCAGACACCAGGAAACATCAGTGTTCATCACCATAAAAAGACACAGCCGCTGCCTTCATATGTGTATTTATGTTTCAGGAGAACATACACACAGATGGACACTTCCTGCTTTGAGCCTGAACATAAGACGAGGTCCGATTAAGTGTTTCAGAGATGAGGGTGAATATCTACAGCCGTTTGTTGGTCTTTGTTCTGGCCTCTAATGTCTCTGCAGGTAAGAACCTTTCACATTTATTCTAATTATTCTGTCTGATAAGTTTAAAGGAATAGTATAGTCCTGTCTCTGCATCTGACAGAAGGATTCTGTTTGTTTTTCTCAGAATTTATTCATAAAGTAGTTGAAGAAAGGCAGATTGTCACTATTCATTGTCATCACTCTGTGGAAGATAAAGTGACATGGAGCAGAAAGAGAGATGGAAGTAAAGTTGATATTCTAACAGTTGATGGTGACGAAGACATAAAACACATTAAAGATCCAAACAGAAGATTCAGTTCATTAGCTGATAAATCTCTGTACATCTTCAAAGCTGATGTCTCTGACTCTGGTAAATATCTGTGTAATAATAAACCAGCTGTGAACCTGACCGTGATCCCATCAGGTAAGATCCAATCTACACTAACATGTTTCACTACAAGCATGACAGATTCTATCAGGTCTAGTCAGAATGAATTAAAGTAGTTAATTTAATGTTGGTCTGTTTCTCACAGGAACCAGGATCCACAGTGTTACAGAGAGGACCAGCTTCTCTCTGAACTGTCCTCATGATGTTGGAGGATCACATGTTCCAAAATGGAGCAGAGAAATCGCTGGAATCAGGTCTGATGTTTCCACTGAGAACAATCCTCTGATCTTCTCTGATGTTCTTCCTGGTGACTCTGGACTCTACTACTGTGATGGAAAACCTGCTGGTTATCTCAACGTGACCGAAGATAAGAAACCTGAAGAAGGTGAGAGGACCGGAACTTTGTGTCTAACCTACATAACAGGTTAAATATATCTCAGAGCTGCAGCTAAAACAATGACTTGATTAAATAACCTGCTCTGTGTTCAAGCAGTGGAAGTTGTCAAAACTTGTTCCTGTTTCCAACGAACCCTGAGATATTTCAGACGTGTTGCTGCATCCAAGAGACTGAAGTCATGAGATCATCATTATATGTACAGATATTACAGAAGGAGCTTTAATCTGGGATTAACAGAAACTAGATTACAGCAGGATATGTACAAGTTATGGTTATTTATTTGATTGATAACATGTGTTTCAACTGATCAACAGGGACAACAATAGCAACAACTGTAGCAGCAACTACAGCAACTTCACCAAGAGCAACAACTATAGCAACACCTATAGCAATGGCAAATTCATCAAGAGCAACAACTTCAGCAACAACAACAACTACACAACCCACACCACCAACAACAAATACACCAACACCACCACCACCTCCAACTACAGCTCACCCACTGGAACGCTCAGGTCAGACCACAATAAAGAACCAAAGTAGTTTAGAGGACGGTGTTGTCTTCTGTTTTATACCAAGACAGACAAATGAAGAATATTTAATTTACTACCCTCTTGAGTCATTAAAGACAAAAATGTCCCAAAAGGCTGATTTTGGTGTTTAACACTAAAAATGATAAATCTGACTATTATTCTCATAAATGAAACCCTACTATTGCAGAATAAATGATTATATTGAGTCATGACTGAGAGATTAAACATGTGGTTATAATGGGAGTCAATGGGACATTTTTGTCTGCTAATGACTCAAGAGGGTAGTAAATTTGAAATGTAATGCTACACTAAAACTAATAATGCATTTAAGTCAATATTTAGATCGTCTCAGTCATATCTGAGACTGATCTGAAAAAAATGTGCCAGCCTCCAAAATTAGTTTTATGGAAAATCTGTAAACAACAGTGACTTTAAGTAATGAAACTAACATTTAAAGGGTTAAAATCATCAAAATGATTGAATGTCTGTTAGTCCTGTAAAGTGATGAAGTGGTTTAAGAGACTTATGCAGAACAAAGCAGAAAAAATATGAATCAGTTAAGTCTTCATAGCAGTTTTTAGGACGTGGACATTTTTGTCGTTAATGACTCAAGAGGGAAGTAAATTGTTTTCACAGTTTTCTGCTGAATTCTGTTTGAATATTTTTTCTTTTTTTTTGAATTTCAAACTTTGTGTAGAGAGAAACACTTACAGACTAACACAGTCAAAGTTACGTCCAAATGAAGAGGAGACATTTGTCCAAATGGACAAACATGTCCATAATGATGTCTGAGGGTTAAGTTCGTATTTTTGTTTAAAGGGTTAGGGTTAAAGAAAAACAATAAAACTGAATAAAACTAAATGAAAAGCAAAGTGAAATTTAAGATCTGTAAAATAAATGAAGCTGGAATTAAAAATATCAGTAAAACAACAGAAATACACAAGAACAGCTGATGTTTTCAAACTGAGACAGAATCAGAAACTAAAACGTAAAACTAAATAAAAATAGAAACTACAGAAGTAAAGTGTTCAGCTGAGGAACCATGTGTTTCTATTTCATGTTGTCTTGAACATCACGTATGAAGACGTAGAGTTTAGGAAAGAGTCAAAGTCACTAACATTAAGCTCTAGTTGTTGTTAACGTGTCCTTGTCTTCCAGCTCCTTCTGACCTGTGGCCAATGTGTGTTCGTCCTGTGGTTGTAATCATCTACTTAATCATCATGATCAGCATCACTGCTGCTACCTGGAGGAAAGGTAGAGCACCTGGAAGACAGACATAGACTGTATCTTTCCAATGTTCTAGAGTTCTAGCTCTATAAATGTCCTCATGGGGGCTCTGTTACTACCGTCTGATCTGCACCAATCAACTCATCACTGGTTCTTGTTCCATGGTCCAACTTTCAATCAGAAATCACTGAAACTGAAAAAGTAGTTTGTGAAATGCTGTGCAGACGTAGATAACAGGTTCCCACCAGTTAAACCACAGTTATGATGATTTAAATGAGAAGTAAAAGACGTAGAAACAGGTTTTATTCTCTGTCTTTCACAGATTGACAGATCCAGAACCAGAGGAGACTCTGATCCCTGATCCTCCAGAGCGGTAAAGACTGAACTGAGATCAGCATTCACACTGTGACTGATACAGAGTCTGATGCTCATCTTAGTCTGTGTTCAACACTGAGTCCACTTCAGTTCATAGAAACCAGTGTGTTCTGTTGTGGCCTGTGTTTCCGTTGGACAGAGCTGATGAACGACCTACAGACCTCAGGAGTCTCCATCTCTTTCTATATAATCAAGATTTTCTTTCTTCTGGAATAATTTGCCTTTTAACACCGTGACCAGAGAAAAATGGAAAAATTAAATAAATATTAAATAAAATGAGTAAAACATGAAAATGTCTGAATCTGTTCTGTAGTCTGGTCTCACCTGTCCATCCATCTGGTCTTAATATAAATGTGTCTCCACATGCGTCCCCAGCCAGCACTTGAGATCTCATCTCAGTTTGTGTGTCTGTAAATCAGCAGCGCCATCATGTGGTCAGTAGAATATTGTACCAGCTGCTGTCTCTAATGGATGTTACATTCTCACACAGAGGATGCTGTGGTTAATGCTAGCAGCCACTCTGTTAGCTCCTAGATGTGTGTGACTGCTAACCTCTCCTGGCTAGAGATCATACTGTGTGTGGGTGGGTGCTAAATAAACGGTGTGATCCACAGGACACAGTCGTCATAACGACCGGTCAACATCCCAAAATAATAAGAAAAGTGCCTCTCATTGTCTATCTCCCGCATCTCCCACAATGCTTAGCGCGTGTGATGTATGCTGCAGTGGGAGGGGCCTATGAGGACATCCCAGCAGTTCAGCACTTGATCTTCTTGTGAAGTATAAATGACCTGGCCGGAACAAACTTTGTTCTTGTTCTTGCTCACCTCGAGAACAAGAACAAATTTCTCCCTTCTCGTGGAGTATGTAACAAGCTTTAATGGATCTCTACCTACTGCTGTTTCAGAACCATGAACAGTTGGTGGTTGACTTGGAGACATGATCCAGATTTTAGGACAAGCTCCCTCTCTCTCCCTCTCTCTCTCTCTCACACACACACACACACTGAACTCTTAAAGACATCATTTGCTGCTGATGACAAATGTTGTTGTGGTCAGACACCAGGAAACATCAGTGTTCGTCACCATAAAAAGACACAGCCGCTGCCTTCATATGTGTATTTATGTTTCAGGAGAACATACATACAGACGGACACTTCCTGCTTTGAGCCTGAACATAAGACGAGGTCCGACTAATTGTTTCAGAGATGAGGGTGAATATCTACAGCCGTTTGTTGGTCTTTGTTCTGGCCTCTAATGTCTGTGCAGGTAAGAACCTTTCACATTTATTCTAATTATTCTGTCCGATGAGTTTAAAGGCATAGTAGAGTCCTGTCTCTGCATCTGACAGAAGGATTCTGTTTGTTTTTCAGGATTCATTCATAAAGTAGTTGAAGAAAGGCAGATTGTCACTATTCCTTGTCGTCACTCTGTGGAGGGTAAAGTGACGTGGAGCAGAAAGAGAGATGGAAGTAAAGTTGATATTCTAACAGTTGATGGTGACAGAGACATAAAACACATTAAAGATCCAAACAGAAGATTCAGTTCATTAGCTGATAAATCTCTGGTCATCTTCAAAGCTGATGTCTCTGACTCTGGTAAATATCTGTGTAATAATAAACCAGCTGTGAAACTGACCGTGAGCCCATCAGGTAAATTTATCAAAGTATTTCTGTTTCTCAGAGATCAAATCTCCTTCAATCTTCTCTTTGCAAATATTCGTGTTAAAATTCTGCAGACAGTATTTTTAACTGTTCCACGCAGCACGGAAAAAGATGACGACAACTTCACCTCCATCAACAACTGAGTCATCACGTCAAGAGAACACAGGTTTGACCACAGAGAAAGAAAAGGCTAAAATTACTGAACACTAGAAAAAACAAGCGAATGTTGAAGTAACATCTCTAGAAGTTGTAGTTTTTAACAGGATCGGACTGAACATCCTGCACTGACAGTTTCCTGTTTTTTTTTCAGATTTGATCCATAGAGTAGTTGAAGAGAAGCAGATTGTCACTATTCCTTGTCGTCAACATGTGGAGGGTAAAGTGACGTGGAGCAGAGAGAGAAGTGGAAGTAAAGTAGATATTCTAACAGTTGATGGTGACAGAGACATAAAACACATTAAAGATCCAAACAGAAGATTCAGTTCATTAGCTGATAAATCTCTGGTCATCTTCAGAGCTGATGTCTCTGACTCTGGAATTTATCTATGTAACAATGAAGCAGTGGTGAAACTGACCGTGATCCCATCAGGTGAGTTTATCAAACTTCATCAACGTTCTTCTGTTTTCTCATTTGCACAGAGATTGACTTTAAAATAACACAACTCAACTTCTAGTCTAACAAGTTTACAACATTCTTTACTTAAATAATGATGATATACTATGTACTTCCTAGCTTTCTAGCCTCCCTGCCAACAGTAGCTCCTCTTAGCTTCCTAGCCTCCCAGCTAACAGTAGCTCCTCTTAGCTTCCTAGCCTCCTAGCCAACAGTAGCTCCTCTTAGCTTTCGAGCCTCTTAGCTAATAGAATCTCTTCCTGTTTGCCCCTTTGAATTATAACTGCATACTACTGCCACCTGCTGGTATGAAGAGCTATCTCCTTTCATCTCTTCAGCTTAAAACTTAATTTGACTTTGTTTGAATCTCAGCAGACAAGCAGATATTTGATGACCAACGACAAAACAGAAACAGCCTCAGTCGAGGTTATTGTTGACTTGATGGTAGACTTTCTATTTTAGTGCCTAATTTGTCGCAAACGATCATTGATTTGGAGAATTTTAACTTAAAAGAAAAACACTGTAACCCTGGTGGAGTTCCACAGGGTTCTACTCCAGGTCCACTACTGATCTATTGATTTTTACTTGTCATCTATCACTATATTTACTTGCATCGTTCAGGCTAAACACCTTAGCATAATCCTGGTCCCAGAACAAAAAAAAAAATAATGCGTTGATGTTGAGTCGGCTCAACTTCTAGGAACTTGTCATATCAGAGGATCAGATGGTCACACGTGGAGCACAGAAATCTCTAGAACTCATCAAGTCAGGTTTTATGTTTCCACCACATTGATCATAGCAGAGGTTCATCCTGGTGACTCTGGACTGTACTACTGTCACAGAAAACCTGCTTTTTATCTGAATGTGACCAAAGGTGACAAAGTCAAAAAAGATGATTGAAACTTTAATCCAAATAGATTACAATCAAACACAGACAACGTCAGAAATGATCGAATGATTCCTGCTTTAGTGCTTTAGATTAGTTCTGCTTTAGTTCATTATTTCTGAATGAGTGAATTTAATCTGTATGTTCTGACTCATAGTAAAGATTCTGTTTCCACATAAAGGTACAAAGATGACAACAACAACTCCACCATCAGCCACAACTATAACAACTGCAACAACAACTCCAACACGACCACCAGCGACAACAACTTCAGCAACAACTACAACTCCACCACGACCACCAGCCATAACAACTGCAACAACAACAACTCCATCACGACCACCAGCCACAACAACTGCAACAACAACAGCTCCACCACGACCTCCAGCCACAACAACTACAGCAACAACAACTCCACCACGACCACCAGCCACAACAACTGCAACACGATCACCAGCCACAACAACTTCAGCAACAACTACAACTTCACCACAACCACCAGCCACAACAACTGCAACAACAACAACTCCAGCACGACCACTAGCCACAACAACTTCAACAACATCTACAACTCCACCACGACCAACAGACACAACTACAACTCCACCACGACCACCAGACACAACAACTACAACTCCACCACAACCACCAGCCACAACAACTTCAACAACTCCACCACAACCACCAGCCACAACAACTTCAACAACAACCACAACTCCACCACAACCACCAGCCACAACAACTTCAACAACAACTCCACCACAACCACCAGCCACAACAACTTCAACAACAACCACAACTCCACCACAACCACCAGCCACAACAACTTCAACAACAACTACAACTCCACCACGACCACCTGACACAACAACTACAACTCCACCACGACCACCAGCTACAACAACTGCAACAACAACTCCACCACGACCACCAGACACAACAACTACAACTCCACCACGACCACCAGCCACAACAACTTCAACAACAACCACAACTCCACCACAACCACCAGCCACAACAACTTCAACAACAACTACAACTCCACCACGACCACCAGACACAACAACTACAACTCCACCACAACCAACAGCCACAACAACTTCAACAACAACTATAACTCCACCACGACCACCTGCCACAACAACTACAACTCCACCACGACCACCAGCCACAACAACTGCAACTCCACCACGACCACCAGCCACAACAACAACTCCAACACGACCACCAGCCACAACTTCAGCAACAACTACAACTCCACCACGACCACCAGACACAACAACAACTCCACCACGACCACCAGCCACAACAACTGCAACAACTACAACTCCACCACGACCACCAGATACAACAACTGCAACAACAACAACTCCAACACGACCACCAGCAACAACTTCAGCAACAACTACAACTCCACCACGACCACCAGAGACAACAACTACAACTCCACCACGACCACCTGCCACAACAACAACTCCACCACGACCACCAGCCACAACAACTGCAACAACTACAACTCCACCACGACCACCAGATACAACAACTGCAACAACAACAACTCCAACACGACCACCAGCCACAACTTCAGCAACAACTACAACTCCACCACGACCACCAGATACAAGAACTACAACTCCACCACGACCACCAGACACAACAACAACAACGACAACTCCACCACAACCACCAGCCACAACAACTACAACTCCACCACGACCACCAGCCACAACAACAACTCCACCACGACCACCAGCCACAACAACTGCAACAACAACAACTCCAACACGACCACCAGCCACAACTTCAGCAACAACTCCACCACAATCACCAGACACAACTACAACTCCACCACGACCACCAGATACAAGAACTACAACTCCACCACGACCACCAGACACAACAACAACAACGACAACTCCACCACAACCACCAGCCACAACAACTACAACTCCACCACGACCACCAGCCACAACAACAACTCCACCACGACCACCAGCCACAACAACTGCAACAACAACAACTCCAACACGACCACCAGCCACAACTTCAGCAACAACTCCACCAAAACCACCAGCCACAACAACTTCAACAACAACTACAACTCCACCACGACCACCAGCCAGAACAACTGCAACAACAACTCCAACACAACCACCAGCCACAACTTCAGCAACAACTACAACTCCACCACGACCACCAGACACAACAACAACAACTCCACGACGACCACCAGAAACAACAACTCCACCTACAACTCCACCACGACCACCAGCCACAACAACTACAACTCCACCACGACCACCTGACACAACAACTGCAACAACTACAACTCCACCACGACCACCAGCCACAACAACAACAACTCAACCACGACCACCAGCCACAACAACAACTCTAGCACAACCACCAGCCACAACAACAACAACTATAGCACGACCACCAGCCACAACAACTTCAACAACAAATACAACTCCAGCACGACCACCAGCCACAACAACAACAACTCAACCCCGACCACCAGCCACAACAACAACAACTCCACCACAACCACCAGCCACAACAACTACAACTCCACCACGACCACCAGCCACAACAACAACTCCACCACGACCACCAGCCACAACAACTGCAACAACAACAACTCCAACACGACCACCAGCCACAACTTCAGCAACAACTCCACCAAAACCACCAGCCACAACAACTTCAACAACAACTACAACTCCACCACGACCACCAGCCAGAACAACTGCAACAACAACTCCAACACAACCACCAGCCACAACTTCAGCAACAACTACAACTCCACCACGACCACCAGACACAACAACAACAACTCCACGACGACCACCAGAAACAACAACTCCACCTACAACTCCACCACGACCACCAGCCACAACAACTACAACTCCACCACGACCACCTGACACAACAACTGCAACAACTACAACTCCACCACGACCACCAGCCACAACAACAACAACTCAACCACGACCACCAGCCACAACAACAACTCTAGCACAACCACCAGCCACAACAACAACAACTATAGCACGACCACCAGCCACAACAACTTCAACAACAAATACAACTCCAGCACGACCACCAGCCACAACAACAACAACTCAACCCCGACCACCAGCCACAACAACAACAACTATAGCACGACCACCAGCCATAACAACTTCAACGAAAACTACAACTTCACCACGACCGCCAGCCACAACAACAACTACTCTAGCACAACCACCAGCCACAACAACAACAACTCTAGCACAACCACCAGCCACAACAACTACAACTCCACAACGACCACCAGACACAACAACTACAACTCCACCACGACCACCAGCCACAACAACAACTCCACCACGACCACCAGCCACAACAACTGCAACAACTACAACTCCACCACGACCACCAGATACAACAACTGCAACAACAACAACTCCAACACGAGCACCAGCCACAACTTCAGCAACAACTACAACTCCACCACGACCACCAGATACAAGAACTACAACTCCACCACGACCACCAGACACAACAACAACAACGAAAACTCCACCACAACCACCAGCCACAACAACTACAACTCCACCACGACCACCAGCCACAACAACAACTCCACCACGACCACCAGCCACAACAACTGCAACAACAACAACTCCAACACGACCACCAGCCACAACTTCAGCAACAACTCCACCACAATCACCAGACACAACAACAACTCCACCACGACCACCAGACACAACAACAACAACGACAACTCCACCACAACCACCAGCCACAACAACTTCAACAACAACTACAACTCCACCACGACCACCAGCCACAACAACTGCAACAACAACAACTCCAACACAACCACCAGCCACAACTTCAGCAACAACTACAACTCCACCACGACCACCAGACACAACAACAACAACTCCACGACGACCACCAGAAACAACAACTCCACCTACAACTCCACCACAACCACCTGACACAACAACTGCAACAACTACAACTCCACCACGACCACCAGATACAACAACAACAACTCAACCACGACCACCAGCCACAACAACAACTCTAGCACAACCACCAGCCACAACAACAACAACTATAGCACGACCACCAGCCACAACAACTTCAACAACAAATACAACTCCAGCACGACCACCAGCCACAACAACAACAACTCAACCACGACCACCAGCCACAACAACAACAACTCAACCACGACCACCAGCCATAACAACTTCAACGAAAACTACAACTTCACCACGACCACCAGCCACAACAACAACAACTCTAGCACAACCACCAGCCACAACAACAACAACTCTAGCACAACCACCAGCCACAACAACTACAACTCTAGCACAACCACCAGCCACAACAACTGCAACTCCACCACGACCACCAGCCACAACAACAACTCCACCACGACCACCAGCCACAACAACTGCAACAACAACAACTCCAACACGACCACCAGCCACAACTTCAGCAACAACTACAACTCTACCACAATCACCAGACACAACAACTCCACCACGACCACCAGACACAACAACAACTACAACTCCACCACAACCACCAGCCACAACTTCAACAAAAACTACAACTCCACCACGACCACCAGCCACAACAACTGCAACAACAACAACTCCAACACAACCACGAGCCACAACTTCAGCAACAACTACAACTCCACCACGACCACCAGACACAACAACAACAACTCCACGACGAAGACCAGAAACAACAACCCCACCTACAACTCCACCACAACCACCAGACACAACAACTACAACTCCACCACGACCACCTGACACAACAACTGCAACAACTACAACTCCACCACGACCACCAGCCACAACAACAACAACTCAACCACGACCACCAGCCACAACAACAACTCTAGCACAACCACCAGCCACAACAACAACTATAGCACGACCACCAGCCACAACAACTTCAACAACAAATACAACTCCAGCACGACCACCAGCCACAACAACAACAACAACAACTCAACCCCGACCACCAGCCACAACAACAACAACTATAGCACGACCACCAGCCATAACAACTTCAACAACAACTACAACTTCACCACGACCACCAGCCACAACAACAACAACTCTAGCACAACCACCAGCCACAACAACAACAACTCTAGCACAACCACCAGCCACAACAACTACAACTCCACCACGACCACCAGCCACAACAACTGCAACAACAGCACAACCACCAGGCACAGCTACTGCACCACCACTGGAAAACTCAGGTATGACAACAATAAAGACATAAAGTTTTACCAAGAAGCCAAAGTGTGATGGTGTAGAGTCATCCATCTATTTTACCAGCATACATACAATTCTGATGTATTTCCTTTTTAATTTTTGTACTATGTTTTTATTAGTTCTTTTGATCTCCTGTCTACTACTGTCTTTAAATCGTCTACTGCTGTAGGATAAATAAAAGGTTCTGATCTTTCTTTCTCATATGTTTCTCAAATGTTTTTGAGACATTTCAAAGAACACCTTGTAACTCGTGGCGTTCCACAGGGCTCAATTCTGGGTCCATTATTGTTTAAACCACAATTGACTCTCGTTTGTCTCGCTTCAGAAGAAAAAATACATTGCAGTACCAGATGATTGTACCTGCAGTTGGAAGAAGAGCTGATCATAAGTGTTTCCTTGTCTTCCAGCTTCTGCTTTCTGGTCTATTTATGTGGTGGTTGGACTGATCTACTCCACCATCGTGATCAGCATCACGGCTGTTACCTGGAGAAAAACTGAAGCAGTGTCTGGATGCACACAAGGTTTATTCTGTATTCTAAACATGAAGCAATGGATGCACTGTTTGGATCTGCATCCACCCCACTGTCAGATATATAAAGAATGATCTTGTTTTATTGTTGTGTTTTGCAGCTCAACACTCAGTAGACAGATACACTGATGCCTGATCCTCCATCACACAGGAACCAGAGCGGTAAAGACTGAACTGAGATCAGCATTCACACCGTCACTGATACAGAATCTGATGACACTGCTGAAACTCAGATACCTCCTCCTCCGATCAAATCAAAACCTCAAATTAAATCAGAAAAGAACGTCTGATCATTCCTGATCTGATTCTCAAAGTAATGATGGTGAACACTGATGTGTCCTCTGGTGTTTCCTGACAGGTTTCCAGCTGACAGAGTTGATAGACGTCCTGCACACTTCAACAGTCTCCTCCTGGATACTTAAGTGATTTTGGTTTCCATTTCTTGGAGAGATTTTCTTTTATTGTAAAAACAACTGACCTTAGGCAAGTAGAATAAAGTTTGCTGAGTTATTTTCCTATAAATAAACCGGGGAATCATGGACAGGATGTCAAGACACAAGCGGATGGTGTCCGGTCATGATGTAGTTCTGTGGGCTTCGTCAGATCCAGACCTTCAACTCACATTGGGACGGTTTGAAACTGAGCATGAAGCAGTTGGGACCAGAGTCAACACCAAATCTGAGGTCGAGGTGATCTGATGGAGAGTTCCTGCCCCAAGGGAGGGAGTTCAAGTACCTCAAGTTTTCGTAGGATGCAGTGATAGATGAACAGTAGTGATGTGCAACAATTCGGACAGCTGTGGTGAAGATGGAGCTGAGATTTATCAGTTTATCTACGTTCAAACCTTTTTTCTTTTATTCTGTTTCACTGTTTTTCTTTAGGTGTGTGGGTTCTCTCCAGGTACTCCAGCTTCCTCCCACCGTCCAAAGACATGCTGGTTAGGTTCATTGGTGATTTTAAATTGGCCGTAGGTGTGAGTGTCTCTCTGTGTTAGCCCTGTGATAGACTGGAGACCTGTCCAGGGTGGACCCCCCCTCTAGACCAATGACAGTTGGGATAGGCTCCAGACCCCCATGACCCTTCACAGGACAAGAGGTTACAGAAGATGAATGAACGAATGGATGTTTTTCTTTAAAAGCATTTTGCGACTTTTCTCTGTGAAAATAAAATACAAAATAAACTGTTAGTTACGGAAGGTCTCGGTCTCGTTTGTATGTCTTGGTATAAAACAGAAGACAACACGGCCTGCTGCGGATGAAACACATATTAATGATCAGTAAACAGTTTATCATAACAGATATAAATGAGATGGATAGATATAAAGATATTTAAGTTATATAATATGTATAAAATATCTCAGGGTTCATTGGAAAAAGGAACAAGGTCATTATGAATTTATTATAACTTAAGTTCAGGAACTAGACCACGCCCCATGTCATTCCATTTCCTGGGCCTACCTGTAAAGGTGCACCCTGACCTCTCTCTCTCTCTCTCTCTCTCTCTTTTCCCTTTTCATCCTATCCCCTTTGACCTTTCACATCCCTCCATCCATTTCTTTCATCAGTTAAAGTGTGATCTTTGTTAGTGAATTTAATCTTTGTGGTGAGTTGTTGAGCTCAGAGCAAGTTGTTTTAATGCCTTCCTGTCTTATTTAATCAGAGGTCATGGTACTCTGATGGCGTTTGTTCCCTCAAGCATGGGCGTAGCGGACGCGGGGTACACGGGGGACATGTCTCCCGCACTTCCTGTATCTGTTCCCTCCGTCCCCCGCACTTTTTACAGCCATTACAACCACTTAATTCATTTTGAACATGTTGAAACGCGTTTTTCCTCATGCGTCTCTAAATGCATCATGAGTATCGCAGAGCTAAGGTGTCAAACAAACGCCGCTGCCGTGTGTCAGCAGAGAGGGACGTTGTGCTTCAAACATGTTCATCGAAGCAGCCAAGAGGCAAAAAACTTTACACAGTTTTTTCCAAACAAACCGTGTAAGTTGAGTAATGCTGTTACATGTAGATAATGTTTAACTAAAACAGAGACATTCTATATTGTATATTATTGCCTAGGACTTTGGCTAAAAGATGACAAATAGATGTCAATTTAGTTAGCTAAGCAAGCTAGTTATAAACCCACTCCTTAATTTCTCCACTATTTTTTTGCACATATTTTTTAAATCTTTATAGAATAGAAAGAGCAGGGTGAGGGAGGAGAAAGTGGGCCAGAGGCCAACAGCAGGGATGGTCACGGAGGGTCTTCACAGCAGGTGAGTCCTTATAATGTCTCTGGCTGAGAGAAAATATTGATAGCATAAAAGGGATTTTTTGGTTAAATTCTAATACTACTGTATTCCTAATTCTGTTTCAAAATGTTGCTTTCCACTTTTTTTAAATCTTTATTGCCACAATAGAAAGAGCAGGTTGAGAGAGGAGACAGTGGACCAGAGGCCAACAGGGATGATTGACCCTGGGGTCACAGGGTCACAGGGTCACAGGTGAGAAAAAAATATAACTTGATGAGAAAAAATATCAATAGCATAAAACTGACTTTGTGATTCATTTCCACAGCTATGTCACCACTACTATTATTAATTCTATTTATAACTTTTGCTTTGCACATTTATTATCTATATTATTGTAGGAGAAATTGTAACTGGCTAAGGAAATGTATATAGGATAAGAGTGACTCTAAGATTAGCATTTCCACTGCTATTTCAGAACTGTCTGCAAATGTTTGTGTCAGAAGAGAAAGCCATCTGAAATAGGAGTGGCTATGTGACTCCAACCAATCGCTTTGTTGCATATCTAATACCAAACATCAATATGCAATCAATCAATACCTTTTCAATCCCATTTGAATTGATAGTATATCATTTTTAAAGAGCTATAGTCGGTTTCCTGGTGCTGTGCTGTTTGTGTTTGTGTGGTTCTTTAGCTGCTAAGGAGAGGTGCAATTGAATGCGAGAGGATGATAAATCACTCAATACACCTCTGAACAATTTGTCCCCCTCACTTCTAAAATGATGGCTACGCCCCTGCCCTCAAGGTTGGGGTGAGTTCCTGACCCAGGCGAAGGAGTACCAGTATCTCAGAGTGAACATAGACTGTAGGGAGCTTGGCTGTGAGGAAAAGATTTACTGGTTGATCTTCATCTCTACCCTCACCTATGATCATGAACTTTAAGTCATCCATCAATTTTTGGTACCAGTCCAACCTCTGGATTCCAGATGGTTGGACTTCTCCTGTTATATTCCTGTTCTTCTGGAGGGATTCCTCTTCACAGCCCAGTCGAGATAATAATAATAATGATGATAATAATAATAATAATGATAAGTAAAGTCGACATGTCTGGTTATCTGATCTAACACGAACATTTGAGTCACTGGTGGCTTATTGGTTGAATCTGTGACACAATCTTCCTGTTGATTCAAATAAAAGGAAGCATCATCAGCCAGAAAAAGCCTCCCATGTACACCCTGACAGCTGAGTTCCTGTTCTCACGTCTCATAGAAACAGTGGTGAGAGTTGGCTGAGACATTTGATTGTGAGTCAGGATGAGGGTGAACATCTACTGCTGCCTGTTAGCCTGTGTTCTGGGCTGTCATGTCTCTGCAGGTGAGAACTCTCCTTTAATTCTGTCAAACGCTCCTGTTGAACAGCTTGAACTCAGTTTTTATTCTTGAGACCGTGAACAGATCAGGAAGAAGACGTCAGGACGGTGACGGTGCAGAGAAGTTAAAGATGAACGACTCTAGATGAACTAGAATCAGTCAGATCTGGATCTTTTTTATTTTCTACACATGAGGAACAAAGATGAGAGTTCAGAGCTGTCTGTCTGTGTTTGGCTGAGAAACAGGAAATACTGACGTGATGCTAATGCTGCAGCTGAAGGCTTGATGTGATTCTGACTGAAGTCTGACTCTTGTTTTTCAGATTTAATTCATAAAGTATTTGAAGAAAGGCGGTCGGTCATTCTGCCTTGTCAAGATGTGGAGGGTAAAGTGACGTGGAGCAGAGAGAGAGATGGAAGTAAAGTTGATATTCTAACTGATGATGGTGACGGACTCATAAAACACATTAAAGATCCAGGCAGACGATTCGGATCACAAATTGATAGATCTCTGGTCATTATCAGCGCTGATGTCTCAGACTCTGGTGAATATCTGTGTAATAATGATCCAGCTGTGAAACTGACCGTGATCCCATCAGGTAAGATCTTCATCAACGTTCTTCTTTCTGTTTCTCCTCTTCCTCTTTTAAATGTTTTAAGTTGTTCTTAAACTCAACCATCAACATCAACATGATTTTATATCATTATATATATATATTTGATTTTACATTCAGAGCAGCTGTAAACCAGCTGTGAAACTGATTCGACTGAAAACATCTGGATCCACTAACTTTAGTCGTTCCGTATAAAATCACACTAAAGCCTCTGAAACTGATTCTTCTCATGTGGAACCACTGTTCTGGTAGACTCAGACCTTTGATGATATTTGTCGAAAAACTCTTCTCATGAAGTTTTAATACTTTCTGAAACCTGAATGATGTTTTCTACTGTTTCTCACAGGAACCAGGATCCACAGTGTTACAGAGAGGACCAGCTTCTCTCTGAACTGTCCTCATGATGTTGGAGGATCACATGTTCCAACATGGAGCAGAGAAATCGCTGGAAAACAAAAACCAATCAGGTCTGATGTTTCCACTGAGAACAATCATCTGATCTTCTCTGATGTTCTTCCTGGTGACTCTGGACTCTACTACTGTGATGGAAAACCTGCTGGTTATCTCTACGTGACCAAAGATAAGAAACCTGAAGGAGGTGAGAGGACCGGAACTTCAAATTTGTCTCTAACCTACATAACAGGTTAAATATATCTCAGAGCTGCAGCTAAAACAATGCCTTGATTAAATAACCTGCTCTGAGTTCAAGAAGTGGAAGTTGTCAGAACTTGTTCCTGTTTCCAACGAACCCTGAGATATTTCAGACGTGTTGCTGCATCCAAGAGACTGAAGTCATGAGATCATCAGCCGTGGCCTACTGGTTAGCGCTTTGGGCTTGTGACCGGAGGGTTGCCGGTTCGAACCCCCGACCGGTAGAAAGCGGCTGAAGTGCCCTTGAGCAAGGCACCTAACTCCTCACTGCTCCCCGAGCGCCGCTGTAGCATGGCAGCTCACTGCTCCGGGTTAGTGTGTGCTTCACCTCACTGTGTGCTGTGTGTTCACTAATTCACGGATGGGATAAATGCAGAGACCAAATTCCTTGTATACACAAGTATACTTGGCCGAGAGACACTTAATCTTAATCTTAATCTTTATGTACAGATATTACAGAAGGATCTTTAATCTGGGATTAACATAAACTAGATTACAGCAGGATATGTACAAGTTATGGTTATTTATTTGATTGACAACATGTGTTTCAACTGATCAGCAGGGACAACTACTGCAACTACAGCAACAGCAACTTCACCAAGAGCAACAACTACACCAACAACAACACCAACAACTTCTCCAACAACTACAACAACAACAACTAAACCAACACCACCACCACCTCCAACTGCAGCTCATCCACTGGAAAACTCAGGTCACACCACAATAAAGAACCAAAGTAGTTTAGAGGACAGTGTTGTCTTCTGTTTTCTACCAAGACAGACAAATGAAGAATATTTAATTTACTACCCTCTTGAGTCATTAAAGACAAAAATGTCCCAAAAAGCTGATTTTAGTGTTTAACACTAACAATGACTGGTTGTTGTTAATGTGTCCTTGTCTTCCAGCTCCTTCTGACCTGTGGCCAATGTGTGTTCGTCCTGTGGTTGTAGTCATCTACTTAATCATCATGATCAGCATCACTGCTGCTACCTGGAGGAAAGGTAGAGCACCTGGAAGACAGACATAGACTGTATCTTTCCAATGTTCTAGAGTTCTAGCTCTATAAATGTCCTCATGGGGGCTCTGTTACTACCGTCTGATCTGCACCAATCAACTCATCACTGGTTCTTGTTCCATGGTCCAACTTTCAATCAGAAATCACTGAAACTGAAAAAGTAGTTTGTGAAATGTTGTGCAGACGTAGATAACAGGTTCCCACCAGTTAAACCACAGTTATGATGATTTGAATGAGAAGTAAAAGACGTAGAAACAGGTTTTATTCTCTGTCTTTCACAGCTCGACAGATCCAGAACCAGAGGAGACTCTGATCCCTGATCCTCCAGAGCGGTAAAGACTGAACTGAGATCAGCATTCACACTGTGACTGATACAGAGTCTGATGCTGATCTTAGTCTGTGTTCAACACTGAGTCCACTTCAGTTCTCACATCAGTGTTCAAACAGGATCCATCTAGTTTTTGATTTTCAAGTTTGGTTTTAGACTCAAAAATAAATAAATCATCTTATTAATTAATTTAAAAAGTAAAAACGAAAAATGTTGAACCAGTAAATTTACCTTTGGTCCTTTAATAAATGAAACCAGGAAGAGAAGTAAAGGAGAAACCACTGGTTATTAGATTAGAAGAAGAAGAAGAAGAAGAATAAGAAGAATAAGTGATTTCACATCTTTTCTGTTGGTCTAAACGGAGCATGGACATGACTCTGGAACAATATTCAGAGTCACAAAGTCTAATTTTAGACTTTGTGACTCAAGGTATCTGGTCATCTGGATATATCTCTGAATCTGGAAAAGAACCAGGTTTATTTAGAGCTAGACACAATGATCCATAGACCAAAGAGACCTGGACCAGAGAGACCTGGACCAGTGGACACCATGGAGACTACTTCCTGGACCAGAGAGACCTGGACCAGGTCACCATGGAGACTACTTCCTGCTTCAGTGAAGGACAAGAAATCACCTCAGGAGAAACAAAATGAAGATTGAGATTAGAAGAGATTAACTTTCTATTTTTAATTTTAAGCGACAGAATAACAGAAAGGGTTCTGTTTAAAAAAATAACAAGAATCTAATAACAGTTGTTTTCCCAGTTTTTGTTTCTGGTTTTAAAAGCAAACTTGAAAACTACCAAATAATGCACATGTATTTTTAATGTCTGATATTTAAATAACATTCTTGTCTCGTTTGATGAAACCAACTCATTAATCAAATAAAAAATCCAAATCATTTGGAACTGAACTGAAAATGCATCAGAATGAAATACTAATGATGATGAACACTGACGTCTTCTAATGTGTCCTCTGGTGTTTCCTGACAGGTTTCCATCTGACAGAGATGATGGACGTCCTGCAAACATCAACAGTCTCAGTCTCCTGCTGGATTCTGTAGTTAGTTTGGTTTTATTTCTTGTTTTCATGCTTGTTTGTCCAAGTGTTTCTTTTTAAATGACGTTCATGGACCTCAGGTGTTTTCCTTTGTGCTGCCGTTTATCTGCCAGAAAAACTCCACAGGATGGATTAATGGGCTTTAATGTTAGCTGTTAGCATTTCAAGACAACTAGCTTATAGCAAAGGAAGTAGCATCCACCTGTTGTTATGTAATTAGCTATCCCCTGGTCAGCATCAGCATATCTTTGGTCCTGTATGTATGCTATTAGCATTTAAGATGAACATATTAAAGCTACATGTGTTTACTGTGTTTACATGATGAGTTCATGTGAACGGTGTTAATATATTCTAGTTTAGTTCTTTATGATGTGAGGAAAATATTCAGGAAGATATTCAACGGCCTAATCATTTCATTGTCTTTGTGATTCCTACATTAGCTTGCTAGCTGTTAGCCTAGCAGTAGTGTTATTGTGACTGATGGCTGACGTTAGCTATTTTGTGTTCATGACTTCTCATGTCGTAACCACTGAAAAAACAGATCAGCTGTAAATGAAGAACTTCATGCTACGTTAACTTCAGCAAACACGACACAACTCTTGAACTCTGGGTTGTAAATACCACAAGATGGCGCTGCAGCAAAAGTGAAGATGTGTTTCAGTTTCATTAAAAGTTGACGGGTGGAGTCGTGTTTGCTGATGTGTTCAGAAATTATCAGTTAATATATTGTAGTTTTAGTTTCTTCATTTTGTCTTTGCATTTCCTACATTAGCTTACTCTGCCATTAGCTTGCTAACTGTTAGCTCATTATCATATATTCCACATGTAGCAGAAACTTTCTGTATTTAAAGGATCACTCTGGTTTATTTTCCAGTTTTCTGTTGAACTTTTCACTCTGCTCGTTGTAGAGACTCAGGGAAACGAGGAGGAATCAGTTTAAACATTTATGGTTTAGTTTTTATTTTAGATGAGTCTCAGTTTCTATGAACTACAGAACTGAATTGTTTAGAAAATCATGACTAAATGAATAAAACGATTTTATGGCTGATATACATGTTTGTGTTTTCTTCTCCTGGACACATTCATCATAATTACTATTAAACATGATTATAAGCTGCTGTCAGAGTTGATCTATGTCCAGATATTTATTCCAGTCTGGATCAGAATCAGAGTAAACACCACGAGTCCTCCTCTTCATCAGTTAGAACAGTCTTCCTCTCAGTCTGGAGGCTTGTACCAGTCCGTAGTTGGTGTTTTACTTCAGTAGATGTAGAAACAGGCGTGTATTCACCTGTTCCTCTGTTTAACTGACATGATGAAGGAACAATAATCACACCAGTTAAATGATGACCTGTAGTGAGCGCTAACGTCCTGTAGGTGGAGCTACAGCTACACTTAAATCCATCCAGACCTCAGTGTGACTCCAGTTTGATGCATTTTATAATTATATCTGATATATTTATCAGACAAACAGAGGAACAAGGTTCAGGTCAGTCTCAGTGCTGTACCAAAACATGAGAGACTATAAACAATCACCTCTGATGTCCTTCAAAGCAAAATGATTCAGGAACGGTTGGAGGAGGTCAAGGTGTTGGTCTCAGTCCAGTCCTGATAGTCCTGATCAGTCTAGTCCACAGGTGTCAAATATATGGCCCGGGGACCAAAAGCAGCCCGCCAGAGGTTCTACTCTGGCCCACAGCATGAATTTGCAAAGTGTGAAAATTACATAGAAAACTGAAAGTAGCTGCTGTTCCTAATTTGTCCACTGTTTTAGTCAGAGACGTAGACAGGACACAAGACTGAGACCCAGGACTAGACAGCAGACGGTAATGAGACAAAATTACACCAGTTTTTCTTAAGAAATTACATTTTTTAAAGGATATTTAATTAAATGTGAACATTCTCCTGATTTATTTGTTCTTGGCTGAATGAGTCTGACCCCCCTGGTCTGGTCTGATCCACAGAGGCTCCACCTCTGAAGACGACCTGATGCTGACGTCACAGAACACTTTCAGAGTCTCTACGAGTCCTGAGCAATATTTAATTCTCAACAGTCATTCTACTCAAATAAAGACATGAAAGCTGAGCACATGTATGAACACTAACACTAGTTATCTGTGACGCCATCTCACTGTTGATTCAAATAAAAGGAAGCATCATCAGCCAGAAAAAGCCTCCCGTGTACACCCTGACAGCTGAGTTCCTGTTCTCACATCTCATAGAAACAGTGGTGAGAGTTGGCTGAGACATTTGATTGTGAGTCAGGATGAGGGTGAACATCTACTGCTGCCTGTTAGCCTGTGTTCTGGGCTGTCATGTCTCTGCAGGTGAGAACTCTCCTTTCATTCTGTCAGACGCTCCTGTTGAACAGCTTGAACTCAGTTTTTATTCTTGAGACCGTGAACAGATCAGGTAGAAGACGTCAGGACAGTGACGGTGCAGAGAAATTAAAGATGAACGACTCTAGATGAACTAGAATCAATCAGATCTGGATCTTTTTTATTTTCTACACATGAGGAACAAAGATGAGAGTTCAGAGCTGTCTGTCTGTGTTTGGCTGAGAAACAGGAAATACTGACGTGATGCTAATGCTGCAGCTGAAGGCTTGATGTGATTCTGACTGAAGTCTGACTCTTGTTTTTCAGATTTAGCTCATGAAGTAGTTGAAGAAAAGAAGCTGGTCACTATTGGTTGTCATCAACATGTGGAGGGTAAAGTGACGTGGAGCAGAAAGAGAGATGGAAGTAAAGTTGATATTCTAACAGCTGATGGTGACAGAGACATAAAACACATTAATGATTCAGGCAGACGATTCAATTCATTAGCTGATAAATCTCTTGTTATAACTAAGGCTAATCTCTCTGACTCTGGTAAATATCTGTGTAATAATAAACCAGCTGTGAAACTGACCGTGATCCCATCAGGTAAGATCTTCATCAACGTTCTTCTTTCTGTTTCTCCTCTTCCTCTTTTAAATGTTTTAAATTGTTCTTAAACTCAACCGTCAACATCAACATGATTTTATATCA
This sequence comes from Chelon labrosus, assembly GCF_963514085.1. Classification (NCBI taxonomy): domain Eukaryota; kingdom Metazoa; phylum Chordata; class Actinopteri; order Mugiliformes; family Mugilidae; genus Chelon; species Chelon labrosus. The sequence continues at coordinate 1,832,048 of NC_140349.1, forward strand.
TTATATATATATATATTTTATTTTACACTCTGTAAACCAGCTGTAAAACTGATTTGACTGGATCCACTAATTTTAGTCGTTCCGTATAAAATCACACTAAAACCTCTGAAACTGATTCTTCTCATGTGGAACCACTGTTCTGGTAGACTCAGACCTTTGATGATATTTGTCCAAAAACTCTCTCATGAAGTTTTAATACTTTCTGAAATCTGAATGATGTTTTCTACTGTTTCTCACAGGGCAGTTCCACAGTGTTACAGAGAGGACCAGCTTCTCTCTGAACTGTCCTCATGATGTTGGAGGATCACATGTTCCAACATGGAGCAGAGAAATCGCTGGAAAACTAAAACCAATCAGATCTAAAGTTTCCACTGAGAACAATCATCTGATCTTCTCTGATGTTCATCCTGGTGACTCTGGACTCTACTACTGTGATGGAAAACCTGCTGGTTATCTCAACGTGACCGAAGATAAGAAACCTGAAGGAGGTGAGAGGGTCAGAGGTCAACACAGAATAATTCACTGCAACAAACATTATGCTACATCCAGCAGGTAGTTAGCTTAGCTTAGACTGTAAACAAAGGAAACAGCTAATCCATCTGATAGCATCTCCAGTGTCACGTTGCAGGTGACTGCTAGCTCGGTGTTGAAGGTGACATAGTTGGATCTATTCACACCATCAGTACCACTTTCTAAAATCAAACTGGTTTGCGGTTGACGTTGCTGTGTAGCAGGTTGGACAACAAGAAATCCACAAATGCTCGTCTGCAGGGTGGAACCACTGAGGAGCAGAGGAGCTCTAATCTTATCCTGTTAGCTTCAGTTAGCTTGTAGCACTGCAGCAGCAAACCATGCAGAATCACGTTAGCATGAAACAGACCTGTATGTTTTATAAAGAGTAGGTTCTTTATAGGCTGCTGATAGTTACTGGTTGGAGCTCAGGCTACACTATAGCATTTATGCTAGCTGGCAAACTATTTGATGAGCAGGCCTGACAGTAAAATATTAACGTTGAGCTGTAGAGTCAGTAGCAGACATCTGGATCGTCTCTGGATCTAATTGTCGATGTATCTTTCAGATTCTTTGGTGGATTTGAGTTGATTTTCCTCTAAAACGTGAAGAAGAAAACAAGCAGAGATACTGCTTCTTTTTTAAGGTTCAATACAAAGTTAACGCGTCTGCACAACTCAGATATACTCAGCGTTGAATGAAGACTAAATCCGGAACAGATCTGTATGAATCAAGTGGGTGACTGATGGGGGGGTGGGATGGAAAATAATGAACTGAAGAACAAACAACATTTTAGACGCGTGGTTAGGAAACTCTGCATTTGCTCAGGCCTCTGATCAACCACAACATTGTTTTAGATTAGATTCAACTTTGTTGTCATTACACATGTACATGTACAGAGCAACGACATGGAGGTTAGCAGCTAACCAGAAGAGCAACAGGCAGTAAGTGTACGTGGCATAAATATTATGGTACATAGTAGTATGGTACAGGTTGTTTTACAGCATATGGAAACTATTTACAGATCAAACCTATGTACAGGTGAGACCATATATACAGGTGAATGAGGAGGATATACACAATGATTGAATGAGGTACTATGAACATATTATACAGATGGATTTGTTCATTAAATGTGAGTAGACTATAAACAGGAACTATAACATAACTTACAATAAAGGAGATGATCAGATGATAAATTAGACGATACAGAAACAGATGAAGTGAACAATTAAACAGTGAATAAACAATAAGCAGTAGCTGCCTGATGTTACTAAACTAGTGCAGTGTTCATGGACTGGTGAGATGTTGCTGGTGTGTCCTGGTTGAGTTGACATGTTGTCCAGGTTGGATGTTGCTGTGAGGTCAGACTGGGGTCATAGTGTCGCCTACATCAGTGATAAGAAGAAGGTTTACAAAGTGAACCTAGATCATGTTTGGTGTGAAGCGTCAAATGTGTGAAAGTGACAAGTTTGTGCAGTGAAAGAAAACGAGGTGATAAACCAGAGAACTGCAGGATTTTATATTTATTTGTTTTAATTGGAGACTTTAAAGCTGCTCAGGCTCAGGGTTCAGTAACAATATGGGTTATTAGTGACGTGATATAAATAAAACTCAACTGAGTTTTAAGTATTTTAAAACGTTGGTTATAAAATGAGGAACCTGTCAGAGTGAGGACCAGATGAGTGGGCGAGCTGTGATATCATCTTGGTGCTTTTGCTTTAGTGGATGTTGCGTACACAAAAACAGGTCGTTGCCTGACTTTTATTTTTAATTTAGAGAGACTGGTATTACACAGATTATGTGCAGATAATTTTCCAGCCTCTAATCAGTATTAATCTGAACCAATGACACTCAGCTCTACCAGGTTTTTAACAGGATTCAAAGAAAACTGTTTTCTTCTAGAGAACTCCCTCAACGTCAGGACATTTTGCATCATGCTGTATAACGTCATCACTTCCTGTCATTAATACACTTCCTTGATTTTAACAGCTGCACCAGAATCTAAAAGCAGATTTAGATTAAAATGAAACAATTCAGTTGAATAAAAAGGTGAATAGAAACTGTTTAAACTTCTCTACAAAATAGTTTTCAGATGCAAAGAGTATGAAGCAGTTAGCAAAGAAGACAGAGACAGGAAACAGGGTCAGGTTTACCACCAGGTTTATCTATGAGTGGTTTCAATAGTGAGAAAGCTGCTGCTGCTCCACGAAACATGACCACAAACATAAGAGAGAGGTGTTTCAACCAGTTCCATCATTAGTGACATTCATGTTAGAGCTACCAGCAGCACATTTAAATACGTCTTAATCTTCTTTTACGATATGTCTAAAAGAAACAACAAGTACAACAACGTCTCCATCATCTAAACCAACAACTGCAACAACTACAACAACAACAAATACAACAACGTCTCCATCATCTAAACCAACAACTGCAACAACTACAACAACAACTTCTCCATCAACTACAATAACAACACCAACAACACCACCACCAACAACAACAACAATACAACCAACAACAACACCAACAACAACTACACCATCAGCATCACCAACAAATACATCAACTTCTCCATCAACTACACCAAGAACTAAAGGTAACACAACAACAACTTAGGCCCTGTCCACACGTACGAAAACGATCTTTTTTCTCTCCGTTTTCGACGTCATCGTTTCAAGAAATATCCGCGTCCACACGGGTCCGTTTCTGCTCGACCGAAAACGCTACTTCCTATTCCAGGCCTATAAGTGGCGCTGTTTCGGTTTCAGAAAATCACCAAAAATGGAGAGGAAAATGCGGAGCATGCGCACAAAGCTTGAGCGCTGTTTACAAATCACCTTTTTTGCATGATATTTTGCCCTAGTAAACCTAATAGGCTCAATATCTTCTCCAGCAGGAAAACTAGCATGTAGTCCGCCATTGTTGTTGATGTTGTTACGAGACGTCTCGCGGGATGTGGAAGGCTGCTCGGGAGTGTGGCGATGACATCGTTTTCCCGTTTTCCCCGTCCACAAGAAAACGCAGGAGCTGCGTTTTCGAATTTCTCCACCCTGGGACCCGTTTTCAGAAAAGTGCGTTTTAGGGCTATGCGTTTACAGGATACGTCTGGACGCTCGGCCAAAACGATTAAAAAAACCTCCGTTTTGGCGTATTTGCGTTTACGTGTGGACAGGGCCTAAGACATTAACGGGGAAAACGGGAAAACGATGACGTCATCGCCACACTCCCGAGCAGCCTTCCACCTCACGCGAGACGTCTTGTAACAACATCAACAACAATGGCGGACTACATGCTAGTTTTCATGCTATCAATACGATATAGAGCCTATTAGGGTTACTAGGGCAAAATATCATGCTCCTGTGCCACCACGCTGAGCAAAAAAGGCGATTTGTAAACAGCGCTCAAGCTTTGTGCGCATGCTCCGCATCTTCCTCTCCATTTTTGGTGAATTTCTGAAACCGAAACAGCGCCACCTATAGGCCTGGAATAGGAAGTAGCGTTTTCGGTCGTGCTGAAACGGATCTGTGTGGACGCGGATATTTCTTGAAACGATGACGTCAAAAACGGAGAGAAAAAAGATCGTTTTCGTACGTGTGGACGGGCCCTAAATGTTTGTTTGACTTTGGATCATTATGTGTTGCATGTTGAACTATATTAACACAGTAAATATTTTATTGTCCTAACGTCACAGTTATTGTGTTTTCAGAGCACTTTCTGCTCATTGTTGTTGGAGCAGGGGCCCTCTTCCTCATCCTGATCGTCATCGCTGCCATCATCTTCTTCACTCGACGTGTTAAAAGACGAGGTGAGTTGATTGATGTAATGTTAATGTTAATGTTTGTAGCTAAGAGGAGTCGTTAACGGGACGGTGAAGTCACAGTTTGTAGATTTCACTTAAAGACAAAACTAAAACAAATTAACTTTTCACTCTTATCTGGTGACGTCTGGATTTAATTATGATATATTAGATTGTCCTCTGAACCAATCAGAGACGTTTAGTTGCTATGTGACCTTTCTGTCCATCAACACTTTAAGCCCCGCCCACACTATTTGAATGCCTAAAATAAGATCAAATTAGGTATTCATCAACATGGCTAAATTAAGGTCAGCAGGAAACAACAGCGCAAAATACAAAAAATAGAATAAGACAAGAGAAACTATTAAAGGTTTAAAGTAGCTAACCATCTATTAATGCTAATGCTAATAAGTACAGCTGGTGAAAAACCAACTAATGTAAATAGAAGGTTGAAGTGGTGGAGGCTGAATATACGTAATGATGTTTATGAATATCATGAATAAAGACAAACTCCAAGAGGAGGAGTTGATCTGTATCACACCAGCAGATTGTTGCAGGAGCAGAATCAGTTCCCAACAGAGAGACTCCAGACAACGCTCTGTCACTTGGCCTTAAGTACATAACAGTGGAGGGTCATGTATTTTCCACCTTGACCTCATTCAAACACGTCTTAATATGATCGTTATGACTCCACTGCTATAGAAAGATACACAATAAAACAGGACGTAGTATGGTAGACAGGTATCTCATATAGAGAGATGAATGTCATTACTAAAGAAAGAAACTCACTCAGAACAATTCATAAAGTCTCCTCTCACCCTCTGCAGCCACCAGCGCCACATACGTCAAATCCAGCAGAAGCATCAATGTCGACCCAATAAAATGACAAAAATATACATAACAGATGTAAATATAATTCATTTAACTCACCAGAACTTTAGAAACTTCAGAGTTCTCCTCAGAGCCTGTCAACCAAGGGTAGCGCTCATAGTTGCTGACCTGAAAGTTTCCCCTGCTGGGTCAGACTAGCTAGCTCCAGGGTTTGGCGGCCTTTCCTCACAATATCCAGCTTTTCCTTCAAAGTCCGTCGTGAAAATGTCTAAATAAGAAGATCTGCAACCAAATGGATAGCCTCTCCTCCTTCCTCAAGGTGGCTTCAACAAATAGCTATCAGAACGTTAGCGTTGTGCAGCTAGCAACAGATGAACATGAACCGCTAGCTTAGCTTAAACGGAGCGGCTCTCTGACCGTCCAATCAGAGGACGGTAAAACGCTGACGCTACCGTAGGCCACAGAGAAGGACCAAGAATACCAACTAGAAATGTGATTGGTTAAGGGAACAACATCATTACAGTGTGTTCCAGTTTTAATTGTGAAGGCCCAGGAAGATTTCTTTCTTTCTTTGAGCAACACATGATGATGAAATATGATTGGATAAAAGCTCTAATGCTAAGCTACACTGACAGAAGCACCACAGCTGAGAGACAGACAAGACATGACATGAAAAAATAAACTATTGGAATAATTTAATAAGATTAATGGGAAAATATTAAAATGTAAGTTTAGGCCAGCGGAGAAGACTTTACTGGAGCTGATGAACCACCACTGATGCATCGGGACGTTTATTTTAAATCCTCCTGGGTGTCCATCCATGTAAGGGACGACAACGTTTCTCTGTCCAGTCTGGGACGGCCCAGTTTGCGTCACCACATGTTCTGTGGGTGGTTTTTCTTTTATAGACTTCAACGTTGAGGCTTCTGTCCTCCTCAACGCTGACGTCCTCCTCTCTGTGGGTGGTTCAGGGCTCTGACCTCTGACTGACCACTAAAGGAGAAACTGGTGACTGTAGAGGCCCTGGTTAAACTGGAATCAGGTCACAGTATTGTCATGTATTACTCATTTCCTCATCAGTGTTGATGCCTCAGGCCTGGGACAGACACGGTGTGATGGTTTCATCTGAGTCCAGTTTGTTTCAGCTTGTTAACAGAGACCTGAGAGTTTAACCAGAGACTGACTGTTTATCAGGACGTTTCCACAGCAGATGCTTCTAGAAGGCTGCTGTTATTTAACCAGAGAACAAGACTGATCTGATGAATAATATTCTAAACCACACAATCTGATTGTCTGCAGAAAGTGACGCTAGAATACACGTCTATGAAGAGATACTGATGGAAAGCATTCATCCTACCAACGGTGAGACAACAATCAACAACTTCCCTTTTCTGTTGAGTTTAATTAAAGATGAACCTTTAACTGAGCTGCACCATGAGAATGAAGACAACAGGTTACATACACAGACCGGCTTTATATAGAGGAGTTGATAGCAGCAACTAAATATGGTTCAGCACAGGATTAAAATATACAGCAGTAGACCAGCTATGTCCAGAGTGTGTCCATACTACAGAGGTCAGTGAAATGAGAATCCAGAGTGACTGGTGCATAGGAGAGAGTAGTGATTCAGTAGAGTGCTGAAGTAGTTTTAAGAGTATTAAGAGTTCAGCAGTCTGATGACCTGGAGGGAAACGCAGCGACTAGTAGATAGAGGAGATAGAGGAGGTAGTATTGACGCTATCAGTGTTCTGTTCTTTCCTGCTGAGATCATTTCCTGCTCGTAGCTTTAATTAAAAGCAATGTTGTCTCCTCGTTGCTTCTTTTTCCAGAAGTTGTGCAACGCTCTGCCAAATCAACAGCTGTTGCCTACACGGCTGGCACCAGCTCTACAGGTTAATGATGAAACACAAAGCTTCAAGTAAAAGGAGAGTCTTCTGACTCCTTTTAATAATCACATGTTTGTTTTGAGCAGGAGTGTCGAACCAGAACGATCCGATGTACGCCACCATCAGTGAGCTGTCAACGGCCAAATACAAGACGGGTGAGACACGAGCTGTCAGTCACATTATTTAACCTCCTTTAGACTCACAGTCAGGTCAATACATCAACTGTCTCTCTCTGCAGAGTCTCCATACTGTCTGATCACTGACGCTCCTGCTAATGGACAACACAATAAAGGTACCTTTATTATTAGCTCACTATTTCTGCTTCACATGACATCAAATAGCTTTTTTACAGATTTTAAAAAAAGCCTCTAACAAATATTTTCTTGGCGTGCAGGGCCGCCGCTGTCGGAAACGTACTCCTTACTGCAGAAACCTCTATGACTGTGACCTCTAGAGGAGATTAACCTGAATGAGAACAGGCTGGTAAAAATGATGCTTCTGCAGAAATAATAAATGATATATAATATATTGATATTTAAGGTGAATGATATAAATAGAGGCCCTTGTTTATCTGGATGTTAATCAGTATATTCCACTTTGTTCATGGATTTGTGCTGTACGTACGTATAATGCATGAATATGATGTGAAGTTTACATTTGTGGAAAAAATATTATTTTGAATTAATCATCAGGATTAGTCTGGTGCCGTGGCTGGATGTCATTGGACAGTCCTCCAACCAATCAGAGACATTAACGATCAACACATTCTCTGTCACTATGTCCATCGCTCTGAACGTCTCACTTCTCCTACAGCAGACGTTTATTTTTAAACCAATCAGATGACATCTTTCACTGCTGTTACTCTCCTGTCCATCACCACATTAAGCCCCGCCCCCAGACGATCTGATTGGCCCAGCAGATCTTTGCAGGAGCTGAATCAGTTCCTCAACAGAGAGACTCCACATCAACTTTCAGCCACAGAAAACAAAAAGTAGGACAGTTGTTGTGGCTCCAGGTTAAACTGTGGGACCATGTGATAGAATAGTTTTATTTGTTATTAGAATAAATCTTTGTGTTAATGCTTTTGCTTTTATTTATAAAGTACATTTAGAGACTAATGACCAAAGAGCTGTTTTATTTAACACTTATATTTGACCAATAAACACTTCACTGTTTGACTGACTGTTTCTGCAGCTTCTTTAAATGACACTAAATTTATTAGTTATGCAAGTTTATTTTATTTTATTTTGTTACTGAGGACAAAACTGAAAATTGTCATATTTTTTAACTAAAACGAAGTCTGGGTGAAAATGTTCCACATGTGTCTCTAGTGGTTTTAGCTAACACGCTAACACGCTAGCAAAGATATAACAGGAGTTACAGAACAGTGTCCACGGTTCATCTTCTTTTTGCTCCAGTTTTGGTCTCCACCAACCTGTGAGATAAATATTTGTCTCCTTAGCTGCTAAATTCTCAACTTCCTCCATGAGCTTGTTGCTAACCTCACTTCTCCTCCGTTAGCATACGGGCTAGCATCAGTGGTTTCTCTTCCATGGTTAGCGAGGCCTCGTTAGGACGGACAGACAGATGCAGAGAGATGAAGGACTCGTTCATTCTGATCTCATGTGTCCATCTTTGAGTTCACACCTGGTGTAAATTAAAATGTGTCTCCGTCCTGTAAAAGCTGGACAGGTGAGATCTGATCCCTCAGGACAGATGTTGATGAATTAATGTTCTACTGCTGGAACAAGATCAAACATCTGATCTATGGATAAAAACACTTTAGAGGTTAAACATTAATGTTGATTCTGGATAAAACAATAAAACTTATGAATATAAAAGTAAAAAACAAATAGAACATCATTTATTTTCTTTCGTTGCTTTTTATTTCTAACTATGAATCCACAGCTCCTCCTCCTTCATTCATTAAAGATCCAGTTTTCCAGTTCCTCTCTGGGAAGGGAAGGAAGAGGAAGAGGAGAAGCAGGGACGGTTGGAAAAGACTTTTAACGGATCATCATCATCATCATCAGCAGCAGCAGCAGCAGCAGCAGCTTCAGGCTTTTATTTAACGATGCTCAGCTTGTTGTTCGTCTGGTTCCTGGTCGTCTGCATCCACACCTCCACAGGTATGCATCTGTTCTTCATCCACGGATTTATTTAGACAATAGTTAATGGTTTAATATTTATATATATTTGCTGCAGCAGTTGTTATTTTAGTCAAGTTTTCTTGTTCATTCATTAAATGCATGTTTTACCTACAATATAAAGGTAGATCAAATGTATTTATCCCACGATGGAGGACTTGTCTTATCTGTTAGGTCACATGGTCACAGGCTTTAATCTGTGAGTTTAAGATCTCCAGAGGATTGGTTTTACTCTTTCTTTGATTTAGATGAAGTTACAAATATGATATTTAATTCTTTACGTATAGAGTCAAATGAAACGACTTGTTATTCTGTAAAATCTAATTCTTTTGTGAATGAATTAAAACCAAAAGAAAACCAACAGAAAGCAAAAGAAAAGAGGAAGAATGAGCACGTCAAGGTGTTTAGGTTTTTAGAAATAAGGTTAAATTCTCTTTAGTGTGTGATGAGCTCATCAGGACTAGTCAGACTTTTCCAGCTCAGTGGTTATTTGTGGCCGACGTGTTTCCACCAGATAAAAGAGGAAATGAGTCTGACGGCTGAGTATCAGCAGGACGTGAGCGGCACAGTCAGCAACAGATATAGAAAGAGGAACCAGTGTGTCAGGACCAGTGCTGGGCACGTTACTTTAAAAAGTAATTCATTATAGGTATTACTTCTGCAGTAACTGAATTAAAAAATATATGTTTAAATACATTTAAGAATTAGAATTATTTTCTGAGCGTAATGTAGACTTCATGTGTACGTTCTTGTCTTTAACCTCACTGAGGTTAAACTAGTGCCTATACTTCAACTTTACCTCTGAATGCCAGTCTTCATCACTTATGCGGCTACCCCCACCACCACCACCACCACCACCACCACCACAAAAAAACACTTTTACAGCACTTGTGGCTGTCTGACAGCGCAAGTAACACACCACATTTAACTGTCGGTAACAGTAACGGCGTTGTAACAGAAGAAATAGTAATTAGTTAGATTACTCGTTACGCCATTAGTAGCACCGTTTATTTTAACGCCGTTACTCTCATCACTGGTCAGAACGATGTTATTAAACGGCATTAAACATCACAACACTTATGGAACAAATAAAAAGAAAAGACAAAACTCTGGGAGCATGAACAACAAGCAGGAGACTCAACAGACAGACGACTGAACAAAGACATGGACAGGGCCATATATGACCACCAGGGCTGATTAGTTAACGAGACACAGGTGAAACTAATGAGGGCGGAGCCTACCAGGAGAAACCAATCAAACAACCAGAGGAGGGGCACACACAGGAAGTAAAGTAAGAAACAAAAAGACAGAGAAAGAAACTTTCAAAACAGAAACAGAAAACGGAAAGAAAACATGGACTGGAACCAGAATATGTTCAAGTTTAGATTCTTCATGACGTCGTCTCCTGGACACCTGAACCTGTTTGCTCCACACGTCTGTTGTGTTCTAATCCAGATTATATCAAGACCTATCTTTACTTTAGGATGTGAACACCAACCTCTGCATCAACACAGCTGATGGAGTCAAACACATGAAGACACATGAGGACGTAACAGCAGGGATCAGCTGTTAAGTGATGGAGCTCAGCCGTCAAACACTCTTTGGTTTTTCTGGCAGGAAGTCTCAGACCTCCAGAGGTGACCCGGCTCTCGGTCCCAGAGGACCACCACGTCTGTCTGCCTTGTGGCACTGCCGACAGCTCAGATGTGGTCTGGACTCTCCAGGACAGGAAGGTCCTGGTGACCCGACAGGGCGACTACCAGACCAACGAGGACCGGCAGCGCTACCTCCTGGTGTCTGACGGGAGCCTCTGCCTCCTGCAGCTCGACGACTCAGACAGTGGAGGATACCAATGCAACCAGCAGCTGGTGGCGGAGCTGCAGGTGCTGACAGGTATGCTGGAGGTGGCGCTGCAAGCAGTGCATCATGGGAAAACATAATGGCTGCTCACTAATATAGGAAGTAGAATCAGCTATCTGGTAACAAGGGTTCATGCTCCAATAACGACTGAGCCTGGAGCTAATCCTCTCATCCAGGCAGCTGATCAGGTCTCAGGAAGGGAGCGTTGGCTAATAGTAGCTGTACCTAGCTTCCTAGCCTCCCAGCTAATAGTAGCTGTACCTAGCTTTCTAGCCTCCCAGCTAGTAGTAGCTGTACCTAGCTTCCTAGCCTCCCAGCTAATAGTAGCGGTACCTGTGGAGCGTTCAAGTCCATGGTTTTAGTCTGGACACAGTGGGCCTTGGATCACATACAGTATAAGAGTTCAGTAAACGCTCTGACTAACACCTTAACACATCACAGCAGGAACCAAAATAAAGTATTGAATCATTCCGTGTGATGAACCAACAACTACACCCTGATCTTTACAGAAACAAGCAGAAACCACAAAGTGTCTGGGAGGAACTAAACCAGTCGGGTTTTGACACAGCACTGTTGTTGTTGCTGCACATTTTTTAAAATGAAAGAGGATGTTGAGGGCAGGCAGGAGAAGGGAGGGATGGATTTGAAAGTAGAAAAGGTTGACACCGTGAGAATCTATCACCAACTATACCCACCACGTCATGACGAGACCTGGAAGTAGGAACCATGCATTTAGACTGATTCTGATGAAGTGTGTGAAATAAACCTGAGGGTGGTTAATAATTACACAACTTAACTTAGATAGTTTAGTGAGGACATAAGAGACTGCTGAGACGGGCTCTGGAGGCAAAGCATCCCACCCTCTAATACCCCCCTCCCTCCGTTCCTCGGCCTCTTTGCCTCCAGGTCGGTCGTTCAGGGTGTCTGCAGGCCGAACGCTGCTGCTCTCCTGTGGCCGTTCCAAACAAAAACAGAAGTGGTTTCGTCAGAGAGAGGGAGTCTGGGGTCGGGAGGCCATCCTCACCCGCTTCAGGAACGGGACGGTGACACTGGAGAGGGAGGACGAGGGGAGACGGCTCAGCTTCGCCAACGACGGCCTGCAGATCCAGGACCTGCAGCTGGAGGACGCCGGAGAGTATCTGTGCAACGGGGCGCTGCAGGCCAGAGTCTCCGTCCTGACAGGTCAGTCCGTCCGTCCTGACAGGTCCTGACAGGTCAGTCCGTCCTGACAGGTCCTGACAGGCCAGAGTCTCCGTCCTGACAGGTCAGTCCGTCCGTCCTGACAGGTCCTGACAGGTCAGTCACCCACCGACTAAAAATCCTTTAACTCTACCAACACTATGGGTTCATCATGGTGTCAGTTTATCAGTTTATCTGGCGTCTCTCTGCTAGGAACTGATTCTACTCCTGTAAAGATCTGCTGGGCCAATCAGATCATTTGGGGGCGTGGCATGGACAGAAGAGTAGCAGATCCTGATGGAGAGAGAGCTTGTTTTATTCTGGTGCTTTATTAAATGACTCTTTAGTTCAGTTTAGATTCAACTATATAACGTTCAGGTGCAGACACAAGCAGATGTAGTTAAACATCTAAACAGAAGTGCAAACAGCAAAAAGTGTAAATTTAACCCAGTAATAGGGAACAAGGTGTGCGCGGTTGTTTCATAACAATAGTATTTAAAAGGAGATGTGATACTGATGTATAGATTGGTTTATGCAGTATGAACAGACAGACAGTGTGTGATGCTTTCAATGACTCCAGGACTTTATTTAACATCCTCATCGTATCCAGATGTAAAGAGTCTTTAAGACAGACTGATCTCCAGTAACCTGTCTGGGTCAGTAAAGTACTAAACTAAACTCTGATGTAATATTTTAGGAGACTCTGAACCATGGGCTGAAACACTGACTCATATCTGAAGCTGTTAGAGTTGATTTAAACACAGAGAACAGAGCAGCTGCTGTCGTTTGACACGTTTTCACCTGATTAATGATGAAACTGAACAATGTCATGTTTGTCAGTGAACACAGAGACGACCAGCGTCCCGTCAGAGACCAGGACCACTCCAGTGTCTGCTGCAGAGACAGGTAGGACGTCCTGTACATGTGTTTAAACATGGAATCATAATCTAATCTGTGGGTCACAGATATATATATATGCTGGAGGAAACACCAACACAAGAATGAATGGTTGGATTAAATGAAGAGTAAAGGGAAATAAAGTTAAAATAGAATTCATTAATTAAAGGATATCATGAAGGATCAAACACACAGTCCAAAAACTTTCGAATGTTCCTCGCACTGACTGAAACTAAATATATTTTAGCAGATGAACTTTCAGTCTAAAGGCTTCTGTCCTCTGAGGATCCAGAGAAGAACAACGAGCTCCACCTGTCAGCCAATCATCATCTGTCAGCCAATCATCACCTCACCACACCTGAAACAGCTTCGCCTCATCTCTGGATGGAGAAATGTTTTTAACCTCATAGAATAGAAGAGAAGAAACTGATGCAGGTGGATCCTGCTTTACTGATTTTAAATCATATAGTTAAAAAACTAAATGTCCTCTGTAGAGTCAGTTTATTAGAGGCACAAGTAATAAAGTCCAGGAGCTACAGCTGTCAACATAAACACAGTATAAATACACCACCTAGACAAATAAAAGGTCACCCACTCTAACATTTCATTGGACCTCCTTTAGCTTTGATTCCAGCTCATTCTCTGTATCATTGTTTCTATAATCTTCTGCAACGTCACCAGATTTATTTCCATCCAGTGTTGCATTCATTTTTCACCAAGATCTTGTATTGATGATGGGAGAGTCTGACCACTGCACAAAGCCTTCTCCAGCACATCCCAAAGATTCTCAGTGGGGTTAAGGTCTGGACTCTGTGGTGGCCAATCCAATCTTTATGCTCTCTAGCAAACTGAAGCCTTTTTTCCCAGTTAGCCTCACTGATTAGTGGTTTTCTTAAGTGTTCTTACTTTCACTATTAAACATAGCCCTGAGTTCTACGGTTGGTTTTCTTCCATTTGATTTCATCAAACGTTTGGTTCTCCACTATCCTTCCAGTTTTTAATAATGCGTTGGACAGTTCTTAACCCAGTTTTAGTTGTTTCTTCAATCTCCTTAGATGTTTTCTCTGCTTGATGCATGCCAATGATTTGACAGTTCTCAAACAGACTAACATCTTTTCCACAACCACAGGATGTGTCTTTAGACGTGGTTGTTTAAGAAATGAGAAGCTACTCATTGCATCAGTTGGGGTTAAATAACTTGTTGTCAGCTGAAAGATAATCACCCATGCAGTAATTATCCAATAGGAGGCTCCTACTTATTTGTTTAGTTAAATCCAGGTGGAGCCTATTTTCAGAGTGGAGCAGCGTCTGATATCAGATTTAATAATAATTTAATAATTCAACATTTCCAGAGTATCATTCTAAAGGTTTTGATCTCTTTTGTAAATTTAATATTTTTAGTGAATTAAAAAAAAAAAGATCTTAGTTGATGGACACATGATGAGTTCTCGTTCAAATAAAATAAGATGTGATTTATTTAATAATCTGAATGTTCATCAGTTTTAATGAGATTATATCACACACACATTTATACAGATTATTATTCAGATTTACTTTTTGTTTAAATTGTGTCATTCAGGAGATTTAACTCATCTAACTAATATTTATACACAGATAACTGTAAATAATCAATTTTATGGTATTTTATTATTATTTTTTAAATTATTTTTATTATTTATTTTATATTTTTCTAGTCCGTCAGTGAACCATCAATTAAATCTAATATATTTCTTTAATTAATTGATAAATTGATCTGAATGTAAACGTAATGTTTGTAGTTTATGTTGTTGTGTTTGTCAGATGAAGACGAGGAGACAAGGAAGAAAAAAAAGAAGAAGAAGAAGAAGAAGAAGAGGAGCTCAGACAACGGTTGGTCTTCCTCAGACTCTCAGATCTCAACCTCAGCTTCCAGATGTTGCTGAGCAGATGTTGTGTCTCTGGTCCCTCAGTTCCGTTGCTGGTTGCCGTTGTCGGGTTGGGGTTGACGGTCATCCTCATGGCCTCCGTCTGTGTCCTACTGAGAGGGATGAAGCTCAGGAGGAAGAGGAGGAGGAGACACGAAGGTAGAGGAAGGACGGAGGTGTCGGTGTTTTAATGTCTAAAACTAAGAAGACGTCAGAAAACTGGTTCTAAAGAAATATAATTTTATTTAAAGATAAAACTAACAACATCTGGATTTCTTTACAAAATTAAGAAATAAATTAAAGAAATAAAAATAGAAACTAATAAAGTCAAAGAAGGAAATGAAAGATTTAAACACCTGTGGTATTTATTATCTTGGTTGTTCCATTTGTTTTAATCACCCATCATGAAAAACATTTTTATATAAAACTTTTACATTTTAAACTCAAAGTAGAATTTTCTAAACTTGTTTCATAAAAAACCAAAGATGTTTTTCTGAACGTGTTCACTTTTATATTTCTATATATTTATTCTTGCTCCTCATCATAAAACTATGAGAACATGAAAGAAAGAATAAATAAATGATGATGAAGTACGTCTACAGACGGTACCTTCCTCTTCCTCTTCCCCTTCCTCCAGCAGCTCAGAGACGTGAGGACACGGAGCTGCAGCCGTGGAGGACGTCCAGCGGACAGACCGGTAACACCGTCACACCTCTGAGGTTCCTGGTGATGATCCTCAAGTTCTGCTCACGACTCAAATGTCCTCTGTGTCTCTGCAGACTCTGAGAGTCCGTCTCCGCCAGAGGAGACGATCCACTACGCCTCCCTGGGACGACAGAACTGGAGGGAGCGACCCGGCAGGACTCCACCGGACCAGAGCCACCACAGTGTCATCTACTCCTCCGTCATCACCAGATGAAACATCACGTCAGTTATTAGAGCAGCAGAGACGAAGGACACAAACAGAACAATCATCAACTCTGGAGCCGTACTCCTAAAGGTTCTTATCAAAGAGTTGCTCCTAGTGGACAAACTCTAAGAACATTCTTAGAATCATGATGTTTCCTCAGAGTAGATCCTGGTGAAGATAAAAGGTTTCTTCCTAAAGAATCTTCAGAGAGCTCCTAAGGTGAGATGTGTTCAGAGCAGGGAGGAGGACTTTTAGGAGTTTCTGAAGCAGAAAGGAGGCATTGATCTGTTGTGTTATATTTCCTCACGCCTGCTTCTTGTCTTGTAGTGTGACACTGGAGCCAAATCTACGTGTTAAACACTTTTCTTCTCATTGACCAGTTGATCCAGAAGCAAACACTGTTCCTCTGTCCAGTTGGGTTTCCTACTTCATTTCTTCTCCATTGATGTTCGGTTTGTGGAAGATTTGAACGCCAACCATCACTGCTTCTTCTAGACCAGTTAGCAATCACAGAAACTGATGAAAGCTGAGACACTACCCTTGTTGATACCAGATGATGAAACATGACCAGCATGATAAATGAATGTAACTATCAGCATGTGAATACTGTGGTAGTGGGCCTGAGTTTAGTCACACATGTTGGAGGATCATTTTAAAGTAGAGCTATTTATTTATTTAACAGGTTTTCTTTTAATCTAGCGTTTAGGATCCAGGACTATTTGACTGAGTGTTGCTGTGTTCATCAGTAAATACCAGAGACCTCAGACACTGCTGACGCTCCACTTCAGCTTTGATCACTTCCTCCTTCAGATCACGTCTGGTCAAACTAACATTCTCTTACATTTTCCAGGGATAGAGATCATTGGTGTCTGTCTGCAGCCGTACTTTATCAGTCACTCTCTAATTATTAGCTGTAAATTATAATCTAATTTGTCTTATCACTCCAGCTGGTTTCTGTCACCTCCATCTTTAAATAAAGACGTTCATAAAATAATCTTGAGCAGATCTCTGTCTCATCTTTTCTTCTTCTTCTGTTTTTATTAGTTTTCATTCGAAGCCTCGTGACATTTTCACACCAGTCATGTTTCTTTGAAGTGGTTTCCGTTACCACCTGTTTCCTGAGCTACTTGGCTTTCATTTCTCTTCTCTGAAGCCTGAAGCGGCAGGTTTTAGTCCTCTAATGACTGAACAGCAGAACAACGAGCTCCACCCGTCAGCCAATCATCACCTGTCAGCCAATCATCATCTGTCAGCCAATCATCACCTGTCAGCCAATCATCACCTCACCACACCTGAAACAGCTTCACCTCATCTCTGGATGGAGAAATGAAACTGATGCAGGTAGATGCTGCTTTACTGATTTGAAATCATATAGTTGTGTTATTTATTACATAAAAAATATTTTCTCATAGAAAGTAATTCAAAATAAAATGTAACCTGGAGACAAACTGTAAAACATCACAACTCTGTCAACATGTTGCTTCTCTGTTTGACTGAACTCAGTTTAATAGGTTTAAATAAACTTAAAGTCATCTATGGTCTGGACTGGTTGTGAGTTTTGTCTGTGTGGTCAATGATCATTTAACTCATGATGATGTAGGAGGAGGAGGAGGAGGAAGGATGAGGAGGAAGGGTGATGCTATATTTAATGAATCAGAGGTATTATTATAAACAGTGAACCCTCTGAAACAAGGCTCTGTGACCAGATGGATTCAGAAGTTATTTCTGTGTGTTTGTATAAAACCATCGTATTTCTGGTGGATCATATTTTAACAGAATAAATAAAATAAATGTTAAATAAATGTTATAAAACATCAGTGGTCTCAGATTAAAACAACAGCTGATATTAATTGAACTGATCTTAACTATTTTAAGTGTGAGTTAATTAAATAAAAAGAGTTTTCTTCAGAGGATAATGTGACATAATGAGTCATACTGGTTCCCTCCTCTTCATCATCTACCTCCTCCGTCACCATGGATCCTCTTCTATCGCTATGACGACGACACACTGGTCTACATCTCCCCCGGACCCTTTGGTTTCTAAGTTTGACTGACTTTAAATGTTTTCCAGTGAACTAAGAGTCTAGATGTTCCTCAGTGTTTCCTCTGCTAGCAGCTGAACGTTCTCATCACTGATGGAAATAAAAACTAAAGAGATCAGCTTTAACTCTGAGTCACTGATGTCACTGTCAGTTTATTGGAGGCACAGGTCATAAAGTCCACACACACAGTATAGATATAGATATGTATATGTATATGTACATGGAGCTGAAGCAGAGTGCAGCAGCTGATCAGCAGCAGTCAGCGTCTGATATGAAACACATTTAACAGAATAAGAACATTTCCAGAGGAGAGATCACATCAACATCTACAGCTGCTGATAACACTGATAGAACAAAGATGTTTCTGTAGATCAGGACAAAGAGATAAAAACAGTTTCACACGCTTCAAAAGTTAAAAGACAAACGATCAAAAAGGTTCAAACCTTCATCAGAGTGATCGCTCAGCACGAGGATTTAATCAGATACACTTAGCTGAAGTCAGTCTGTTCATCAGTCATCTTCATGTCAGACACACAGATGATTCAGAACATCAACTGGATAGTAAGGTTACGTCTTTATTTATATGATAACTAAAGGATTTAACATCTCACTAAAGTGACCAGTTTGAATTATTGCAGCGCCCCCTGGTGTCTGGATGGAGACATCTACAGGTAGGATCCATCAGTAGCTTATTAGATAGAAGACTCATTCAAGTCAACTAGAACCATGTGGTTAGGAGTTCTGTTGTTTATTGATTAGTACAAATACTATAAATATGGTATTTTAGTTTAGATTATGACTCATCGTGTATTGGAAGTTAAATAAACGATTATTTTTGATTTTATTTTATTTTATTTATTTAATCTAGAACCTAAAATGTTGACATTTACAGCAACAATTATATTTTCTAATTTAGGAATGCATTATTATTATTATTGTTATTATTGTTATTATTATTATTATTATTGTTATTATTATTATTATTATTATTATTATATCTGTTCCATATTTATATTTTTTGTATTAATATTTCATGTGGCCACACTACTGATTTTGTAGTTCCATCTATGGTCACGTGATTCGTTTGGCGTCATCCGATTGGCCACTGTCGAGTACGTGACACTGTCCAATCCGGTTCCTCCTCTTCCAGAGGGGCGGGGCTTGTGTTGGTGCTTCAGGCTGGAGTACTGTAAGGCCTCTTCCTCCTGGAGGACGTTTACAGGTTTTTACTTCAGGTTGTGACCAGAACAGAAATAAACCAATCAATGACTGAAGGTAGACGTCATTAAAAAACAGAAATGACATAAATAATAAATAAAATCAGCTGTTTTCTGTTGTGGAAAGACCTCAACTAAATCTGTCAGCCAGACGTTTACAGGTCAGCTGCTTATTTAAAATACATAATAAATATAAAGATGAGAAAATCATCTCCTAAATGAATTAAGATTAATATAAAGACTTTCACTATATTAGATGTGAAATGACAAGTTAAATTATTTGATCCTTATTGTTTCTTAACGTCATGAGAGACATTTAAATACGTCTCCTGACCAGAGATCAGATCTGTCTTCATGTCTCTCATTCATTTTATCTGAATAGTTTTCATGAGCCCATTCTACTGACCTGAGTGATGTCCTGTCGCCGTGGGTTACAGCAGCAAACACCTGGTTTAGCTGCAGACAGAGGACAGAGGACAGAGGAGAGGACAGAGGACAGAGGACAGAGGACAGAGGACAGGTGAGCTGGGTAAACCTCATCAGACACATCACATTCATTAATGTTGAGTTTATTTCTTTAATCTGGTTTAAGGCTGAAGCTGATTGGTTGTCAGGTGCCTTCAGACTGAGCATGTGCAGATGAAAACAGGAAGTAAATAAATCTGAGTCAACACAAAAACCATAAACATAAAGAAGTGGAGAATATCTGATGCTTTAAATGGATCCTGTGTTTATTAGAGAACAAACTGGATCAGATGTTTGATCTGAAACATGATCCAAGAGTCTGTGGGATAAATAAAAGATCAGAACCATGTCTCTAATGGGCCGTGTGGTGGAACTCACTTCAACCTGAAACCTTTAGACTTTCATTTCTGCAGAACTGAAAATGAAACGTCACATCATTTAAAGTCTGATGTTATAAACCTGCTCAGGGTTTGGTTTCTAGTCAGACTCTACGAAGACTTTAACCTTTAACTTCTAGGACATCTGATGTTTGCGTACATGACGTGTTCCAGTTCCTGCCAATGTCCAGCAACTTCTCACAGCCACTGAGGAGGAGTGGAGCAACATCCCACAATCAACAACCTGATCAACTCTATGTGAAGGAGATGTTCCCCCCCCAGTAAAACAAAACTGAACATTGTCTTTTATTGTGGCCAGCCTAAGGCACACCTGTGCAGTAATCCTGCTGTCTAATCAGCATCTTGATTTGCCACACCTGTGAGGTGGGATGACTATCTGGGCGGAGGAGAAGTGCTCACTGCCACAGATTTATGAACAATATTTGAGAGAAATGGTTATTTCGTGTCTATAGAAAATGTTTTAGATCTTTGAGTTCAGCTCATGAAAAATGGAGCAAAACCAAAAGTGTTGCGTTTATATTGTCGTTCAGTGTGTGAGGGACTGTTACTGAGGTCTAAATCACTTCCTGTTTCTGACTGTGTGTCAGGGCAGATTATTATTAATAAAGCAGCCTCTTGTTAATAGTGTTTTATATATTCTTAGTGTAAAATGTGAAATGTTGAAATCTTTAAACAAATTATGAAAAAAACAGATTTTATTTTCTTAGTCTGTTTATGACTGAATTAAACTAAATGCTCTTTGTCTCCTTCACTGCTTTACCTCCCAGACTATTATATATAATGACTTCATATTATTATTATTATTGTCATTATTATATTATTTCTCTCTCTGTTCTTCTTCTTATTTTTTCTCCTTCAGACACAAACACACATTAACATAAAGCCGTGTCCTGTCACTGTTTCTGTTTGTTTGTCTTCAGTAAAAAGTAAAACATTTGTTGCTTCACACTGTTGAGTTAGAACCAGAGGAGACTCTGAGACTCTGAGACTTTAGAGACCCAGAGACTCTAAGACCCAGAGACTCTGAGACCCAGAGACCCAGAGACTCTGAGACCCAGAGACCCGGTGAAGAGTTAAAGTTAAAGCCGTCCCCCTCCGGAGACGCTGTGACTAACAGGAACTCGTAAGTGAAAGTGAAAGGAGTGAAGAAAGGGCGAGCTGTTTGCGTCGGAGCTCAGAGATCAGCTGCTGATTTTAACTTTTATTAAAGACGACTCTGATCAGACACAGAGACACAGGGACCGTCCCCTCCTTGTCCTCCTCGTCCTCCTTGTCCTCCTCGTCCTCTCAGCACCATGCCTGACCAGAAGCTCTGCCTGGAGGCCCTGTCGGCTCTGTCAGGCTGCAACGTTGAGTCGACCGGGGGGGCCTCCCAGCTCACCCCCCAGGACTTTGTCAACATCGTGGCCCTCAAGGAGTACTACAGGCAGAAGGGCTTCAAGGAGCTGGAGTACCCCAGCATAGGAACTCTGTCCCTGGTGGACTACGAAGACCAGGACCTCTACAGCGCCCCCCCAGCTCTCGAGGGCCCCCAGGAGCCGAGCCTCCAGACCACGGTGAAGATCAACCCCCAGGAATTCTTCCATCCCCAGTACGACTACGACTTCACCAGCATCAAGGTGAGGCCTCTACCTGCTCCACCAGGTCACATGACCCAGAACAGGTTTGATCAGCTGGGGCTGTGAGTCAGCGAACAGCTGATCATTAACAGCTAAGCTAACAGAGTGAGAGGAAGCGACATGTCTGATTTAAATAAATAAAATTAAATAAGAATTAAATAAGAATTACATAAGAATTAAACGTCCAGAAACATGGATCAACCATCTGTGATGTCACTAAGCCTGGTTTATTCATGGAGGAGGTTTGATTAGCATGTAGCATTTAGCTGCTAATGTCTGGCTGGTTGATTAGCATATATAGCATTTAGCATTTAGCTGCTAATTAGCATGTAGCAATTAACCAACAATATCTGACTAGTTATAATATGAATAGCATGTAGGACGTAGCATGTAGCATATAGTAAGTAGCACATAGCATGTAGCACATAGCATGTAGTATTTAGCTGTTAATGTCTAGCTGGTTGATTAGCATGTAGCATTTAGTATTAAGCTGCTAATTAACATGTAGCAATTAACCAATAATGTCTGACTAGTTATAATATGAATAGCATGCAGGACATAGCATGTAGTATTTAGCTGCTAATGTCTTGTGGTTAATTAGCATGTAGCATTTAGCCATTAAAGTCTGACTGGTTATTATATGAATAGCATGTAGCACATAGCATGTAGTATTTACCTGTCTGGCTGTTTGATTAGCATGTAGCATTTAGACGTTAATGTCTGGCTGGTTATGATTTGATTAGCTTGTAGCATGTAGCAGATAGCATGTAGAATTTAGCTGTTAATGCCTGTCTGATTATGATTTGATTAGCATGTAGCATGTCACTGTTAATGTGTGACTGCTAAGTATTTGATTAGCATGTAGCATGTAGCATGTAGCTATTAACCGCTCTGTTGACCTCCAGGATGGCGATAAGAAGTTCATGCGTGGTAACGAGGAGTACGTCCGTCCCTGCGGGTGGAACCGGGTGGCCCTGCGCGTCACGCAGCGCTACGACGACGGTGACACCTGGCTGGGGACCGGGAACGACGCCTGGCCCGTCTCCTACCATGGACACAACATGGATGGCTCCCTCGGCATCATCCTGACCCGGGAAGGAAAACTGGACGACGAGCCCTCTTTCCTGGACGCTGCCGCCGCCTCTCTGGTTACGGGGGACACGAGGGGCCGGGGGGTGTACTCCACGCCGGACGTCAAGATGGCCGAGAAGTACTGCAAGAAGTTCAAGTCCAAGGTGGACGGGAAGACGTACCAGGTGGTCCTCCAGAACCGCATCAACCCGAAGGAGAGGGTCAAGTGTCAGAGAGAAGACGTGTGGTTGGTGTACATCCCTGAAGGCTGCAAAGACGTCAAGACCAGAGCCATCGTCCAGGAGTCCATCCGTCCCTACGGCCTGCTGCTGAAGACGGTTTGAAGAAGACGTCCTCTGACAGGGGTCTACCTGACTCATGCTGCGTTTAAGGACCTTAGAAATGTTTATCAGGGACTTAGAGCTCAACCTCTGCCTTTCACTTTTTGGGTCTAAACACAAACAAGGAGCTAGAATAATAAAATAAAATAACGGTTTGATGATATTAGATGGAAAATCAAAGACAAATGTATGATCCTTATTATTTCTTTACTTTTAAAGACATTTTATGGTTTTAGATTAGATTCTTTTTGACTCATGCTGCGTTAACAGCCAGTCAGAACTCTGACGTTAACAATGTTTGACTTTGAGTCTTTTACTGAAACCACTTTCAGCTTCATTCATGGGTCTCACGATATGAAGGTGCAATATTTAGTGTCTGAACTCATCTGAACATTGAGTTTTGCTGCCATCTAGTGACATAAGTGTGATCTACTAACCCTGGTTACGTCATAATTCCTCCAGTTGGACCAAAGACAGACTGGACGTCCCTTTAAACAACGAGGAAACTGTTCACATGAGACCACATGATCCAGCGTCACACAGAGGACTGGATGTAAATGTGATTTATGACGACGCCGTCTGATGTTTTCATAGCTTCAACCTTTACAGGTTTTATTTTAATATAACTGTCTTTGTCTGTCTTTGTACGTCTGTGACTAAAGGTCTGGATTAAACTGAGCTACAGAGATGCTGGTGTGATAAACGATTTATTTTATTATTTTAAACTTTGTGACTGTTCTAACGTTGAGTTGATGCTGAACCAGTTCATTATTAAACACTGAGCTGCAGTTATTGATCAATTAATCACCAGAAAAGACTTTATCTGAAAGTCTTTTAGAAAATTTTCAGTTGTGTCATTAGTAGTGGGTTTTTTTTTTTTTTTTTTTTCACAAACACTGACATAGAAAAGTTAATCAAACTTTTGTTTTTTATGATCAGAACTGAAGTGGATTAAAAGATTTATGTAAAAAAAATGTAGGAAAAAAATAGTAACATATGCTATTTATATGATGTTATTAAAGACGACACTTAGTGGTAACAACAAATAAAAGTATTATGTCATAAAACCAAGTAGCACAGAGATATGATAACAGGACACTGGTTATCACTAGTGTACCTAATGAAGTGGCCAGGGAGTGTCCACTCTGCCCACAGATACATAGAAAAGGTGATTTCATTCATTTTATATTTAATTTATCAACTTGTCTTCAGATATACTGACTTCTGCATGATATACACTCACCTGTCCAGATCATTAGGTACACCTGTGAAGTCATACTAATCTAAATAATGTTGAGTTGATGTAGAACCAGCGTCAGAAAGGTGTTGATTCAAGGTGTTGATTCACCTGGAGAATCCTGTTAAACTGGATTTAACTTGAGCCTAGCCCACGGACTACAATGCCAAAATATTAGGAACATGTGTCTCACGTGACAGAAACTTCATAGAGACTAGATTTAGAGCAGGACTGTTGTCTCTAGTGTACCTAATGAAGTGGCCAGTGAGTAAACCTACTGTAAGATATAAAATGTGTTTCAACAGAAAGTTCTGGTTCAGTTCAAACAGTGTGACACATGTCTGATATTCTCCTTGGGATTAATAATCTTAGAATCAGGCTCTAGTTTATAAACATGTTGTAGTTCCAAGACAGTAAATTAAGTAGGTACATAGTACTGACTGAAGTACTCAGACGTTCTACCATGTACATCTTCCACCGTGTCCTAAACATAGAGACTAATCTGATCTTGACTCAGAGAGGCGTCAGGGCTCTGAGATGTTTTATCAGACTGCATCAGGCTCAGCTAAGAGTGAGCGCTCACCTGAGCACAGGTAGAATCCGACCAAGCCGACGAAGCAGGCGGCGAGCAGACCAGGAAGAACACAGATCCCCAGGCTCCAACATGGCTGCCACGACATCTTGTTTCCATCGTCGACTCCTGGAAACAGAGAAACCAGAGCAGCTCATTAAAATCATCTGTTCATCTTCATGAGCTCCTGACTCAACTGTCAACACGTCACACTCTGTTTAAATAAACCGTTTCAGGCTTCGTTTTCATTTTCCTGACTAACGCAGAGTGAAAATTGGAATTTCTTTTTCTTTCTGAGAAACTCAAATGAAGTGTTCTGCATGAAGCTACAGGATACTTTCAGACACCTGCAGACGCTGCTTCATGCAAAACCACAAATACAAGACAGAAGTGAAGACGAGATTCATTTAAACTTCTATGAAGAACAATGAGGAGAGAAGAAATAAATAGATTAAACATGTTCTGATTTATCCCCATAAAATATGAGTTATACCAATGAATTAGTCCAGAAAGTAGACGAAGAACCAGTCAGACACCTGGAACAGAAACATGTGACTAAAATGAGCCAATATTACATATCATGTCCTCCTTGTGTCCAGTATCTGCTGTGACCTCCTGGTAACTAAATGTTTCTGGTACCTGCTGATCAGTGGTCTACAGCAGCTTGGAGGAATTTTAGCCCATTCCTCAGAACAGAACCACTTCAGTTCTGAGATGTTGGTGGGTTTCCTCACATCAACTGCTTGCTTCAGGTCCTTCCACAACATTTCTATTGGATTAAGGTCAGGACTTTGACTTGGCCGTTCCTAAACATTCATCTTGTTCTTCTTTAACCGTTCTTTTGTCCGTTGCCATCATACACTTTCATAAACATGTGTTGTGAAGATCAGACTGAGACAAATCCCTGATTTATTTCAACTAAACCAGGAACCGAACCACACCTGAGTCTCACGACATTGATGGAAACACTTCTGAACACATTCTGAACACAATGTAAATGTGAAGATCTTCTAGACCAGATTATCTCCTAACTGAAGCACTTGCCTTCAGATGAGAGGTGTCCCTATGAAGCAGGATCTCATGGCGTCCAGTCTAAATCCGTTTAAAACAAAATTCTCAGTTTGTTCATAAAAAGAAATTCCTCCAAGTCATTGTACGTCCGTTGTACAATTGGTGGGGAAACCTCGTAGTCTGAAGCACTGAAAGTATAGTTTTTGTTCCTTTTTCAAAGAAAGTATTGATTCACATTGAGCACCTCTCTGATATGTAATATTGGCTCAATTTAGTCTCATATTTCTGTCTCATGTCTTTCGTTGGGTTCTCTTCCTCTACACCAGGACGATGTTTTGAGGCGTCCCACCCAAGTGGTAGCTCATTCTTAAGGTTTCGTTTAGTCTTTTCTTTAACACCTCTCTGTGTTCTAGGGGTTTTCTGTTCTCCGTCTCTGTAAAAGCAGTTTCCTGTTAAACTGCCGCCGCTGACAGAAAAATACTTTATCCACCACAGAAACCACTTAGTTCCAGTGAAACACCATCAAGACTTTTATCTCAGCTCAGCAGGAAACTTATCTTCACACAATCTTTACATGTTTTAATCTAAAAGGTTTTTCCTCCAACCATCACTCCTACTATGTTAACTATTATTACACCTCAAGGTTTAACACTTTCACTGTTCCACTGTGTACAACTTTATAACCCATCTGTGCAATTCAATACTTTTTGCATATATGCCAGTACTTGTATTCTTTTATTCTATTTTATTATTATTATTATTATTATTATTATTATTAATTATTATTATTATTATTTATCTTTTATATCCTTCTGTTTGCTGTTGTAAATTGTAATTTCCCCACTATGGGGCTAATAAAGGTTTTTCTTATTTCTTAAAGGAATGTGATTTCATTTAATCTGTTAAAGTACGACGACTGACTCGTCTCCGTCTCTTGTTCCAGTCTGGTTTGACGTTTCTGTCGACCGTCCAGGATGGAGTTTGGTGACTGGAGCAGAAATGACAAGAAGAACTAAAACAGTTTTTTCCTCAGGATCCAGTCAAATCTGAAGATCTCATCTGAGCAGAGTAGTCACAGTTTATGACGAGAAAACCAGGGAACTCGACAACTTCCCTCATGTCTGTCAGCTGATAATATTATTTTTAGACTTTCTCATGATGTGAAAGTGAAGATCTACAACAAAACTGAAAGATAAAATATAATGAGGATGGATTTAATGTCACAGACTTTTAGGGGAAACTGCAGCAAGACAACGAGAACCAAGAACACAAGTGGTTCTACAGCAGAACGGTTAAAGAAGAACAAGATGAATGTTTAGGAACGGCCAAGTCAAAGTCCTGACCTTAATCCAATAGAAATGTTGTGGAAGGACCTGAAGCAAGCAGTTGATGTGAGGAAACCCACCAACATCTCAGAAGTGGTTCTGTTCTGAGGAATGGGCTAAAATTCCTCCAACACATGATTTATTATCTGGGTTTCCTCTTTGATCGGGTTCTCTTCGTCTGGTTTTAGAACATGTGTGAATATCTGCTGATGTTTTGAGTCGACACAAAAACTTAACACAATAAACTTTATTTCTTAATTTATTAAACGTCCTGATTCTAAGATCAGCTCTGAACCAGGACCCTCACTGTCACTGGAGGAAGTACTCAGGAAACTAATTTATAACTAAATATATTTAATTCTGACGGTTTGAAGACACTTTGATTCTTAGAAATAATCTGAAGCTGAAGATAAAACTGTTTCTAACAGATCCACCTGATCTTTAAAGACCCTGTTTTATTAATCACACCTGGATTATTGGATTAGATGTTTTAACCTGTGTCTGATCACAATAAATCATTTAAACCAGATAAAATAGATCACATCAGTCCAGTTCTAACAGCTTCCAGTAAATCTTACTTTTAAAGTCAGAGGTCTATTGTTCCAGGCTCAGCTGTGATCTGAGCAGACCTGCTTTGATTGAGTTTTATTTCATGCACCTGTCTCTAAAACTTAAAATACAAATAAAGATAATTATTATTATTATTATTATCATTATTATAATCATATGACGTACCGTTGACAGTCAGGTGAATCCCTCTGTTGAAACAAATTTTTCCTTCCGTACACCGGCCGCTGCAGAAGTAGAACCCAGCGTCCTCCTCCTCCACCCTCATGATCTCCAGACGGACCAGGCCTTGGTCCAGCCCGCCCCCCCAGCTCAGGTGCTGGTCATCCACCTTGTGGAAAGAGACCACCTCCTCCTCCAGTTTGGTCTTGGAGACCGTGAGCAGCGGCTGCAGCTGGTCCGAGCGCAGCAGGTACCAGGTGACCTCCAGGCTGGTGCTCATGTTACAGCTCAGAGAGACGTTCTGTCCCGTCTGGACCACCTGGGCTGAGCGGAGGACAGGGGAGGATGACGACAGGTGACACCCGGCAGCACCTGAGGAGAGAGGACAGGTGAAGGGAGTAAACCAGGCTCTGGTCTGGTCTGGTCTGGTCTGGTGTGTCCCATCAGAGGAGACAGTTTAACTTAGAGACTCTGATCAGACGTTGATCAGTCTGTGGGATATCAGCCTCTGGTCATGTTGTCATGGTTACAAGTTTATGGATCCTCTCAAGATTAGATTTCTGAACATCCTGCCTCCTCTGATATGATGCCTCCTCCTCCTCGTCCTCCTCCTCCTCCTCCTCAGACACAGAGTTAAGCGTTACCCGTCCTGAGCTGGGCCAGTTCATGTTGGTGCATCTCAGCACCACTATACTTTCTCAGGACGTCCCTCAGGGGACTCCACCTGACACAACTCTGCAGTCAGTCCTGCTTCATGAGGCGTTCACGGGTCTTTAGAGGAACAAGTTGAACAACAACAACAACAACAACAACAACTATTCATAATGAAAGAGGAAATAAAGTCAGATGTGATGATGATGATGATGATGATGATGAAGAATAAAAATAAACACTAAACAAACACACATCAGCTGAGATTTAAAGCACCAGTCTGCACACAGGTGACTGTCTGTGTGTGTGTGTGTGTGTGTGTGTGTGTGTGTGTGTATTTTAAATCCATAAACAACAACAACAACAACAACAACTTACAAAGCAGCGCGAGGATCCACGTGAGACTTGCCATCATTTAATATCTATAGTCTACAGGTGTGGAGGTGCGCGAGCTTGTCTGTGTGCATGCGCGAGGACAGGGCTCTGATTTAACGTGAGGAAGTGAGTGAGGCTTTATTTGGCAGCAGAGTTTAGAGGAGACCACTGAGAAGTCAAAAAAAAACAAAAAACGGAACAGTGAATATTTTCCTCTGAACTCAGCAATAATGACCCATCCCCCCCCCCCCCCCTCCCCCTCATCCCCCCCTCCCTCTACGTTCAGCTGATCAGCTGTAAGTTTCGTTTCCAGGTAAATCCGTTGTCATAACATGCTATGTACTACTTATATGTACTACGTGTACTGCGTTCCGGAAATGACCTTCAAAATAAAGCTATTTACAATTTTATTTTTATATTTTCCTTTTTTAACAAGGATAAAAAATAAACACAACATAAAATAAATAACATAATCAATAGTGTGAATTTTAAATCAGTATCAATCATTAACTGTCTTCATTACAAATCGCTCCAAACATTATCTGGATTCAAATAAATAAATAAAGACGATCGTGTCAGCCCGGGGAATTGGTGCTTTTATTTTGAAACAGAGCAGACCGGAAATCGAAACTTAAAGGTGTCCATAAACCGGTCTCTGAGCCGAGGAAGCTCAGACCTGGCAGAGCTCATCACGGGGGACAGTGAAGAAGACTGAACTGAGTCTCCAAGAAGAGGACAAGATGAAGACTGTCACGAAGCGACTCAGGTAACTGAGCCGACACATGAACTTTATTCTGAAACTCTAAATGTTTACAGCTGATTCCTTGTGTTTGTGTTTATTGCTCTGATGACTGTTAGACATGTCTGTGTGATGAGATGAAGCAGTGGTAGCCTCAGGCTGCAGGACTCAGCTGATTTATGCAGAATGACTCGGTTTAAAGATGAACTTAACAGTCACGTGACTCCGCAGCAGTTTCATTATTGCAGAAAGCAACTAACGCTGCAACCAATGCAACCAATGCAACCAATGAAAGCAACGAGTGACTAGAAACGAAACCTATCAACACTCAGCATCAGTTTCATTTCTGATCACACACCCGGATTATTATAGAATCTATTGAGTTATAAACTTTATACCTTATTTATGTTATTATACTATTATGTTATTATATATATATATATATATATATATATATATATATATAAATACACACATATAGTATATGTTATATTTACACATATGCTCATTGATCTTTATTTTTATATCATTATAAACAATGTTTAGACATTTATTACAACATATCTTCATATTCTTGTTAATTGATTGTTTATTTATATATATTTATTTTCTAGTATATTGTATTTATATCTATCTATGTCTTTAGTGTCTGTGTTTATAATCACTTTTATTGCTCTAATTATGTCCAGGTAATAATCTTCATGGTCTTGTTTGTCCTTCAGGTTCTTCACACAAACACTGTGTCTCCTGATTGGGTTCCCAGTTGGTGAGTAAACACAGGACGACCCTGAGTCCTACAGATTTGACCTGACCTCAGCTTTGAGGCAACGACCTTCACATTACCACAACTCACAGTAAATTTATTCCTGTTCATCAAAGACCCCGTTCACACCAAACATTAACATCCAGCCTGATCTGGTCTCTAGTGTCCAGGTTAAACAGGTCCAGGTGTGAACACTGATCTGGTCTCTAGAGTCCAGGATAAACAGGTCCAGGTGTGAACACTGATCTGGTCTCTAGAGTCCAGGTGTGAACACTGATCTGGTCTCTAGAGTCCAGGATAAACATGTCTATGGACTCCTTAAAGGACGTCTGTCTTTCGTTTCTCCTCCCAGACTCCTCTTCCCTGTCCTCCGTCAGCTCCACGGTGGGGAACCAGGTGGTGCTTCCCTGCAGATGGAAGCCACGCCTGGGGGAGGAGAACCAGCCCCTCTGCCACATCCAGTGGAATCACCTGACCGACACCGTGTTCGAGCAGCGCGGGGACGCCAAGTGGCAGGCGACGGAGTTTGAGGACCGGGTGGAGGTGATGGAGGAGAAGCTCGTGTCCGGAGACTGCTCCCTGATCATCAAGGACGTTCAGATCAGAGACACGGGACGATACGAGAGCTTCATCGTGATGGATGGAGAGAGGTCCCAGAAGACCCGGGTCTTCGTTCAGGGCGTCAAGCTGTCTGTGTTTGGTCAGTT